>NC_071409.1:3333333-3636363 GCF_017976375.1 Cuculus canorus
CTTCTCTCCAACTCCACTCGCTGTACAGGCATTTTGTGTTGTTGTGAAACATAGAAAATGTTGGTGGTTTGATTTATTTGATATTTCGGGTGATGTTTAACATCACGTCTGTCTCGAAACAAGCTGCACGAGCAGTAGAAGCTTGTCATTATCAGGATGTGATACTACCTGGGTTTTATATTTGTATTGATGAAGATAATGGACTTCATTACAGCAGTTTGTGTGAGTGGAGAAGTCATGATGACCGATTATCTAATAATTGTTAGCAATACTGTTGATCTCACCACAGACAGCTTAACATTTATGTGTATTTACTTTGTTTACTTCTTACTTGCAGCTTTTACGTTGCTAAATATAAATGTGATGTTACTGGCAGTGGCAATTGCTAATAAAAAGCAAGTGCACACAAGTGCAAAGCGGTAGGGGCAGTGTTACATGTAACTTGCCTGTTGTACTCAGCTTTTGCAGGAGCTTTCTTAAGGTTTTTTCTCAACTGGAGGCCAACATCCTGTCTTTTCAGGGCTTTTTCAGAAGTAAAACATCAAATTAAACTGGTTTGACAACCAGAGTAGGAACGTACTTCCCATCAGCATCCAAAAGAAAAAATGCTATGCTAAAGGACTACTAAAATAAGCATTTTATGCACATAAAAATGATAAAAATACATTGTAAATTCTTTGAGTTGATTTGAATAATGACATATATTGACATTTTAAAATAGCTACTAGAAAAAAAAAGAATAATTTGTATCCTTTATTCTGGCTTTCATTCCCATTTTTCCCTCTTGGCTTCTTTAGCTTCTTTCTCTTTAGGGTGCTGGTTGTACATAATATTACATCTTGACTCCTCGTAACTGTGAAAACTGGGTACATCCCATTTGTTTTAAAGGAACTCAGAATCTCATCACAATAAAGCATCTGAAGTCCTAGCTCGCAGCATTGTTATCCATAGGGAGGAACTTCACTTTGACAGACAGAGCTAAGTAACTAAAAGTAAATCCTAGCGGCCATACATTCATAGAATCATAGAATCACCAGGTTGGAAAAGACCTCTTAGATCATGGAGTCCAACCATTCCAGTCTGCCACTAAACCACGTCCCTGAGCACCTCCTCTCCCCGTCTTTTAACTTCAACCCTTAAGCTGACCCTTTTCTGGTAGGGAGAACTGGACTGCTGCCTACCTGTCTAGTTGGTGACTTGGGTATGAGAAACCAAGCACTTAGGGCAGGGGTACCTGGAGTTCTTGGTCAACTCTTCAAGCCTCGGCACTCTCTTCTACACCTTTATTATAAATTTCTCTCCTTTCTTGGGAAGAAATGTTTTCCTATGAGGGTGGTGAGGCCCTGGCCCAGGTTGCCCAGGGAAGCTGTGGCTGCCCCATCCCTGGAGGTGTTCCAGGCCAGGTTGGATGGGCCTTGGGCAGCCTGAGCCAGTGGGAGGTGTCCCTGTCCATGGCAAGGGGGGTGGAACTGGATGGGCTTTGAGGTCCCTTCCAACCCAAACCATTTTATGATACTATGAAATAATGTGTACCTGGGAGACATGTTCATTCACTTTTTAACCTTTATGCAGGATTTTTCGTAGGTTTTAGTTTCTCTGTTATTGATTACCGAGTTCATTAAAGACTAAATAAAGATAATTGTGATAGAAAGTAGGAAGTTATTAAAGTGATTGTAATCCCGGTGCTTAAAGCTGTAAATTAGATTATGATGCAACAGCAAAGAGATAAGCCTGGCATCAATCCTAGGGAAAATCTTGGACTGGCTGGTAGGAAACCCACCCAGTGCAGGGTGGGAGGATAGAATGGACATGGCCAACAGATGAGTCTGGAAAGAACAAATACCTTTGTTCTTGAGAAGATTGCGGTTTTTACTGATACGGAAACCAGTTGAAATACCAGTTTCTGTAAGGCATTAGCATCACCTTGTTTCTCAGGTGAATATGTGTGTTTAATGTAACTCATATTCAATAGCTCAAAACTGATTAATACATTAGAAAAAAGTGGTAAGTGGGAAATCATCACACATGGAGAGAGATTTTGATGTGTTCTGCGGGAGATCTGCTACAAACTGGTAATTTTTACCAGTGATCAGGTAGGTAAGGCAAAGGTATTTTTTGTTCTGGGAACAAAAAGGCTGATGAGTGGAAAGCTGTGAGTGAGAATAGAGCAGAGCTGTCCTACAGATCGTGGAATGGCAGCGAATGCGGTAGCACAAAGGGATTCTTGGCTGTGTTATCAAACTAAAAATTATTAGGGCTAGGAAAGCAGGGTCACTCGTGGGCCTTTGCTCTCTGTGTCAGAAAATCACACTCGCTCTGTCAGTAATTCTAAGAGGTTGAGAGGTTTAGGAACATGTGGGTTGCTTTAGCACGCTTGCAGACCTGCCTTCTGTTATGAACCCACGCAGGAGGAACATATGGACCACAAAAAGGCTTTTCAGTAAACAAAGAATAGCAAGATCTTATGGTGGGAAGCAATAAGAGAAGCTAAAACTAGAAATGAGACACATGGACTGAACAGCAAGGGTAATTAAAAATCTGAATTTTTAGCAAAGACAATATTGTGTGCACACTATGTAGGTTATTTAGATTTAGGTTGGGAATGTTGCTCTGTAGGGCATGTTGTCTGCCCTCCAGAAGCTGCTGGAGGTACCATGAAGGAAGGTCTGGGGTGCAGAAGGCCAGCAGTCTTGGTGTGAGTTCATGGCTGTTACCACCCCTGCTTTACCTGAAGCCAGTGACAGTGAAAACGGGGAGGGAAAACTCTTTGAAGCAACGCTCCCATGTGCGCGTGAGAAAGGCCGTCATCTGCACCCCTGGCAGAACTGCTGGTGGTGCGGGAGAAGGTCAGAGTGCCAGAAGACATTGGCACGGCAGGCAGGGAGGAGCGTGCTTGTCATGTGAACGGCGCAGGGCAGCGGCATCTCGGGGTGGGCACCGACAGAGCCAGCCCTTGCCGCACGACTGGGAGCCAACTCAAAAGCCTGGTGATTGGTAGTTCTGGTGTTCTCGGTGATTGCTTCACAGAATCACAGAATCACAAGGTTGGAAAGGACCCATTGGATCATCGAGTCCAACCATTCCCTAAGCAGCTGTTCCAGTACCCAATGACTCCTACTGTGAAGAATTTTTTTCTGATATCCAACCTGAACCTCCCCTGACGGAGCTTCAGGCCATTCCCTCCTGTCCTGTCCCCTGTCACTTGGGAGAAGAGCCCAGCTCCCTCCTCTCCACAACCTCCTTTCAGGTAGTTGTGGAAAGTAATAAGGTCTCCCCTCAGGCTCCTCTTCTCCAGGCTAAACAACCCCAGCTCTCTCAGCCGCTCCTCGTAAGACTTGTTCTCCAGCCCCTTCACCAGCTTCGTTGCTCTTCTCTGGACACGCTCCAGAGCCTCAACATCCTTCTTGTGGTGAGGGGTCCAGAACTGAACACAGTATTCGAGGTGCGGTCTCACCAGTGCTGAGTACAGAGGGAGAATCACCTCCCTGGACCTGCTGGTGACCCCATTTCTGATCCAAGCCAAGATGCCGTTGGCCTTCTTGGCCACCTGGGCACACTGCTGGCTCATATTCAGTCGGCTGTCAACCAGCACCCCCAGGTCCTTCTCCTCTGTGCAGCTCTCCAGCCATTCTTCCCCCAGTCTGTAGCGCTGCATAGGGTTGTTGTGCCCCAAGTGCAGGACCCGGCGTTTGGCCTTGTTAAACCTCATCCCATTGGTCTCGGCCCAGCAGTCCAGCCTGTTCAGATCCCTAAATTCATTACTGATGTAACAGGGTAACAGCTGAAGTAGCTGTGTACGCCTTTGGTACGTTTCTTGGTCACAGTAGAGGCAGTCGTAGCTTTTTGCGTAGGAGGGTTCTTGTTTCTCCTGTCTCTGTTTTGCTCTTTCCATGTGGCTGTTTGCTGTATTCTTGTGATTACGCTCCAGTATCTTATGTGTGGGTTTGAGTTGTTTTCACTGATTTGTCCTGTTATCCCTACAAATTCATCAAGGCACAGCTTTATTTCCCTACGTCAAGGTACACCACTCTCCTGTTGAACCCACCGCTTCTGGTACCCATGGAATTACCTGGCGGTTGTCTCTAGCTCAAGTTTATCAGGAACAGTCATTCGCTTCTCTTCCACCCACAAGCCCTTCCTTGTCCCTCCTCCATCCTTAAGTCATCAGATTCCTGGGATTTGCTTTCACATCTCCCCTGTCTGTGGGTAGTTCGGAGAAGGTTTTTGTTGAGACATTCATTAGTAATTTACTTTTATTACATCGGTTTATCTGAGTACAGAATGGTAGATAAACCACCAGGTGAGCTGACCTCGATGCATCAAACTTATTCTGAAACATCTGCATTCGATATACATTACAGACAATTTTAACTTAGGAATGTATTGGGTGGATGATGATGGTGATGATGATAATTATTGTTGTTAATTATTTATTGTTACTATTACTATTGGTATTATTACTATTATTGTTATTATTATTTATAATAAGGACCCCTTGGGTCATTCTTCTGAAAATTAATGACTTGGTTTACCCTGTGCTGTATGAATGGGATGTATTTTCATGGCCTCTCCATTTTTGTTTGGCTCCTTTATAGACTGGAATGTCTGAAATTATTAACCATCTTTTTATTTTGCCTTTTCGTAGCAATCTTATATTCATATTTTAATGTTTCTTCCAGGAGGACTTGTTGGTATTGAGGAAAACTGTGAAATCCTTTCTGGCTGTCTGCCAGCAGTGTCTGTCAAATGTCAACACTCCGGTCAAGGAACAGGTAAGGGAAACATCGTATCATGTGCCACTGCGAAAGTCAGAATGGTAAACTCTAGTCGAACTCAAAGACCAAACTTAAAGGAAAATCATATGTGCCCTCTGACTAAATAACACTGCACAAATGCTCCAAAATAAGAGCGGTATGAAAAGCACCTTGAGCTGATGTCAAGTTCAATTTTGATATCACTTAAGGATTACCTGGATGCTCGGGCTTGTGTTCAGCTGCTGTAACGTTAGGCATCAAACTCAAGCAACTAAAATAAAAGCGTATTCTATTAGACGTTTCCTATGTTAATAAATAGAAATAGGCACTTTCCGAGGGTGATTTGGACCTCAAATGAGTTGGATCTTTCTCTGGATATTTCTGGATATTTTTCTGCTATTATTGACCAGTAGGGAGTTTAGAGTGACCTGCCAAAACCACGTCTGAAGCTAGAGCAGAAAAGTCTAAGCCTCAATGATATCTCATTATTTCATTATCCTAATAATCCATTTGACCGTAGTGGTGAATACTGGTGTCTGTATCTCTGTTTCCCCTTGTGGCTAATGGGAGAAAACTGGGACTTGTAGCAGTGCAGCTCATGCTTCTGCTGCTTTCTAGAAGAAGAAATAGTCCATTAATTTTATAAAAATAACTCTGAATAACACTAAGAACATAGTGTCCTCTCAAGTGATGCAAAAATTATCACTTGACAAATAGTTATATCTCTTTGATAAATCCGAGTAAAATATCCACTTCCGCAGGGTCTTTTTTTATATAAATCTCAAGATCTGGAGGATTTTTTTTAGAACATAGAACTGTGGAATGGTTTGAATTGGAAGGGACTGTGAAGGTCATCCGGTCCAACCCCCATGCAGTGAGCAGGGACAGCTTCAACTCCATCGGGTCGCTCAGAGCCCCATCCAACCTGATCTGGAATGTTTCGAGGGATGGGGCAGCCACCACCTCTCTGGGCAACCTGGGCCAGTGTTTCACCACCCTCAGCGTGAAAAGTTTCTTCCTAATACCTCATGTAAACCCCTCCTCTTTTAGTTTAAAACCATCACCCCTTGTCCTATTGCTGCAGGCCCTGCTAAAAAGATTTTCCCCATCTTTCTTAGCCCCCTTGAAATATTGAAAGGCTGCGATAACGTCTCCTTGGAGTCTTCTCTTCTCCAGGCTGAAGAACCTCGACCCTTCTCAGTTGATTCTCATCAATTTAATCATTAAAGCTTAGGATGCTGTGCTTCCCTGCTTGGCAGGGTGAGTGCAAACCCAAGCGCGTGCGTCTCTCTGCGCACACATAGGCCACGAGTATGCGTGTGAAGTGCAATTCCATAGTAAGGTATCGGATGATTTTTATGGTTCATTGTAGTTACCCAGTCCTTTGGTTTAGATTTTTGGAAAGCCACATGTGCGAAGCTTCTGGTATTTAGAAACTGAAATAAAAGAAATTAAATTGAAGAGCTTATTAAATAATTCGCAGTCTCTGCAAAAAAAAACATAGCTGGAAAGCTTGCTGAGGTCTTGTGAATCTGTGCTGATTTATATCAAGTGTGTTGACATCTTTTAGTTGTCTGCAAATTACATTTCTATCAAAGCTTCCAGGGTTTTGCAAGGACTGTAATTGGCTGTCCTGTGTTTTTTGCCCGTGTTTTGTTAAAGATAATGCTTCTCAAGAGACAATTTTATTTTTTTGGAAGATAGCTCTGCTTGGCATTTGCGCTGTGTGCTGCAAGTTGATAAATATAAATACTAAAGGCTCAGAGATGTTGCTAGTTCATGTATTTTTAAGAGACTCTGACGTGTCGTTGTCTTCCAGCAGATTTAACTTCAGTAATTGTTTTTTAATATTCCGAGTAGTTACTCTTGGCATATTTTATTAATATTGTATAATGTGAAAATATCATCCAGCTTCATGAAAATGCCAGCCGCTCCAGCGTAAGCTAACGTTAATGACTTTTCTGCGTGAACAAATGGTGAATGATCCTTCCCATTACTGCAGTGCTTTTGTTCTTGATATATATTAACATGGTTTTATCCTCTTATTATTAGTGGCACAATGTGGGGGGTTTTTTAATTGGTAATTTAAGCTTTCCTTAGCAGCACCTTAGCAGTTCACAGATCTGTGGAGGCTTTCAAACCACAGCTGGACAGAGCCGTGACCAAACGGACCTAGAGACAGCAAGAGTCCCAGTCGGAGCAGGTTCAAGTAGAGACTCCACCGTCCAACCAATGCTCCTCTGATCTTTGCCATTTTCGTAGAATCGTAGAATAGTTTGGATTGGAAGAGACCTTAAAGATCATCCCCTTCCAACACCTCCCACTGGCTCAGGCTGCCCAAGGCCCATCTAACCTGGCCTTGAACACCTCCAGGGATGGGGCAGCCACAGCTTCCCTGGGCAACCTGGGCCAGGGCCTCACCACCCTCATCGTGATGAAATTCCTCAATACGTCTAGTCTAAATCTGCCCCTCTCCAGTTTATAGCCATTGCCCCTCGTCCTGTCACTCCAAGCCTGTGTGAACAGCCCCTCTCCAGCTTTCCTGTAGCCCCTTCAGGCACTGGAAGGTCACTCTAAGATCTCCTGGGAGCCTTCTCTTCTCCAGGCTGAACAACCCCAACTCTCTCAGCCTGTCCTCCTATGGGAGGTGCTCCAGCCCTTGGATCATCTTTGTAGCCTCCTCTGGACCCCTTCCAACAGCTCCATCTCTTACTTACGTTGAGGACTCCAGAACTGGACACAGATGAGGTCTCACAAGAGAGGAACAGAGGGGCAGAATCACCTCCCTCGACCTGCTTTTCTTCCTTAAAAAGTGCTTTTTCTTCCTTAAAAAGTGTTTTTCTGCGAGTGCAGGACTGTTCCTTTATCCTTTTGCTTTCCTGGAGTTTTATTCTAAATCATATTGTCTCCCTACCACATCTGCTTCTTAATCTCCACATTCTTCACAGAGCAGATCAATGTACACATCAAAGAAGGGAAAAAAAGGATTAAACGTTTCTAAAAACAGGACTCAAACTTTTCAGATTTTCCTAGACCACTTGAGTGAGGTGAATCTCCTGCGAGCAGATGTATCTACAATAAGTAGACATCAGTGTCTGAGTCCACTGCTCTTCAGATCAGACAGAAATAAGCACTGTCAGTGCATAATCCATATGCTCCAATTTCATTAGAATGAAATTGAATTCTCGTGACTATCAAAGGAGTTTAGAGCAGGTGAGATCATTGCTGAAACAAATCACAACTGATTGGGTCCAGTGGAGAAAACGCCAAATGGTGGCATCCATCTCCCAAGTCTACCCAGAACATGGTTTGTGACGATCTGTGTTTTGTCCTTGCTTAAGTATAGCTCATTCGGGGTTTATAACATACTCCAAGAAGTAAGCGTGCTGCTGTGATGTTCAGCACTCACAGAGATTTCATTTTGGAGGTTTGTAAGCAGATTGCTCTCACTCACTGCTTTTCCTTAGGCTCAGTTCAGAATATATTTTAACACATATTTAACTATATTCCTGTTCAGCTCTTTGGAGCGGGGAATATAGGGCTGAATCAAAGCCTGCGTTGGGTTTCATGATCTGTCAGAGCTGCTCTGCAATCTCTCTTCAGTTGGAAATGCCTGCGGCCAACTGCCTCCCTGCGCCTGGTGAGACTGCTGCGGGCCAGTGTAGAGCTTCTTAGGGGTCTTATACAGTCATACTTGGAACCTTCCTCTCTTTTTCTCGGTTTTCAGAACCCAGAGTTAAAGATAAGACAAACTAAGATGATTAGAAAGTCCTTTCTGAAAGGTCCTCGGATGTGGAATGTTGTGTGAGCAAATAGCGCAGGTTGAGACGCTCGGACATAAGCCGCTGGGGAAAATAGCGATAGCCTCGTGCATGCGAGTGTGCAGATAAGCCCTTGACAGACATGAAGTTATTACGAGTTGCCTTCTTTCTCTGTTCTTAGGTAATGAGGTCATAATAGCATAAATCATGGAAAATTCTGCCCTGGTCAGCTTTTGTCCAGATTTGAAAGCACTGCAGCATTGCTTGATTCTTTTTACCGGAGAATTGTTGATGAAACTCTGCAAGGATTTCTTTGCTTAAAGCTGCTTTCTGTATTTTGGGGATTTGACAGTGACTCGGCTCAGAGTTTTTCTTGTAATGTTGTTCATTTTTTAGCTTGCTTAACTTTTCTAACGGTTTATCAAAAGAGGTGTTGATTCTTTACTACAAATTCATCTCCAGTCCTTGGAAGAGAGGTTGATTTAGAGTTCTTTTTTGTAGAGGGGAAATGGAAGTTTAATATGGATCATCCTGAACACGGAAAAGGTAGTTAACTCTGCTCCTTACATAGAAAGCAAAGGCATAGCATTTTAAAGTTAGAGGAGACCCTCGTGAACACTTTTCACAGCACACGAGCAGCTACAGCTGAGCACAGGTTCAAAAGGATGTTTAATAATAGCAGGGAATACCTGGAAAGTAAATAAATGGTATTTTGTTTTTTACCTCTGCGTCTTACCGCATTCATTCTCTTCTTCTTTCAGGCTTTCATGCTGCTCTGTGATCTCCTGATGATTTTTAGTCATCAGCTGATGACTGGAGGTCGAGAAGGTCTTCAGCCTTTGGTGTTTAATCCAGACTCAGGCCTCCAGTCAGAACTTCTCAGTTTCGTGATGGACCATGTCTTTATCGACCAAGATGATGAAAACCAGAGCATGGGTATGTTTAGCCTTCAAATTTTCTACTTAGCTTTTGTTCATAACAGGCACAGAAGAAAGAAGAAATAGAATTTTCATATCTGCTTGCTCAAACGTTTCCAGAATTATTCCTTCATTATTTTGGGGAGTTGTGACTATGAAATATTCAGTACTACTCGTGTTAAAAGAAGAAGAGCAATTACAAAATTAATTTCATAAAAAGAGATGTTTTCAGAAGACATGGGAGTTGCCTGTAACTAAAGGCTATAAATCTGGGCACAGTTATTCTTCCTTTACTGATCTGTATTTATTTCCAAAACTGTACAGTTTTGGTTTGGTAGCAGAGTTCATTTTATATGGCTTCGAGGGAGGAAGTACATTAGAACAGCCATAGACGAGAAATCCTCTAGAGTTACTAAATGGAGTTGTAGACTGCCAAAGGCAAACCCTACCAGCACAGCTTTAGAATCGTAGAATCACCAGGTTGGAAAGGACCCACTGGATCATCGAGTCCAACCACTCCTAACATTCCCTTAAACCATGTCCCTCAGCACTTCATCCACCGGTTCCTTAAACACCTCCAGGGGAGGCGACTCGACCCCCTCCCTGGGCAGCCTCTGCCAGTGAAGGTACAGAAGACCGTAAGAAACTCTGTTACCAAATAAATACCCCTTCTGCTCCTTTCTCCAAGAAATCAACTAAAGCTCAGGACATCATTGATTTGGTTGGAGACTTGGAAAGTACTTGGGAAAGTATCGTGCATGCTTGCTCGCTTCCTTGCTCTTTCCTAGGCGTCAGTGCTGTGAGAGGCCACGGTTTGAGGTGGCCCCGTCCCTACCCCTTCGCCGGGGTGATTTGAGATTTTTGGCTTTCAGGTGAGGAGAGGCAGATTTGTCAATTAGGTCTGGATTTAGTATTATAAACACCTAAGTGCAAAGTGCAGGAATACACGATTTCTGAATCCTAAACAGCTTTGGACGAGAGATGGATTCCCAGAGAGTCAAACCTGTGAAAGAGATGCTGAGTGCAAACTGCAGCGCTCTCTGGGGCGCATCCTCCGAAATTCCGCTGGACTCCGTTGTTGGCGTGACAGATGGTTGCTATTTAAGACAGCAATATATAGAACTGAGGTCTCGGAGAATGTATCCTTGCTCTAAAAGTGCTTTCAGTCTTCTAGTTCCCTTGCTCCTCCGTAGCCAGCATCTTTCTTTTTGAGCCTCTCTGAGGATTCCTGGGAAGAACACGAGAATACATGTTGAAACACGCCTTCACCAGAAACCTCTGTGCAGGTTATCATCCTTTGTGAGTTCAGTGATCAGAATAATACATTAAAGATAGATTTTAGGAGGACACTGTCTAATTTTTTTTTGCTCTTTAGCAAAATTCTTTAACATCTTGTGACTGGGAAGACAGCAAAAAGAAGGATGAAGATCTTTGTATGTAATTTCAATTCCCTAATGCTGCTTTGACTCCATGATTTCAGTTTGACCATTTATAACCTCTGGTATTCAGGACACACCAGTAATGATAAAAAGAAATTAAGAAAAGGGGCGGGAGGGAGTGTGCTGATGGGCTTCAGTTCTGTGGGTTAAATCATCTCAGGACTGAAACGTGTGTGCATATTCACAGTGAGCTCCACGGCTCGTAAGAGATTTCCTGTGATCAAATACGTGACTGATGTGGTGCAGCTCTGTGGGGACTCCAGAGTGTCACAAGAGTTGCAGTTGACACTATGTCCCTTCTCCCTCCGCCACAGCTCTGCATTTCTTCAGACTGGCTGGAAGATCCCCTCCAAGGATAAGCTGGTCTGAAGACTACAGAATATTTACTTTTGTCACAACTGTTTTAGCTGATTCATTTTCTTGTATAAGTTGTGGAATATGCTCTTATTCTATGATATTATATTTCAGATTTTATGTGTATAGTTTCATATTCCTTTGCAGCGGGGTCTTACATGGGGACTTAATGCTTACAACATTGCCATTCAGTGTTAATGCTTCTTACAGTTGAATTTTATTTCCTATTGTTAGCGATGCTTTAGAGCCATCGATTTCATATCTGAAAATCCAAGGCGTGCGATAGAAGTATTGCTGCTTCTGGTTTTCCTCATGTGAAATATTTCTAGCTTATCCCTGTTAAAGGAGCATCTCCAGACATTTCAGAAGTCAGGCAAAAAGCATTCAACAAGCCTTCACTGCGGCCTTTCAGAGGATAAAGAAACGAAACAATTCAGTTCCATGTGGATTGGGTTTAGTACCTGTTCAAAACTACAGCATCCCTGGTCCATGGTGTGTCGTGCTCGTGAACTCCCCTGAAGGTTCTAACATGGGCAGGACTTTCATTTTAGCTTCTGCCTCAACAATTCTCACTTCATTTTAAAGAACTGATTTTTTCTAAAACCTACTTGTCGATGGTGTTGCTTTAGAACATAGCGGTTACTTGTAAACATTGTATTGTTGTTGATGCTTTCAGAGGGAGATGAAGAGGATGAAGCTAACAAAATAGAAGCTTTACATAAGAGAAGAAACCTTTTGGCTGCCTTTAGCAAGCTGATAATTTATGACATTGTGGACATGCATGCGGCAGCAGATATCTTCAAGCACTATATGAAGGTACAGCTCTGTGCATCCTCCTCTTCCTAACTGAACACTGTCAGGGCGCCTCTTCCTTCCCCTTCAATGCAGTGGTGAAAGGTTGAACACTTCTGAAAGCTTTTGCAACCTTATTAGATTTCCTGTAATAGTTTTTCCTTTCTAAGTTGTGCCTTCTAGTGGGAAGCAGTAAGCTCTGACCTTCGTCTCCGATGTGGCAGGAGCGCCTTATTAAAGGCAGCACCAAAGGTTGGTCCTACCAGGTGCTGAGTATTTCCGGAGAGGAGATTTTCTTATCCTGCTCCTCAAATTCATTCCTAGAATCCCCAGTAACGGCTATCAGTTCAATGTCATATTTGACGGGGAGTCCCTCAATCTTGGCACTTGCCATAGGGAAGCAGTTTTTTTGTGAGAAAAGGTTGTTTTAAAAGGAACAGCAGTAAAAAAAACACCTCTCTATGGTACTGCTGTACGTGGGAACGCATTAACTGAATGTCCTACCACCTTCGGCTGCCTCCGTGCAGTGGTTAAGCGCAGTGGGATTCAGAAGGACTTGGTGCTCAGCTGCCACTGCACTCTGGGGTTGGGAGTTCACCTGCCAAAAACCAGGCATGCTTGCAGTCCGGACTCTGCCAGGCAGCACTGAGCCCCTGAGATGACATCCCGTTGCTCCAGAAGGAAGCAAGTATCACAAAGATGACAGTCGAGGAGGAAAACCTGGAGCAGGTCCTTTACTACAGATAATGCTTAGGATGATGCTGTGAATAGAAAGGATTTAACTTTAAACTGGCACAGTCACAAGCCAAGGCAGAGTCCTACCTGCTGGCCCAGGCTGGCCCTCTCTCTCTATGCCCCTCCTCCTGAAACTGGAGTGAATCAGAGAATCCCTAAGTTGGAAAAGACTTTGAGATCATCAGTTCCAACCGTACCTGTCCATTACTAAACCATGTCCCTGAGGACCTCATTTACCCATCTTTTAAACCCCTTCAGGGATGGTGACTCCACCCCCTCCCTGGGCAGCCTCTGCCAGTGCCCCGTGACCCTTTCAGTGAAGAATTTTTTCCTGATGTCCAGCCTGACCCTCCCCTGGCGCAGCTTGAGGCCATTCCCCCTTGTCCTATCTCCTGTCACTTGGGAGAACAGACCAACACTCACCTCTCCAGAATCTCCTTTCAGGCAGTTGTAGACAGTGATGAGGTCTCCCCTCAGCCTCCTCCAGCTTAAACAACCCCAGCTCCCTCAGCCGCTCCTCCTAAGACTTGTTCTCCAGCCCCTTCTCCAGCTCTGTTGCTCTTCTCTGGACACGTTCAGGACCTCAATATCTTTCTTGTAGTGAGAGGCCCAACTGACATTTAAACTGCAATACAAATGAGAAGGATCTTTGTACCAAAGAAGGGAGGAGCAGTATTTAAGAGGGAATGGAAGTAAGTGGTTACAAATACATCAGGCTGAAAGAATACTGATTGGAGTAAAAGTTTATATTCTCAGCCTGGAAATGATTGTACAGGCTTTCCTACCCAAATGGACAGTACCATTGTCTGTGGTTTTCAGCAACCATTCTTCTAACGTAAAAGAAAAGCAGCACTTTCATACCGACTAATTCCTTTCTGGCTTCAGTCAGTTCCTTTCTTGGCCGTCCAACTGGCCTTGTGTTGCACGTGGAGCTTCACACCGGGTGCCGGTGCTGCTCACACCTCTTGAAGGGTGTTCATGAAATGTTGTTTCTTAGGAAGTGCAACCACAGGCCAAATATTTAGTTAAGTGTAGGAAAAATTCTGTGATTTGTTTTTCAACAGATTTGCTACAAAAGATGATAACAAATGCAGAGGTCCCTTATCTCATCACTGGATGCAGGCTAACAAATGGTTTCAATTTTGATAGTGAACCGTTACTTCCCACTCAGACCAAACATCTGGATTGAAACTAGGTTTTCTTCACCACAAGAATTGCGAGTGATTTTGCTTTTAGGAAAACTGTAAGAAATTGTAGAAGAGGTTCAATTTAAAAGGCTTTTTCCCCACATTTTTTTTCCTAGTACTACAATGACTACGGAGATATCATTAAGGAAACCCTGAGCAAAACAAGGCAAATTGATAAAATCCAGTGTGCAAAGACACTTATTCTCAGTTTGCAACAGGTAAGAATATTGATTTTTCTTCAAAATGCCTCACTGTGAAAAATACCAGACAGGAGTTTCTCTGGTGCACTTTACAGAGTAGTGAAAATACTGCTGTTCTGTTAAGAGATTATCACACTCCTTGATTTGAGCCGCCACTAATCATTTGTCTCTGTTATCTCTGTCTCCTTAAGCCCACGCTGACAACGTTTTGCTCAGATTAAAATGCAAGAAAGAAAGAGAATGGCCTTGAAGGCTAATTCACAGCTTTCGTTTGGTGGTACCTGGCGAACAGCAAGAATCAGAATAACTTTTTCTTCTTATAATCAGCTGGAAGTAATGTGGCTTTACATTTTGTGTAAATGCTGATTGATTTGTCAAACCAATTTCAGTCTTCCAGGATTATTAGAAATGGGCTTTTCCCCCTGAAAAATGTGCTTGTATCAATGCTAAATTATTGGCTTGAGGATTAAATCCATCCTTGTTCTGCCACCAGCATGAAGCGTGCGCTTTGCTAAATACCCTTCAGGCCCTTGAAGTATCAGCTCTTGCTGCTGTGTAGGAAAATTACTGCTATAAATTAGATGTTTTCCCATCAGATGGGCCTCTCCAGGTTCATTCCGAAGTACTAAGGGATTTCCTGGAACAGTCTCGAAACTGTGAATTATCTGTGAAAACTTGTGAAAGCAGGCAATACCTCCAGAATTGGCAAGTGTCAAAGCAGCTCCTGGTTTTAAGTCTTGGAGAGAGAAGAAGCCAGGTGCTATGGATCAATCAGCCTAGGATCGCTTCATGAACACAAATAATGAGACAAGCGATTTGCAAGTGCCTCAGTTATAGGTAACAGCCAGTATGAATTTGTCAAGGAGAAATCATGTCCAATTAAGCTGCTTTCGTTAATTATATGGTAACAGAGCTTGTGGGTATCAGAGAAACAGCAGATTTAATGCAACTTGATTTAATGTTGTCACTGACACCGTCTCCTTTGATATTCTCATTAGCAAGTTAGGAAAATGTCATCTAAATGGCAATATCGGAAGATGATACAGAGCTGATTGGAAAGGTACTGAGTAGCTCATTATTGTCCTGAAAGGGCGTTATCAAACAGCTTTTGAAGGCATTTACCCAGTAATGCTGTTCAGGTATTCATTGAGTCTTGAATGATGGAATAGCAATTCCGCTTCCTAAATTCCAAGGTGATGCTGATCCAATGGGTATTTTAGAAAACAGCATATGGTTGCAGAGCCTTTTGGATAAGTTGGGAGAATAATTGGTGCAATTCAGTGAAGGTAAGTGCAGAATTCTGTGTAAGAGTTCTTGTTCGCGCAAGTGCAAGATGGGGAACAACTGACCAACTGCAGTGGCACGGAAGGAATTCTGGGAACTGAAGTGGATTAGAAGTTGAAGATAAGAGAACTCTGTTAGATCTCTATGGAAAAAAGACCTTGTCGTGCCCTCTCCTAGTTGTACCTGCTTAAAACCCGAAGTCTTTCTTGAGGGAAGTGTTTTGTAGCTCACAGTGTTGAACAATTCAATTCTTTCTCCAGCTGTTTAATGAGCTCGTTCAGGAGCAAGGTCCCAATTTGGACCGGACGTCGGCCCACGTCAGTGGAATTAAGGAGCTGGCCCGTCGATTTGCCCTCACTTTTGGCTTGGATCAGATCAAGACAAGAGAGGCTGTGGCCACACTACACAAGTGAGTGGTGGTAAATAAACTAGATTTTTATATTACTTCAGCTAAAACTTTGGCTCAGCATAACTTTTCTAAAGGTACATAATCTTCACAGGTCCTGGAATGATTATATGTTGTTTTTTTCTAGTCTATATAGAAGAACAGGGGGAGGGAGGGTACGTGTTTGTATGTAAGAAAGGAAGAAAAACTTGCTGCCACCTAATTATGGGTTGGAATTTATTGCAATGACCATGTTTGTCTGTCTCGGATAAAGCCACTGGTATTAATAGCTGCTTGTGTGGACTGTATCTAATAACTGTAGATTGTTCTTTGTACCACAGTGGGTTCTGTAGGCACCAACGGCTTTTATAGAAAGATCTTCCAAGAATGGTTTGGAAATCTCTTCTTTTAAACTGGTTTTAAGCTTTTTATGAAACTGCTGCATAGGAAAGTGTAGAAGGGTGCCGATAAACTTAAATTATGTCTTTCCCATGCCATAAAATGATTAAAATATTAAAGTTTGCTATCTCAGAGACTTGTCATTAAGACTAAGACTGGCAAAGCATGATCAAAATCCTACCAGACAAGCAAAGGAGAAGTCAAGACATGCACGCGCCCTTATAGGATAATGTGAATGTCAAGGGTTATTTTTAGTCTCAAACAATAAAGCAAAGATAAGGCAGAGGTTCATGTGTCTGTGTACTGGTAAGTAAATTCTCTGACTCCTGATGCAAAAGTTACATCTCTGTCTTACGTGTTATTCTTACCGGAAGCTTCTGCTCCATGCAGAAGCCGGAGCGAGGCAGTTGGCTGTTCCTAAGGCAGTGGCGTGCAGCACCTGCCAACTTTCTTAGTCTTACCGTGTGACTGGCAAGATGTTGTCTTGGAGCCAGAATCCTCGTGAATTGAGAGGGAACATTTGATTTCCCTTTGTCCAACAGCAGCTGTTTGCTAGTAAAGGGAAGAAAGAAAAGTTACGATGGAAAATAAAGATATAAAGAATTGTGTCACAGTTCAGATTTTGGGCAACGTTTACTAAATTTTATTCCAAGTGTCTGAAAATTTTTCTATTTCTTTACTGTAGAGATGGTATAGAGTTCGCCTTCAAATATCAGAATCAAAAAGGGCAAGACTATCCACCTCCTAACCTCGCTTTCCTTGAAGTGCTTAGTGAATTTTCGTCTAAACTCCTGCGGCAGGACAAAAAGACTGTGTAAGTAAAGCTCCGTTTTCTTCTGTGGGTGCTGCTGGGCTCTTAATCACTGCAGGCTGTGTGTAGGTGCTCTGCTTTGAGGTTTTCACAACCTAACACGGGCTCTAGGAAATCGCAGTGAGACGTTTCACATACATATTATCAATTCTCTTATATTTTAAGTAATGAAACTAAATGCAAAAAGGAGAATCGGATCCACTGATGAGTTGAGTTTGAGACCTCACAAAACAATGTTCCTTAAAATGTCCCATGGGGCACTGAAAATAAAAAACAAGCTTTTTTTACGGGCTGGAAATAAAAAGAAATTACATGTTAGCAGGGCAGGAAATTTGCAGGCCTGTAACCGCTGCAGTAACATCTGTTTCTGTTAGGTATTTACATAAAATGGAAACATAGATTTGTTGTTTGGCTTAATATATTGAGTTAAACTGGGAAATAAAGGTTTGTCAAGGCTTCTGTTACTGGCAAAGTAGAACAGAGAAAGAGGCTGAGAGAGTACGCTGTTGTTGGTTAGGACGGAGCGGGGTGGAGGAGGCCTGGCAGGCGGAACCCAGCAGCCTGAATTTGATACGGTGGATAATTACTGCTGGAGAAATACTGGAAATGAAATAATTCGAAGTATAGTTGATAAGATCTGAATAAAGAGCGAGAAATACTGTTTTACGAGCAGCATTTGAGCAGACTGCCAGGAGGGGCTGCGCTTATCAACAGAGTTAGCAAAGAGAAAACTGCATTATTGGAGGCAGGTTATAGTAACGACCCATTATCAGTGCCACTGCGAGATAACGCTCTACATTGCTAATGTGTTTTGTAACAAATAGTCAGGATTTGCCCTCTGTGCAGCAGTAGTAAGGGAGAAGGGAAGAGGAGTCCAGTCAAAAACCAGCCAAGCACTATGTGTGCGGTGTAGGAAAGAATTATTTGAATAATTTTATGGCCATTTAATAAATGCATTTTCCAGATCTTACGATTTATCTGTGTTATAAGAGATGCATCTTGGTGAACTTTGTATCATTTTTAACAAACTTGAACCAATTTAATTTCTATTATTGTATCAGTAATTTGTCAACTCAGCAAACACAGTAGAAGAAATCGTTAAATGGTCTCGAGAACGGAGGGATCCAGTGGTACTCCATTTCTGAAACTGCTCTGCATCGTTTTGTTGCTGAATTTTGTCAACCTCAGTCCTGTTCTTCAGGACAGAACTTAAGGACAATAGCGTTTTGTCTTCCTAGCTGAACTGTAGGTTCTCCGCATCTGTTAGTTTAGGTGTCGTTAGCCTGATTCCTGTTTAATTTAGTGTAGCTTATCCTTCTTGTACCGTTAGCGTCCCTTCCACAAGTTTCTCTCTCCAGCATCTAAAATGTAAAATCACATCATTCTGTAGTTTCTGTGACAGCTTAATTTGAGCAGCTGCTTTGCATGAAATTCAGTGCTCCGGGAGATCTTGTTCTTTAGCCTTTTGTGTTGCCATTTAATATTTTTTCTCAAAGGTCTCCTTCTCCACTCATCAGTGCCCACACAGCGAACCATCAGCTTGTAGCAGGACTAGGGATTGCTCTGATGGAATCCAGTTCTCCTGGTTTGAGCTCTCTTTATGGTAGTGAGCTGAGCTATTGACTTCAGCTGAATTTGAAGAGCAGTGAGTAGCAGGAGGCCCTGTAGGACAAGTCATCTGCTGTGTGCTCACTGACTGCTGTGAGATGAGTTCAGACATGCCCTAGATTCCATCGGCTGTGGTGACTGTGAAAAGAGTCAAGATAACTTGCTTATACGTAAAGATTTCTTTTGGAGATACCTGCGTTCCTTCCCTTGGGGGACGTGTGGTGTCTGGACCCATCGGGCGATGGCTGCGCTGCCCACAGCGCTTCACTGATATTACACGCTCTGGGCAGTCGATTTGCCCTTCTCTGGAGCCCAACTCCTCCAATCCAGGGCCCTCTCCCCTCCCTCCAGAGGGGTTGCCTCCAACAGGAAGGTCCGTGACCACCATCTGGTGGAGAAGCCCTGTGTACGGGATCATTTCCCTCCCTCCCTGGCTTCATCCTGCCAAGTGACGCTGTAAACTCAGCAATGGGCTCTTCGTCTGGAGTGCTCAGAATAACCCTGGAAGCCTCGTGCGCCTCTGCCTGGCTGCCACGAGTCCTCCAGCTTGGCTTCCCAACCCAAAACGATTAAATATCGGCTCGATAGGTTTGAGCGTGTCACCTGCCCCGTGGTGCAGAACACCGCTCCCGTCAGAGTCCTGCAAACACGGCTCTTGCACAGGGCTCCTGCTCCCTTCCTGCTTTACTGCTGCCTTTTGTGTTTGCGGGAGAAAAGGGAGATATTTCCAGTTTGGGAATGGGGCAGTAACATTATAACTGAAGAACGGTTTATTTATTTATTCCCGTTCTTCTGGAATTTGTTCTGCCCTATTTATTTATAATAGGGCATAAATATATGCTATTTTGATGGCATATGTGTTCTTGGTTTATGAGTAACCTCCAGAATTAGCGGGAGCCATTTATGGATTTAATCAAGCTTATGGATTTAATATAAAACTATTCACTGAAGGTGCTGGGCTCTTACACTTCACAAAAGAAGATTTATACTAATGCCACTAGGTGTAGGCAGGGAAATGTAGAGGGATTTACCTAAGGCATTATAGAGGTGAACAGAAAAAGGGGAATGGTTTTAGGCTGAAAGAGGGGAGATTTAGATGAGATCTTCGGAAGAAATGTTTTCCTGTGAGGGGAGTGAGAACCTGGCCCGAGTTGCCCAGATAAGTCGTAGCTGCCCCATCCCTGGAGGTGTTCCAGGCCAGGTTGGATGGGGCTTTGAGCAACCAGATCCAGTGGGAGGTGTCCCTGCCCATGGCAGGGGGTGAACTCAATGGTATTTAAGGTCCCTCCCAACCCAAACCGTTCTGTGATTCTAGGAATTGCCCTGTGGAGGCATTTATTTCCATTTATTTCTCTCAGAGACTTAGCGTAGACTGTTGGGTTTCGGAAGTCAGAGGAGACAGCATTCCTACTTCTGGAAATTCAGATTTCTGTCCTCATTGTAGCTGGCAAGAACTCCCAGGATGCTGCTCCTCTAAAATGCTAAGCAAAAGTTGTCTGAAGTTTGGCATCCTGTCAGTGAAGAACTCCAAGTGGTGGTGGTTTTCCTTCTTCACAGCTTGGGCGTAACCTCTGCACTCTAGTTTTATAAATAAAAAGGAAAAGCTCTTACTTTCCAAGACTGTCCCACAGATTAATTCTCTGAAGTCATGGAGCACTCCAGTATTGCACTGGTTGGAACTGTAAAATCATAGAGTCATAGAATAGTTTGGGTTGGAAAGGACCTTAAAGATCATCCAGTTCCACCCCCTGCCGTGGGCAGGGACATCCCATTAAAGGAGGTAAAAGAGAGAATAAACCAGGGGTTTCCCATGCAGTGCTGCATTGGGATGTCACTCAGTGCTGCTGTGAAAAAGGGACAAAAGAAATTTGGCCCTGCTATGAGCTGGCAGAGGAAAAGGGAGTTTGGGGGTTCATTTCTGTGCAGAATTTGTAGGTGCCGCTGATGGCAGCCTGGCAGTGTTGGGAGGAAATGAAATTGTGATCAAACAGTGCACCCTAATGTCTGTGCCAAAAGGGTAGAGGTGATGCTGAAGCATCCTGAGGTCTCCCGCCTTCTTTCTGAACGCTTGAAATCCATTAGAATCACTTCATCTGGATTTGCATATTCCTTTTATGGACTAGTCCTAATTCTGTAATTGAATAATCAGTGGAAAAAGGAATTCCTTGGATGCCTCGAGAGCAGGGACGGGAGGGAGGTGGTTTAGTCGAAGTGGCAGTCAAACACATCTTTTTCATATGGAAAAACAACTGCGTGTGTTCGAGGAAGGCTTTTTTGTTGTTCCGAGATGCAAAAGGATATCCTGCATCCTCACACCAGTGGCTCTGGCTCAGTCTGCCTCTTGGCACAGTAGCAATAGGTAGAGGTGGTTTCCTCCAGCCTGGAGGGAGGTTGTAGCAAAGTGGTCTCTTCTCCCAAATAACGAGTGATAGGACGAGAGGAAATGGCCTCAAGTTGTGCTGGGGGAGGTTTAGACCGGATATCAGGAAGCATTTCTTCACCAAAAGGGTTACCAGGCAGAGGCTGCCCAGGGAATGGTGGAGTCTTCATCCTGGAGGTGTTCAGCAGACGGGCAGGCGAGGTGCTCGGGGTTCTGGGTCAGTAGTGGACAAGTATGGTTGGAGTTGATCTCAAAGGTCTTTTCCAACCAAATGGTTCTATGATTCCTCCCTCTGCGAAATGGAAAAGGAAGTCCAGTCGAGCGTGCTGCGAATGATGGCAGACAAGCGTGGGAGGAGAGAACCTTCCGTACGGTTTGTCTGTGAGCGGCCCGTGCACCGCTGACTGCGTTACTTGTTCTGAGGGAATGGCACATACGTGTGCTCCTTCAGTCTCGGATACGGTGTGTTTGTTATTAAATTAAAATAAGGAAACACCCTGTGGGATATGTGTTCAGCTCTCAACAATGTGAAGAGGGTTTGCAGATTAATTGGAGAGGAAACATCTCTGTACTTCTTCTCTTCCCTTTTCAGTCACACCTACTTAGAGAAGTTCCTGACAGAGCAGATGATGGAGAGAAGAGAAGATGTCTGGCTGCCACTCATTTCCTACAGGAACTCCCTAGTTACAGGCGGCGAGGACGACAGGATGTCCGTTAACAGCGGAAGCAGCAGCAGCAAAGCTTCCTCAGTGAGGAATAAGAAAGGACGGCCACCGCTCCACAAAAAGAGAGTAGAAGGTTTGTGCCTGGTAGAGGTATTTCTCATTTTGGATCTGTGTTACAGCCTTCCTTCTTCGCAGTCCTTGGGGTTTATCAGGTAATGCTGGAATACAGGACACATTCCGCGTGTGGTGAAAGCAGTGCAGCTGTTCTGCTCGGGCCTGGCTGCTGGAACGTGTCTTTCTGAGAAATGCCATCCCAAATTGCTCTCCCGTCTGCCTTCACTGAGGTTGGCAGATGCAGGACTATTAGAGGCTGTTGTGGAGGTCAGAAACAGGAGGTGTCTGTGGAGTTATCTCCACCTTTCTCAGCCGTGGACTTCTGGGTTTGTGCCTGTGCCTCAGTCTGGAGCAGCTGTGGATCAACAGGGTGCAGCAGGAATTCTGACACAGATCAGTAGGTTTGTGGGACCACTGGACAATACTAAAAAGACCCCTTTTTTTGTTTAAAATGATATCGAAACCAGTATCTGCATTTACTCTTTCTGTGACTTCAGGCACGTTCATCAGGAATTTGGCAACTTTAGCCCTTTTCTTACAAGACTGCATCCGTTCCTGGTTAATCCATACGATCTACTGTGCACTTCCGTGACTATTAACCCACTCTTTCACTACAGAGCAGGGTGTAAGTGGGATCTTTAAACCTTAGAGCTTTTTCCAAGGTCTGTATCTGTGATAGAAACTCCTCAGTGAGGAATCTAATGCCAGAACTGAAAAGTTACTGGCAGGGGCTCTCTAATAACAACACGAGCTCCGTGGCCTTTCCGTACATAGAAGGATATGTGCTGTAAGCACACGGCCTCTTCGTCTGAACACGTATGGAGAGAGAACGTTTGATATCATAGGTTAAAAACCACCTGCACGATAATAGAAGCAGGAGGAAGGAGACCACATACTTGATTTTTGATGCTTCTTGATGTGCAGTAGGCATTACAAAGTGTGTCATGCCCTAAGTATACTTCCTTTTGAATCCTGGAAAGCCAAGAAAACCTGGAGGCAGGTTGTCTATATTTTTCCTGAGAAGACACAGACCTCTGGAAAGGGAAGGCCTTGGTTTGTGTGTTCTGGTAATGAGCTCATGACATGATCGGAGATGGGATCTGCAGCAGTAAGTGCTCACTGAACACTCGTCTGAATGGTTTGAGCTATGAAGAACCACTTTTAAGAACAAATGAACTGGTGTTCTGGACGTAGCCTGTACACAAGTCTTTGATGGTTTTTCTTATCTTTACATATTTTTATAACACTTCCAAAAATCCTGGTGTTAATCCGGCAGTGTGGTTACACATTTAGACCTCTCTTCAAATCCTGCAAAGATGTTTTTTTTCTTTAAATTCCACTCTGCAGGAACCAAACCAAGGGCAGAGGCGCTGCAGAAATGAACCTTGCATCAAAGAACTATAACAGGGTTCCTTTCTCGCCTAAATCCAGAGTATGGTGGGTTCAGCACACTGCCAGGCTCAGAGAACGTGCCCTGTTCCTATTGAAAGTAAACCTGCTCTGTGACATTTCCTTAGGGAAATCAAACAGAACTTGGACTTAAAAAAAATCTCTAATGTGAAAAAGGTAAATTCCAGAATCAGTAGGCAACTTTTTAGACAATATTTATACCCAAAGTGTAATAAAAGGCATAGGAAAGATTAGAAGATCCATTGCCATCTATTTTCTCACCAGACGTTTTCCTGTTAGTAAGTCTGTGATCTCGCCTTCTCCTCCCTTGCCATCTCCACAGTGGTTTCTCTGCGTCCCTTGCCTGCTCTGTCACATCTCTTCAAGTCCCCCCTCTTCCTTCCCCTCTGGTTTGCTCCCTCACGGCGGGAGCCCAACGTCCCACTGTCACCTTCGGTCACCTTCCCACCCCCAGTCCTCAAATACACTGTCTGAAATCGCCGTGTGGAGTTCACACCATTTAAAATGCCCCCACTGCCCCCGCCGAGATGGCTCTGACTGAAGCCTCTGAAGGTCTGTGCTGAACAGATTTTTGGGATTTAGCCTCCATCCTCACCCCTGTCTGGTTTGCTGTACGGATATGAGAGGAGCAGTCTTATATTTGGACTGTGAGCTCAGTAACTGGGCATTATCTTTGTTCTGTATGTGCGGGATACCCAGCGGTTTAGGCAGTGCTAACATTTGTTGGCAAAGATTTGTGTTTGTTAAGTATTTCTACGTTAAATTGTTGTTATTGCTGGGAGTAACTGGTAGTAATCCTTCCTTAAAGGAACACAGAATAGAAATTACAGCTGTAAAATCTATCAATTCAAGCGTTTGCGCGGTTGATCTCTTAAAGGCACACTGGCCTGAAAAGAGACTCAAGTGCCAAAAATACAAATTTGGAGAAGAGGCTGTGTCTGAAGTTGCCGGTGCTGAAGCGTGGCCGTGGGTGGGAGGCCCTGGCTGCTCGGGGAAGGCGTTTGTGGGCTGAACGACTCCTGAGGGCGGTGCCGCTGCGCTGTGCGCTGTCAGAAATGCATCACTAATTGTCAGTTTGTTTTCCAGATGAGAGCCTAGAAGGCTCATGGCTGAACAGGAATGAAAACATCCACACTCCCGGGACGCTGCAGGCACCCCAGCTCACCTCAACCGTCCTGAGAGAGAACACCAGACAAATGGGAGAGCAGATCCAGGAGCACGAGTCGGAGCAGGGATCGGAGCAAGATTTTTTACACAAGTAAGTGTTGGAATTTTGGTTTTGAATCAGTGAATCAGACAAAGGAGTTGCCCATTATTTACAGTGATGGTCTGTGGCTCCATAAATGCAGCGTTTAGTGGCAAAACCAACTGGAAGTGTCTTGGCTATAGCTCAGTGACACTTGGGATTATTTTCAGTTCTCAGGAAAAACATGATGTAATGAAGTCACAATAGAGATTCCTGAGCATAACTGTGCAGTTATGGTTATATCTTCCCGGTGTTCGTGGCCCCAGGCTGGGCTGAGCCGTTCCCCTCGTGATCTGTTGGACATTCTCTTTTCTTGCCCTCTGCCAGAGCACAGTTGAGGTTCCTCAGACATCCCAGCTGATTTCTTGTAGATGAACTCTTCCACCCCGTTCCAGTCCTGAGCTGCAGCTCCTGGTTCTGGGGTGATTGCCGGCAGCGGCTGTTTTGCCCTAAATTATACGGACTTTCTGTCACTCAACTCCCATTTTGTCACCTCTACTTAGAGAGGAAAAAATGTTGTTTGTTATCTGTTATTAGAAATTGAGAGTCACAACATGTTAAAACATAGAAGGGATGGCAACATCGGGGGAGAGTGGGAAGCAGTCCCTGACCTCGGAAAGACAACTAAGAGCCATGAACCCATGCTCCACACCCCACGGGGTTCTGGTGGAAAGACGATATTGGACTGATGTGAGCAGGGCTCTTCCCCAGCTGTGTGTGCTTTGCGGCCGGTCTGAGCTGCGCAGGGGGAAATCCATGCCCAGGCCGCCCTGCGCTGCCCGCCAGCCCTGCCTTCCGGATGCACCTGCTGGGAACATGTGATCCTGCAAAGGGTTGAAGTGTTCCCATTTGTTATGGGAAGCGGGACAGCTTCCAGTCACAGCGTTCCCAAACCTGATGAGCTGGCATGGTCTTAATGGGGGAGAGCATTCCCTGTTTCTGGGGGAAACGGAGTCAGGCTCTTGAACCTCAGCGTATCCGCCGCGGGAATGCTGCCGGCAGGGAGCTGCAGAGGCAGGTGGATCGCACTCCTCCCGGTTACTTTCAGAGAGTTGGGTTCCACGGGGATGTTCACCGTGCAAACCGACAGTGGGGAATCCTTCCCTTTCCGCCCGGCGTCAGCTGCCGTTCGCGGTTCCTACTGCTCAGCCAAAACGTAAAATAAATCCAGAGCAGTCACTTGCCGAACGAGTGGGGTTCATGGCATCCAGAAGAATGGTTGTTCTGGGCTGTTTTCAGGTGGGTTGTCCCAGTTCGTTCTGTCCATCTTATTCGGGTACAGGAGTGCATAAGAAAAGCAGACTGGTGCTGCTCTTGAGGAGCTGCACTCGGCTCTCTGCAGCTGCGCTGCGGTATCACAGCAAAGGCATTGCTGTCTGCTACTGGATTTAGGTGGTAGTAGAATTGCGGCCTCTCTGGAGTTTCCATGTGGATAATTGCTGGATGCTGAAGTTCATGGGGGGATATATTTAAAAGCAATTTGTTTTTCATGTTGTGTGACATTTTGGGTTTAAAATGGGTGTCAGTTATTAATTTGGGTCTCTTCTGGCTCGTATCTCACCTGACCCGAGACAGTGGAGTGGGATTAAATAAACTGCATTTCAGAAGTGCTGCTCCTCAGGCGCGTGTCCCGGTCACGCTGGCATGTCGCGTAGCTGCTCTTCTCCCAATTAATGGATTCTTTTGTGAACACAGTGAGAGAAGTTGTGGAAGATGTGTACAACGGTGGATGTGATTTAAATACCTTAATCAGAAGGATGGCCAGACACAAATGGGATGGGTGCTGTCTGCACGTAGCCAACTCGAACCGCGCGTGTTCTCCATCGTAACGCTGCTCTGTTTGTTAGTCCCCAGATGCAGATCTCGTGGCTGGGCCAACAGAAACTAGAAGATTTAAATCGAAAGGACAGGACAGGCATGAACTACATGAAAGGGAGAACTGGCGTAAGGCATGCAGTGTAAGTGTTCAGAGCGTCCACCAAATCAGAACCCTTTGAGATGACAGTGCCACATTCTCTGTCGCCTTTTCCGGGTCGTTGCTAGCACTTGTGTGACATTTGAACTCTCGCTAACGAAGGCACAGTTGCAGCTCTGCAGTGCTGGAATGGATGCCAGGCCATGTGGCCCTCGCGCCCCACGTTCTGCCTCCGACCAGGGCCACCAGCGGGCGCCCAGTGAATGGGGCAGACACGGCACAATTCCCGGAATCCTCTCCCAGCCTTTGACTGCTTCCATCGCAGGAGGGTTCTGTGAAGCACTGTGATTGCTCTGTGAATTAATTCCCAGTGAACCTCTCCACGCTGTTGTCCAGTCTTCCCATGAGCGTGTTTAAGCCTCTTTTATCCACCTCAGCTGCTGCCAAGGCACCCCACTGGGCAGCTGCTGGAGGGAGCAGGCGTGGGCGAAGGCCGAAGCGTTCTGTGGTACAAGGGGCTGCGTGCTCTGGGGCCGATCCAGCTGGGCCTTCCAGCACAGAAGGAGTTGTCAGGACGGCAGCCAGAGTCTCTAGCAAGATCAAGGCCTTATGGTGTTTGAAACTGGTCTTGCACTCGCTGCTGGACTCCCAGGGATTTACCAGGGATCCCAGCAAACGGCACAACCCCTTTCTGTGAAAGGGCAAGAGGTTGTTGCCCTTTTCTTGTTAGGGACAACTTTAATACCATTTATGATATCACACAGGCCTTCCTGCTTTAGCCTCTGCGAGTGCTGCCTTTGTTTTTACTTAAGATTTTCATCCAGTTAATATTACAGAAAGCGTGCGGGCTTTCCTCTCGGCATAAAGTTTTATGTGAAGGCATTCAGGGATAGGATCTGTGCATTCTTTTTAATGAAGACGATCATAGCTGGGAAATGTAAATGCCTGGAAATGACTTTTTCTTTCTTTTTTTAATCAGACGAGGTCTAATGGAAGATGACGCTGAGCCCATCTTTGAAGATGTAATGATGTCCTCACGAGGTCAGCTAGAGGATATGAATGAAGAATTTGAGGACACAATGGTCATTGATCTGGTCAGTAAATACTAATACCAAGTTTAAAATGCACGAATGATAAGTTAAAAGGAATTTTAGAAGTGCAAACAAACATTTCTAATCCTGTGAACCTGATTTCCTGTTGTGTGAACCTGAAAGAACAGAAATGATCCGAGCGCTCCCTAAAACCGAGCCCTGCAGCCTCGGGCCCAGACGATTGGTTTCACAGAAACACGGAGAGTGTTGCTTAGTGCTCCTCCTCCTCTCCGGCACTCAGGCAGGAGCGAGCGCCTGAAGCACATTTCTGGGTCTGTTTGATTCCTTGGAGGTGCGAGTGGATTAGGGGGAGCCTCAACCAAGGTCTGGGGAGTTTGCAGCGGCACAGAGTTGTGCTGGCACAGAAGGGAGAGCAGCATGTGCGGTTTGGCAGGAGCCGGCACCTCGCCCTGGAGCTGCTCCAGACAGGTCACATCGTCAGCTGGCAACCGCAGGGCCTCTCCTGGTAACGCACGGCTCCAGACAGAGTTTCCTTTGGAGAGACTGTGACCCTACCAGACTCTCCATTCGGAACAAATACCCTCTCAAATGGGGAAAAAGGAGCAGTTTGCATCCCACACTTCACCATTTTTATGCTGCTGTATTTCTCCTATTGTCCCCAAACAATATGGCCCAGGTCCCTCTAGGCCTGGGCTATAATGTCGTGGAAAGAAGGTGGGTTCAGGGGCTGCTGCCAAACACTGAGGTGGTTCCTGGCACTGAAACATAGTCCAGTAAATAAAAATCTCTGTATACCGGTAACCCACAGCAGGGAGAGGAAGGAATCGATCAAGCCAGTGAGGCTCACCTTTAACGGTTCCCAGGAAAGGACAACTCCCAGGGTTTGACCCTCAAAGTGCTGGGGCAGCTCAAGCACCTTTTTTTTGTAAATCCATTTTTACACCATTTCAGAGCTGGACCTTCACCATCAACTTAAAAGTATAAAGACAGGTTTTCGCAGCCAGCAAAAGCCCTAAGCCAGTCTCTAGCTACAAGCACAGACTTAAGATTACATTGGAATCCATCAGCTTTTACCCCATTCATTAAATAAAAATCATAGAATAGTTTGGGTTGGAAGGGACGTTACAGCCCATCCAGTTCCACCCCCTGCCATGGGCAGGGACACCTCCCACTGGCTCAGGCTGCCCAAGGCCCATCCAACCTGGCCTGGAACACTGAGGTGGTTTTAAGAGGCGCTGTCCTCTGTCCGGGCCCACACTGTACCTGAGCGCTAACGCTGAGCTGTGCGAAGCTGCCTTGTGCCGCAGGCGGTATCGGCAGTAGCGCCCGTGGGCTGTAGCGCCACGCGGCCCCGTCGTGCCGCGATCACCGATGCAATGTCCTAAACCACTGCCTCCTCCTTTCAGCCTCCGTCACGAAACCGGCGAGAACGGGCTGAACTGAGGCCAGACTTCTTCGACTCTGCAGCTATCATTGAGGACGATTCAGTAAGCCTTTACCAGTACCGATCGCTGTTTATCTGAGGTTCTTTTGATGCTTATTCCACCTAATTAATTGCCATCTTTCAACTCGTTTTTCTAGGGATTTGGGATGCCCATGTTCTGAAGTCTGGTGAAGACATTTTACAAATTTGGAACTCTATTGTTTAGAGCTAGAGGCCTATATACTGTGATAGCTTGTATGAAAACCACATTTTTGATGTGATACGGTTTGATTTTTAACCAAATGATTGAGGTCAATCCCTTTTTGTAGTGACAGAAAGAAGAGGAGCTTCTTAATGACACACGGGAACGTTGGCCAATCCAGTCGCCTCAGAAGGGCTGACCTGAAATAATCATTTGTATCCCTGTTCTTGACTGTCCTAATACAGATTTTTTTTTTCTGGATGAGGAGGAAGTTTTAAATTGTTAAGACAGCTGTCGAAATAAACACTGTTCTACATATGTTTTCTGAAAACAACACGGAGTGAAAACAGAACTTTTTAACTTTATTTTTCTGCTGTACAATTTAAAACAGTTTTAACATTTGCCTTTTTATGTTTTAAAAGCTAGCCATTTTTATTAAACCTCTGCCTATCAGCCACTGACGAGCAACGCTGCTCCGAGCAGGTCATTCGGGCTACAGAAAAGTGTTTTTGAACACACTGGATTTGATTAGCATTATGGTACGCGTATAGCCTCTCACAGGCGGTGAGGAGAACACTCTCAGAGGAGAGGTTAGAATTCTAATGACGTGCATCTCTGCCAAAAAATTTCAGATTCTGATATGATAAACCCAGATTTTATACTCTTGAGAAGATTTATTTTTATTTATAATGGGACATAAAGTAAGAGATGTCCGTGAAGCCACTTTTCCAACAGACGCTGTGTAACATTCATTTTATATAGCACATGGGGACACAAAACCAGTAAATTTTCTATTGGTACTTGCTCTGTGCATTTTTAGCAACTTATACCAGCAAATAAAGTATTCTCAGTAAAACACACAAACGGTTCTCAAGTAATCACTTTGCTGTTTTTACTACCTACGTCAAGCCCTGCCGACCCGAGGTACATAAACAGCAACTGGCCTATGAGAAAAGACAAGTGAAAGGGGGGGGGAAGGAATCGCTTTAGCAGACTAAAAGCAATTTTAACTGTACCATAAAAAAAAAAAGAAGTCTACTTTCCATGCCACAAAAACCCTTTTGCGCTATTTTTGTAAATTAATTTTGCCAGTTAGAAGTACTGTATGTGCTGCATAGAAACTTGTGCTTAGATGGTGAAGTTCTTGAGCTTACAATGGCGAACAACTACGTTGTCAGTGTTACCTGTGCGTATTCAGAGTAATTCTTGGGGGAAAAAAAGCTATGATTTTTCAAAAAAGAGAAAAATAGCCAAAAAAAAAGCCAAAAACCCAAAACATTCTCAGCTAATTCATTGTAATAAGAGATTTTTTTCAATGTCTTCAATAATTTGGATTTCATTATGCTTCAATTTTATGACTCTGCCCAGTAGCTGCTACTTAGCCTGATCTCCGAGGTGGTGGCCATCCACAACTCGCACCAAGTCTCGCATCAAAGAATCAGCCCCAAAACATTAACTTTCCTTTCTGCATTCTGGGCTTAGCGTTTGCGATCCGAAGCGGACTGACCCACTTGAAGCACAGCAGTTTTTAGAGGTGCTTTTTTTCGGGTTTTTTTTTTTTTTTAGCAACTGCAAATTAATCGCGGAGTTTTTTTCTGTTACGAGCTTATTTAAAAAATCGCTGCCCAGCGCTTCCTCGCTGGGAGGAAAAGAATCCAATTCCAAACACAAGCCAGCGTTTCACTCTGCTGAGGTTTGTTTCCTACAACAACGTGCAGTTCTCAGACAAGGTTGCCAAAAGCATTTGACGAGTAATGCAGCCATTCCTCAGCTGTCGGCTGGGTATCGGTAAAACCGAGCGGCAGCTGGACCTTCGAAAAGTACTGTTACCTCCCTTCCTCTTCCATCCCTCGCGAAGGAACGGGGCGGGCAGGAATGGCTGCATTACACGGTCATCCCAACAAACCTGGGAGCATAGTGGCACGCTGACTGCTGCCTGGTTTGAGTCATCGCCTCAGATGAACCTTGTGCTTCACAGTCCTCTGTGTGGAAAACTGATCCCTAATTTAACATTGTAGAATACTGTATGACAAACATTTACTATCACGGTACCTGCAATGGGTTTCCAGTTCAGTTTGCAGTCAATAGGTTTTTGTATTATGAGTGTCTCCTTGATTGGTTTTGCTAGTAATTCTGTAAATTGTACATTTACAATATGAGGTTTTTTTTCCTTTTGTACAATTTAAAACTGATGCTTCACCTTTCATTTAATAAACTATTCAAAATCATGAGTATGATGAGCACCCTCTTCACTATAACTTTCTTTTAAATGCTCCTTTGGGCCATCACATCCTGCCATCCCATCCGTTAGGAGCCAAAGGCAATACTGCAGGGTAGTTCTGGCACAGGCCAGGCTGCACAACCCGATCCCGCACCGCTGCCTTACCCGTTTGGCCTCGGCACAAAGGAACGCCCGGGCTGGGCTCGTCTTTCCCCTCCACTCTGTCTGATTTTGGTCGATGCGGGGGGGGTTTGCTATGAGCTTGCTGTAAATCAGGTAAGGCACCAGCCAAGCTGGGAGAGCTGCACTGTTAAAACTTAGAATGGTTTGAACTGCCACAAGTTTTGAGGAAAACGTACTGCCCTGTATGCCTGAAGTGGAATGGACGGCGTGGGAAGAGGTGGAAGCGGTACAGGTTTGGAAGGGCTAACAACCAGCCGGGCTACGTGAAGCTTTACAGAGTCCTGAAGGGAAATGTCCTCCCGTTACTCCCATCTCTCAGAGAAAGGTGCTCTTTTGGTCCAGGCCATGAATGATTTCATCTCCGTAGCGCTTGAGAAAACTGACCTATCACCCAGCCCACTTCCTACAGGGAAATCGGCCAAGTCAGAGAAGGTAACGCAGCGTTGCAGGTGAGGAACAGAGACAGAGCTCCAGAGCTGAACTGCGCTCTAGGACAGCTCAGCCTGAATGTTCAGTCTCCAGCTGTGCCCAAGTAACCCTCACCTCCTGATATGCTGCAGAGCACCGTAAGTAACCCGCTGTGCTTCTCCGTTCACGGGCTGCTCTCTGCCGAACAGATCTCATCTTGTGCTTATTGTTCCTGCAGGTGACTGGAGTCCATGAAAATCTCGAGTGCCGTGGACAGGGATTTCCAGTGTCTTTCCAAAGTGTTGCACTGGTAGAGCAACTCACAGCTTGGAAATCAAGAGGATAGAAAAGCCAAATTCTTGTGCTGGCGAGGACAGAAGAGAGGATGAAGTCTAGAACTTATGAGGTTAGGAAACAGCTTTAAGAGAGGATGTACTCTTTTTCTTTGACAACGATGACTGTGGTTCTCATTTAACGTTATCTCCTGACCCTGGACAAGCTGAGGAAACTGCATATGGCTTCACTTAACAGAGCTTTTGCCTTTGGGACAACCATCAGCCACCCCCTCAGCTATTGATTACCTTTGGAAAACACTCCTGGCCTTTCTTGACTCTGACACACTATGCCTACACCTTTTTGCAGTTAAGCAGAACTCGCAGCAACAGCCCCCAACACAGCACCACATCCATTTGCGTTCCCTGGCACAGCACATACAGACAGTGCCCCTGCTCAGAATATAACCCATGTGTACGCAGCAGGACAGACAGTTGACCTGTGGAGCTGGGATTTATACTTGAAACACTGCTTCTATACTGTATCTTCTAAGGATATTTAGTTGCTGCCCTTTTTTTTCCCCCTCAGGTACAGGCTACGAGTTCCACAGCTGCACCTGCCTGGGAAGAGATAGAGACTGCAAAGTCGCATCTTACCTTTCTTCTGCTTTGGGCACTGCGCTGTGCAGGTAGGTAGCTCTCTGCCTTATATTGTAGTGCCATTAATTACTGAGGTTACTCACAGCAGACAGGTCATTACAGGCCGTCGCGTGCTTGGCAGCTCTGCAGTAACACAGCCATTACTCGCTGCCTTCTGGGGCTGTACTTAAACTGCAGCTTATAACGAGTAGAGTGAGCACAGGGCTCAGGGCTGATCAGCAGCAACGCCTACTGCAGTGGCTCCTTGCAAGCCTGGCAAATATCAGAGAAAACGTTAGGCTGGAAGGGGCCTCTGGAGGTCTCTATTTGAGCCCTCTGCTGAGAGAGAAAAGCCCCCGTCGCTTTGGAGACAAGACTCCAAAGGTGGACCCAGGGCTGGCTCAGACTGCACAGAGGCCTGACTTCTCAGCAGTGAGAGTCACGGGAGCTCTGCCCATCTGAGCCACCTCCAGGAGCTAAGGGAGCATTTGACCTTGAGCAATTGGTAACAGCTCACCTGCAGCAGGCACTGCGGGTTTCGTTGCTTATTAACCAACCAAAAGGGGTTTGTAGAGATGAACTGATATGTCCCCAAGTTAAATGAGACAAGTACTGTGATTTATTGATGGTCAAAATCAGAATGAAAAGAAATATTTCCCTTGCAAAGCAGACCTCCAGGTCAGCAGCGAGCATTTGTGCGCAGAGCACTGGCCAGGCGCCCTCGCACTCACAGCGGGATATTAGCGTGCTTCTTCCAAGGACTGGACTGTGCTTTACTCGCCAGCACGTCGAGGTCGTGGCAGATACGCATGCGGGTGGTCGAAGGCTGGATGATGTCATCAACAAACCCTGTGAAAACACAAACACTCAGCCCTGACCAACTGTGAAGCGTTTGCCTCTTGGGCTTCTGGATCGAGGCTATAATGTAAGTTAGCAAAATCTAAACAGTATTTGGAATAAACAGTTCACGAGTTACAAATTAACTTACAAAAGCGATTTAAAATAGCCTGAAAAGGAACTGTTCCTGCCCATGTTTGTTTAATTAGAAACGTTTGCTTTCTTCAATTTTGCAAAACTTCACAAGGCAAGAAGTGTTAAGGAGGGGGCTTTACTCTGAGCGCAGCACCTGCTGCTGCAGAGCTTTAGAGATGCCATCTCCCACCGTTAGTCCGATCTAACGGTTCAGAAGTGCTCATTAGAAGGGACATTCCCTCACTTTACACGTGCAGGGCTCTGTTCTGGCTCAGACAGCAGTAACAGGTCATCAACTGCAGAACCAAAGGGAGCAATCCTGCTCGCAGTGGTTGTGGTGCAAAGCAGCCTGGCTAAGCCTTCCTGGCCCTGTGGCAGTACAAATGGGATTCAAATGGAGTACAAACCAGACAACAGAGTAAGGCAGCGCGGCTGGAAACTGAGCGAGCTGCCTCCAGAGCTGCCTCCTAGAGCACAGTGAGCACTTCAAAGATAGAAATAAAATTCAGAAGGAACAACAGTGGAAAAGTTTACTCTGGCAGGTCCTGGGGAACCATCATGGAGCAGAACCAGACCCTGACCCTTTCCTGAGGGCACTGGCCTGCCGCTAGGACCGCCAAACAGACTGTCAAAGCACCTCTACTTTTAAGGACAAGGCTGAGTTTTGAGAAGCTTTCTACAAAACTGAAAATATGCTTCTCAGTGCAGGCCACGCATCATGGTAGTCTCTTTCTATCTGGCGATGTGTTTTGGGTCCAGATGTGTTCTTCCCTCACAGGTGTGAGCTACGGTCAAGCCTCACCTTTCTGACCCAGATACAGTTGCCTCACCTAAGTAGCAAAAAGTTGACTCAAAAGCCACCAATTTATCTGTGTGCAATGGCAAACTCAAAACAGGGAACACAACACGCGAGACAACTGTACCTCTCGTAGCAGCAGGAAATGGATTTGCAAACTTCTCCACATATTCTGCCTCTGCATCTGCCTCTTTTCCTCTGAAAATGATCTGGACAGCACCCTACAAGGACAAAGTCTACAGCTCAGCAACAGTGATTCAGCCATTACAGAAGAAAGCTGCCTGGTTTACCATCCCTCTCCCAGACACGGGATACAATGCAGGGAAAACAGCAGTTGTCTCTGTCTTGCTGAGCCGCCTCTGCTGCTGCAAAGGCACTGGTGGCTGCTGCACACGTGTGTGTGTCAGCCAGGATTTACCTTTGCTCCCATCACCGCCACCTCTGCTGTCGGCCAGGCGTAATTTGCATCTCCTCTTAAATGCTTTGAGCTCATCACATCGTAAGCACCTCCATAGGCCTGGAACAAAAGCCAAGGGATTAATTAGAGTGAAGTGACCTCGCAACAGCAATAGCCTGCCTTCCTCTTGCAGCTTTCACTATGCCGAAAACAAGCCAGTGGTGCTAAATTGTACCTGAAAGAGAGCGTGAGCATCTCTGCTCCGCTACCGCCACCTCCTAAGGCTAGAAGTCTCCTAAGCTGGGACCTCAACGGAGCAAGGAAGGGGCTGCTGGTAACTGAGACCACTCCTGATAGCAAAGAGAGTGGAATCAGCATGCATCTGGGACACCAGCCCTCAGCCTGCACCCTGCACATGCACACAAACAAATCAGTCCATGTTCTCCTGGAATCTGCTGGCCAGGGAATGCAGCACCTGGACTCCGCAGTGCTCCAGCCAGCAGAGATGAACAGGGACTACAGAACTGCAGAACAAACCGCAGCACAGTCTCTTTTACGGCACTACTGAAAGCTACGGCAAGCTCGGGGAGGGAAGGAATATCCAGGAGAATCAAGGAAGGCAAAGGGACAGAAACAAGGAAGTTCTTTGTTCTTTCTGCCGTGGTACGTCCAAAGCCTATCAGGAAAACAAGCAGGAGGGGCAGAGCAGCAAGGAAAAAGCAAACCATTTTAGGAACCAGAAGGTCACCAAAGCTTATGGCAGCATGGTGTCAGGCATCTTGTGGAGAAGAGAAACGAAGACAATTAAGCAGACTAGCTAATGCCTATGGAAACGAGAACCCACACCAGCGATAAACCTGCAATCAAAGCAGAAGAAAGGTGCAACCAGCACCTGCTTCAGAAAAGGAGCCTGAAACGGCAAGAACAGAAAACAGATGGATTGTCCTCAGTGCGACATGCTGGGTGCCAGAGGACACACACTTGACTGAAGGCATTCCAGGGAGAGAACAAAACCCAAAACCAGGCGAGTTCAGAGGAGAGCAGAGACAAAGGAATGAAGGAGCTGAGGTCATACTCTGAGAACAGACAAAACGCCTCTTGTAACCGGACAGAGAGAAGTGTGACCAGATGGGATAAGCAGAGATGTGACTATGACAGAAGGCAGCAGTGGGACAGATGGACAAGACTTCGCCAAACTGAAATTGCTTCTTGTGAAACAGGAACAGCACAAGGACACCATGGAACTGTGGCAACCTACCTTTCTGGTGATGACAGTAATTTTAGGCACGGTTGCTTCTGCAAAGGCAAACAGCAGTTTTGCACCATGACGTATGATTCCACCGTACTCCTGAGCTGTACCTACAACGGACAAACAACTTGTTGCACTCCAGGGAATTCACAAAAATCCCCGCATGTAGTTTGGCGGTGGCTGCCATCCGTTACTGGCGCAGACCTAGCAACCATCAGCGCCCTGTCCACAGCCAGGAGAAGGTACCAGCCGGGCAGGGTCCTTCGTAACAGGCTGAACAACTCTAGGAAAAAAACATCAACAAAAGCAGCAGATCTTTGTATGCCCACAGACCCAGAACACTCACTAAACAGTATCTTCCTAGGAACAAAACACACTTCCATTGTTATCAAGAATCCAAATGTGACTAAGCAGTGAAAGAACACAAACCAGAGTCACTGCCCCGAAACTCATCCTTCCAGCCCCAGTTCTGCCCCCAGCACAGCCCTGGCTGATGGGACCTGGAACCAGAACTCACCTGCACTTCATTCCTAGGGCTTCGGAATTTCACACCACTGGATAGAGCTCTACAATTACTTCCTAGCAGTTTATCCACCTACTGTCTTTTGCTTTCATCACGCATGATAACCTCTTAGGGGACTCTGGGGTCTTCTTAATGGATTTAAAAAAAAAAAAAAGGAAGATTTTGAGGAGAAATTCTTTTGTGAGATTATTTCTTTAATAACTTCTTTGGTAGCCTGTTATGCAGCCTGACTTTAATGCTTCCTCACAAGTGTAATCTGAGTGTCTAGTAATTTATGCCTGCACTTAGAAATGTCTGTTTTGAACTACAATTTCACTTTTTGTTCCCGTATTCCCCTCCAGCCAGTGGGGCTCATCAGGCTGCAGAACCTTGCGGCGGCAGCAATCGCAGCAGCCGTGCCTCGCTACCCCAGGAGGCAGGCTGATCGCAGCTGGGATACTCAGCCCACAGCCTACCATCTACTCACAGCCTTCGGTTTTAATTCACACATAGAACAGAGTCACCAGTCACTTACAATGCTGCAAGTGTTGTAAATACTGGAACTATTTACACTGTCAGCCACGGTGAATTAATGTAAACCCTTTCCTGGCCATACATTCAGTCCCAAACATGTTCTCAATGCGCCAAATGTCATCTCTATGCACACCGAGTATGCTGGTGGCTATTCACCTGTCTGGCTCACTAAGACAGAGATGTTTTGTACGCCTCTGAACTGGTATGACAGATTCTTCCTTCTCTGCTGCACAGGGCAATGAGGTGATCAACACCCTCAGAATTTATCACTTAATCTGAAACTTGTAATGCTAATGTGCTAATCTTGGCATAGCCCTTAAAATACCCCAGCTTAGGGTTGCTATCAAGCATCAAAGTCTCCTCCATCTACCCTTCTCTACTTCTATCGATCTTCCATTTATCTGCTTTCACACCCATGTTCTATTCTGCAATATTAAGTTAGTACTCTACGTTGGCTTTATGGCAACAGCTTTGTTCGTGGATTCTGAACCTCTGTCCAAGCCTGGATTCCAGTCACAGCCCCTGAAGAGAACAGAGCTGCTGCTTGGCCCACATCAGCAGCAAAGGAGAGAGGGCAAGAGGGAAGAGAATGGTTCTGTTAACACCTTCTGTGTCACCTCACTGCAAAATACATTCTATTCAAATAAGAACTGGCATGTTAGTTAGTGACATGTTGATGCTTTGGTATCTATAGAGGCTTTGAGGTAAACCAGTTTTAATCTTATAGTGTGAAAGGCAGAGGACGTTTATCAGTGCAACATTTATATTCCTCACACAAACTGTTTTCTAATTGGTCATTTTAACATCAACTGCTCATGTAACCTATGCTGAAAAAAGTCTGATCCCAGACCTTTCCTCGCTGATTTACCCAATGCTTCTAAATCAAGAACCCAGGCTTTCAAAGATCCGGGCTGGGGCTTTGTGTGTAACTTAATCACCAGCAGAGCATTCCGTACAGCAGATGAAGCTGTCGGCGGAGGCAGGCAGTTTCTCGTGCTACAGCAAAGCTTAGATGGCAACCCATCTAAGCCTACACAAATTCAGTAACTCCAGCACCGAGTGAGTGTTGTTGGGATGCATCTTCCCAGTGCTTTCAGCTGGAAAGAACTCCTTGGAGAACTCCCTGCCCACCAGAGAACCAGATGCACTCCCACCTCACCCTGGCCAAGGGCTCAGAAACAGCGTGATGGAATGCCGCTGCCTACGGCCTCGCAGGAGCCACAGGCCCTTCTGGTCCCACACTGCCCATGTAAAGGTCTTCTCACAGAGCTTTTAAAATGAGTTTTTACCACCACGCCCCTGCAAGACGCTGAATTGTAACAGCGAGGCATACCTGGCAAAAATCCAGGAACATCCACAAAAGTGATCAGAGGTATGTTGAAAGCATCACAGAACCGGACAAAGCGGGCTCCTTTCACAGAGGAATTTATGTCTAAGCATCCTGAAGTGAAGAAAACAGGAAAAGGTGTCAGTCATTCCAGTGATCTGCTAACAGCAGTGATTCAAGGCAACCTCAAAAGCACTTCTTTTAACTGTACTGTCCTCTTAAAACAAAACATCTCTGTAACATGGAGATAACCTGCCATGAAGTTTTGCGGGTTTAGAACTGAGATCCGAGTACAAGCTCCATTCCACAGGCACTCATGTCATTTTTGTGACCACTGCGCACAGAGGCTTCCTATCCCCAGAAGTAGCACCTAAATTATATTCTTGTAATTTAAAGTATTTGTCTGTCATTTTCTCTTTACTTTTTTCTCTTTACTGTAATTTTTTCAGATCTGTCGCACTGCAAGGCCAGAGAGTTCTGTTTAAAAAAACATTAAAGAGTCCACTAATATTTTATGAAAGAAGAGCAATTTTGGTAAACACACTTCAAAATATTTCACTTCTATTTAGGAATTATATTCTGTGTTATTACATTACAACTAAACGCATTTTGTATCACAGAAATATTAAAAACGTTTGTTAAAATTGAACACTAAAGTAATATCAGAACTGCTGACTCTCTCATATCTCAATAGTTGTATCTTGTAAAGACTAGAAAAGAATAAAACATCATACTGGTTCATCCAATCTTCCCAAAGAAAAAGGCAGAAACCTTAAAAAGAAGGAGCAAACCAGAAAGTCCTGATTAGTAAAAGCCACTTCAGAAATTACCCAGTTAGGAGAGAAAGCAAAATCCCTCTGGAGTTAAAAAAGTAAGGGAAGGTGTTAGCTTTAGCAAAATGTTGTATCCTCATATTTAAATTATTTGAGGTTAAGACCTGTGTCCAGCTTCGCAGGGTTCTAGCTACAGCAAAACAACCAAAATCACCTAAGGTGCCTTGCCCTGCAGAAGTCTGGGGCTTTGGAATGCCGTGACAGTAAGCACACCCTTTCCACACCACGCCTCACCCAGGTAACTGCCAGCTGCTGCTGAGGAATTGAGGAATCGCTGCTCTCCTACCCACCCCGCTGCTCTGCTCCTGCCCCTCCGCTGGGGCTGGATCCAGCAACCATTCAACTACCTGGAAGCACCATCGCCTTGCTGAGCCTCTAAAGGCATTAACTGGTTTACAGCTAGTTTTCATACAGATTCAAGACAAAAAGTGGTAGGAAAACAGTGAGGAGAGAGGACCACAGCAACCACAAACAGTTCATCTCACACCGGACAGCTTTACAGCACACCAAAAAAAGAAAATGGAGAGGGAATACACATGCTGTTAAAAACTTTCCTGTGGGGCTGGTACAACCAGCTCTAACCTGATGCTACTTTGGGTTGGTTGCCCACTATCCCAACAGTCCGTCCGTTCATCCTGGCAAATCCAACAACAATGTTTCTGGCATAGGAAGGCATGATCTCGAAGAATTCCCTTTCATCAGTGATCTGCAAAGGGAAGAGTGAGGCAGAGCCCTTGTGAGGACATAGGTATGTTTATGTATGCAGGCAGACACACAATCCTGTTCACATCAGCACTCTTTAAAACATCACAGAATTTCCAGAATTTAAAAAATAAAGAAATAAAAGGAAGAAACATCTTAATTGTCTTTGCAGCCTTCATTCCAGGAATTAACTACTACTAACACTGCCACTGAAGCATCCCATCAGAGCATGCCTCTATGATGTTTCTTCTGTAGTGAGCCTTTTTTCCTAGCTTGTAACAAATTAAAACTTCAGATCAGATGTTAAGAACTTCTTTCTCACAACATAATTGCAGGTAGTCTATACATCTAAAAAACAATTCCCAGCGACAAGCAGCAAACAGTACTTCATAGAGCTCAGGCACTCCCCAGGACACGTTTAACGTATGCTCTGTGTCTGCTCCGCAAAGTGGCAGCCAGTGATGTATTAAGTAGTATCCAAATTCCTGTTTATCTACTGGAATTCCATGGTTTTAACTATTTAGGACAAGTCTGCCTAAACAGACTGCACCTTGCCAGGCATTTCTGAGACTGAGGCAAAGGAAGAGTTGTGAAAAATATACCTATCATTAAAGTAGGCTTATTTCCATCCTTAATACTTCTCAAAAGTCTTTGGGAGAGGTCAAATACAGAAAGGGCAAAATCTGTAACTGTCCCACCAAGTCAGCTGAGCTCCCCTCCACTGCTGCCTGTGAAATGGAGTTGTTCCCAGCTTCTTCATCCCCCTCAGAACCCTGGGCCATCTGCCATTCATAGTCCAAGTGGGAGAAGCAGCAGCTGGAAAGTTTAATACTCAAAATCTAGACTCTTGGAGTGACGTACGAGGAAGCTGTAACAAGTTTCACATGATAAAACTGCTTTTACAACCATGTTCTTTGCCCAAGCTTTTATCACATACTAAGCTGTTACAACTAGAGAAGCAAAATTCGCAAAGTTAGGCAATTAGCATTAGCACGATTAATTAGCATTTGTTAGCACTGCCTATTCTGCTTTAATCAAACTGCCATTATTTACACATTGCAATAGTGCCGTCCTCCAGGAGACCTGCCTCACTTCGTAAAACTTCAGTACTGGTGTGGCCAAGAGTGCTTGACTTGGAAATAAAAAAATATCTGTTCTTGTAGGGAAAACACACTTTTTGAATGCGCTCTAGGTAGTTCATCGCTTTTTATAAAGGAGTGGTGGAATTCAAGGCAGTTGTACCAAGGGGCAGGAGAGAAGAAGTGATAAAACTTAAAGCAGGGGTTGTTTTGAGTCCAGAGAGAAAACTGAGTTGCAGCACTTCTGGTCTGTGCAGTTATGCAAGCAGCATTAGCTGATGTATACTGGAAACAAATCTTAAGATTCCTTTCATCTGCTAAAATCTTTTTGTCTGCAGTTTTTATTGTCCCTTCACTCATAGCCACTACACAAGCAAACCCAGTAACTTGTGAAGACTAAAAATGTATCTTCAGTGCCATTCTATTGGTTTCTTTCAATTATTTACACACAAAATATATAATATATCCATCTCACTCTCAGCAATGCTCACTCTAGATTACTCACAGAGTGTATGATATCCAGCATATCGTAGGCTTTAGTAGATTCAATCGGGACAACAGTGTCCAGCTCAGGAACCAAACGGTCACTGTGGAAAGTAAGTATGTGTAGACAACAATATTTACAGACTGGATAAACACCAAAACCAAAAACTGGGTAAACTATGACTTCATAGAAACTGCTTCTCGAATACAAGGAAAAGAAACAGGCCTCTTCACCTCAGCCTGTCGTGTCTCAGCCACCAAGCTTTTACACACCAGGGGGAACAAAAACCTGGCCAATCTCTGCCTGAAGGAGACCTGTTGGGAAAAGGACCTGGCAGGATGAGTGCCAGGTGGCAGAAGACCCCACTGAGCCAGCGGCACCACTCCTTACAGCTGGACAGGCAAACTGGTTTCTCCCAACAGCAGAGCAAGGTTTCCTGTCCTGGATCCTCTGCACACTGACAACTCTGATCCTTTCCCTGCCCATATCGTGCACTTGTGATTTGGAACCGCAGAACAGCAGGAAAACTTGCCACACTTAGTTCCCTTGCCACCAACAAGCAGACATTCACAGGTGGGGAAAACACATCCACCCTCTGTTTCTTTATTTTAACAGCTGGGTTTAAAGAATCATTGCTGCTACTCTGCGTAACTCAACAATGACACTCTGCACGTGGAGCTTCCCATTCAACACAAACACTGCTCCCCATTTGCAGCTGATGTTCTCCACTACACCTCCACCTTTGCTCATAGTAGCTTCCTGGAGGATCTACAAGTGTTAGCATTCACCGAGTCTGTGGATTCACTCACAGCCCTGATCGGGGTTGTCAGAGAGTCATCTTGGAGATGCTGGCTCTGTGCTATTCCGTAAAAGTACTAATGTACATGGTGTTTCTGTGGAGTTCTCACTGAATTCCTGTTTTAACAATGCTGTGCTCTAGTACGTTCAAAACAAGACAACTCGAGTCTCAAGACACCCTGTTTAAAACTGAAGGAAGTGATCTGCAGCTTGTCACTATCGGGCATAAACTAATAATGCAAGCCCCAGCGCTGTCCCCCTGCTCCTCACACACAGGACGAGAGGCACAACTCCTTGGCCTGAGACTAAGAAAGAGGTCTATTAACAGAACAACACTGACAGCAACACTTCAAGGTTTTTTCCAACATGATTTAGAGTACCGCAGGCAAGTATTTCCATAAAATGATATAAGGAAACCTTATATCAATGAAAGCAACCAATTTCAACCTCCTAAACCCCAAGCTACGGATGAATGTAAAACTTCCTTGTCCGTAGAGCAGATATGAATGCACTCTAAGTGCTGTTTGTTACCAACCTCTCCAGCTTCTGGACTTGACAATGAAAAAAAAAGTACATTACATTTAATTTGCATTATTTGTGGCAACTTTCTGCAGTAAGAAATTACTGTAGAGGGATGGGCTTTCACTGGAGTCACAGTAAGGACCAAAACCATCAATTCAAAGCAAAAGGAGTCTATAAAGATGTCCATATGTCCAGATGAAATATTACCAATGTAAGCATTAAGACCACAAATAGGAAAAATATTGGAGATGCTGCTATAAAACCAAGCAAATTCAACAAACAGATTTGTCTTCACATGTACAAAGGCTCCTAAATTGAAGTTCTTAGTACAAATTATTGAGCACACCGTGATCCTCTAATAATGTATCTGGTGCTACAGAAAAGATTGTCTCCCTTAAGAAAATAAAGAACTAATCTCTTATAGGCAAGTAGCTACAATGTAACTGACAGCTTCTGCCAAGAAAATAAACTGACTATTATGAGATCTGTGGGTTTAAGAAACCAGACTGTTGTTTCTGTAATGAAATAAAAATATCACATCAAGTCTATAGAGGGTAATTATCCCAGCAGAACCTGTTGAATGCTTAGACAGAACATGATAACCTTGAAGGTAATCCTGCAAATGTACAAATAAGACAAGAGATTTGCTTTGGTTTGTCACTATCAAACCAGAACATCTTCCAGTTTAATAAACTCCTGAAGATCAACATCTTGGAAAAAACGAGGACCAGTAACTAAATGACCTGTTAACCATTCCCTAAAGGCAGCTGGCAAATTTATTTCTCTCACAGTGAGCAGTGTATTTCAGATTCCAGAGCAGCGATTTGTAAATCTGATCCAAAACACCCTCCCCAAACAAACTGCTTCAAAGGCACAGCAAAGAACACTGAAGCATGACGAGAAGACAACCTTCCCAACTCACACGTTAAAACACAAGACATGGCTCACACACATCTGTCGAAACGAAGGGAGCGCATTCAGGAGCAGCTCCCATACCAGACAGGGCAACAACCTCTTATGGTTTCCTTACAGAAAGGGCTGAACTGGAGGTGCAACCGGATGTCAGGTCAAAATGCTTTTACTCCATGGACATTCTCTGTCTTTAACACTGCTAGCCAGGCTGCCCCCTCAGACAGTCCAGTGCTGGCTCTCTGGCTGTCCCTCTCTCTTGCAAAAACTGATAAAAATCCAGACAGATGTTGCTTTTCCCTTCTTGAAGTGACTTGAGTTCTTTGTTCTGTTGCCAACTACACAACGAGCCCGACAGACAAGTACCCAATAAATAAAACTTGCTGCCTCCTTGCTGCTTCGCCTCTTTAATGAGCAGAACTTACCCAGAGACACAAACTGACAGAGCAGCGCATGTTCTCCCCACTCTGTGCTATCTGCTGTCTCGCTTGGTTCTTTCAAGGGGTGGTGACATCTGTGCAGAGATTACTTTTCCCCATATTCTGTACACTGCCTGCATAACATTGCTTTCAGAAAACAATTCAATCTCACGGTGAGTGTGCGTACACGTGTGTTGATGCACTTCCCATATTCACACACCACAACGCAGAATTATCAGCCGGAATCCCAGGCACAACACACCCATCTACACTCCTGGAGCCATGAAATTCAGCAGTTAGAGACTACAGGTCTCAGCCAGTCTCCTCTTACCTGGGATCATGGCATTCACGGACTGGTGCTGGATCACGGTTACTAAGAGGTAAATAATTAAAGAACTCTCGGAGATTAAGTAAAGCATCTATATCGTTCTCAAAGGCTCTGTGTGCAACTCCTGGAAAGAAACAGTTAAGCAGTTATTGAAGTTATTTGCAAGGTTTTGTTTTCAAGCACAAACCAATAAAGAAACAAATAAGTAACAGCAAGAATTTTTAAACATGACCTAATAGCAATCGGGAGTTTTAAGCCACCAGATTTGACCATCTAAGAACATCTAGAAAATGCGTGGCTGTATCAGGCTTCCTCCTTAACAGGTCTGGATTGCTGAGCTTGCATTTAAAACAATGTAAACTGGTTTATCAGCTGCCACAGACCTAGCTGGACCCCAGCCTTCTGGAATTCAATCCAGGTGATTGTGCTGCACTCAAGCTTTGGACTGTAACATCTTTTATAAAGGCTGGATTTGAGCAGTGTTTCCGTGCGTGGTTTTGGTTCATCACCAGTTCAGTTCTGACAGAATGTGAGATCCCACAGTCATTTTGAACCTCAAGAAGATTCATGAGTCACGAAGTTTTCCCAGCCAGAGGGGAAAATAAAACAGCATTTAATCTCATGCTGCCATTGGGTTTGCAGTTAAAATGTTTAATCAATCATGTTAGTGAGGAAACAAAGGATTGTTAAGAATCTTCCAACCCAATACAGTTTCTGGACAAATACACAACCCCGCAGCGCTCTGGCCTGCCTCACTATGCCCTGCTCTCCGACAGCCTTCCCACCGCTGGAGTGTTTTGTGGATTGGTCACTTTCTCATCCAAACCCCAGAAACCTCACGCTGTCCATCTTTTCCTATTTTGTTTTCCTTTACTAAAAACGACCGTCGAGAGAGCCCCATACAGATTAAGATCCTGTGCTTAAGTTGAGTTTTATCGCTTAGACTCGAGTGACACCCATGAGTACAAAAAATCCGTGTTAGACGATCAGCTGTTCAGCTAGAACAACCACCTCATTTATTTTAAGGAACGATTAGTACATTAAACTTCCCAGCTCTCACCAGATACAGTAGTGTGCGTCTTCGCACCCCCAAGCTGTTCTTGGGTGACATCTTCATTGGTGACAGACTTAACTACATCCGGGCCAGTGATGAATAGATAGGATGTGTCCTGGGGAGGAGAAAAAAGCAATCACATACAGACCCAAACTACAAAAGTTCCAAAGAAAAACCCACAGTCTCTAGAGTCTTTCCCCAAATTAAGAAAACAAAACACAGGGACAAATTTCTTAACAAATTCTTAATGCATTATATTAAAAATCCACAGAAAATGCTATTATTCACAAGTTATTTGGGGAAGTTTTTCTTAAGTTTTTATAAAAAATATGCTTAATCCAAAGCAGGAGACCTTCATGTGGGGTCAGTTTGTGCCTGATCGATGTCCCCAGCAGCAGGTCAGGATACACTCCACCCTTACCTTCACCATGAATGTGAAATCAGTTAAAGCAGGCGAATAAACAGCTCCACCGGCACAAGGACCCATAATGAGAGAGATCTGTGGAATCACCCCAGAACACAGAACATTCCTCTGCAACAGAACAGACAGACATCTAGTTTGATCCAAAAAAAAAAGTCCATCTTTAAGTCTGTGCACTGATTCTACGAGAATTCACAATCAGAAAGCGGAGAGGACAGCTTGCCTTATTTATTGGGAGACAAATACCAAGATGGGATGTCTCGATGCAAACAGAATCAAAATAATTTTTTTGCTACTGGTTTGCTTCTTTCTGTTCCCATACACTTGGTTTCTTATACCATGCAAAGGTGTATATATATGACTTTGCATAGTATATACACCTGCAGAGGATGGCAGAATGTGTGACCTCAACAGATGCTGCAGGGGCAAAAACTTCACTGAGCCTGGAGTGGCGAGAAGTGTATGCAACTGACATTTGAACGGGCACATATGCTGCCGCTCAGAGGTAGAAGTAAGCTTTACTGACCAGATACGGCAGAGATTCTTTTAAAATCACGTTCCTGCCCTGGCCTGAGCGTTACGTGATGGTCAACTACTGCTGTCCACCTATACAGATGGCATTGTTGCCCAAAAAATGTTTACATTGCACAGTGCTGAACCGGATTACAATTGACTTCTGTACCTGTTCAACTGCATCATCCCAGATCATAGCAATACAAAAGATCAACGTTAACTTACCGATCCCCCTGTTCACATTCCTACTGAAACCACAAGCATGTTTGTGCTCTGTGCACTTACTTTAAGACCTTGTGGTTTGGTAGGCATAGAAATTAAGGTCATTCCAGTGAAAAATGAACTTTCACCAGTCCAATCATTACTGGATGTCCCAGAAGGGTATGGTTAACAGGTTCCACTGTACTGCATACTGTTCTTTACACTGAAACCTCAGATTACCATGTTCTTTCCTCTTTTTTAACAGACATTTTTCCTCCACTGCCCTCCCATCCAGACAGAACAGGCACTTGGTGCTTCTGATCCAAGTTTCTCAAGTTTTCTTCGAGTGCACAGTGTCTGATTTACTTTAAGTCCCTCTTTCTGCAGTGGAAATCTTTCACCTTTTATCTGCTGTGTGAAATTCTTAAGGTGTCTGTGTTTCACAGGAGACTTGGGGACAGCTGGTGGTGGCCCACAACCATCAGTCACCTAACAGAGCACCCTGTGAACCACAGCATGCTCTCCTGCCTCAGACAAACAGATAAACGCCGCCAGAGAAATTACATCCCAAAACAGGCAATCTGCACATTAGCGTGAATCAGAATGTTCATCAAAAGAAAACCCTACAACGGCTGCTTAAGTAAACTGCCTATTCTCTCATTCGTATGACAAAGCTCACTATACAGTGTGACTCCTACAGAGCTTTTCATTGGATCAGTGTTTTACAGGGCTCAGCATTACCCTTGTTTAACAAGAGTGGAACTAAAAGGTACAGGAATTTCCCCAAAGCCAGGAAAAGAACCACGAGGACAGTCCAGAACTCACAAGCCCTGCTCAATCCACCATTTAACATTGGCTGAAATAGGATGATAACCTAAAAGTTTACTTAAAAACACTGACTTAGGTAAAGAAAGGCTTTGTCCATCTTCGTGGATGTCAAGCTTTCTGGTCATCCAGCAGCCTACTTACCAAAAATATATCTGCGTAGCCGGCCAAGGACTCCACTCCCTCCTGGATACGGGCTCCTCCAGAGTCATTCAGCCCAATCACAGGTGCTCCAACCATGGCAGCTTGATCCATGACCTGGTGATGAATAAACACTATGCTTTACTGACCTAGCTAAGCTCAAATCCCAAAGCAACCAATCCCAAAAACTGTACATCTCCTAAAAAAAGCATCCATACATGGCAGAATTCAAACTGCCTACGCAGTGCTCAGCTTCTCCTTTTTTTGTACTGTCACTGACTGCTTATTGGGGTACCATGTTTTGACTCATTCAGACCGGAGGCAGAGAAATGCACATTCAGTCCCTCTCGTGACATTTATCTGCCTTACTAGCTGTGCATCTGCATACCCACCCTGTGTTATCCAAACCCTGGCACAATCACAGGAGTTTGGATCAGAGAGGTCCAGTTTGTCTCCGTCTCATCTGCACCTTCAAAGCACTCCCTCAAGTGCGTCTAATCTGATGTTAAAAGGTTTGTTTGGAGTGGCGATTGTGTAATCTCTCTAAGCAGTACACACTACTGCTTGATCATACTTCTTACTTCTTTGACAAAACTAAACTACATCTTTCCTTTGGAAATTTAGAGACATTACTTCTGTCTTGATACACAGTGGACATGGAGAGCAATTAACTATTTCTCTGCCTGCATAAACATTCAAGTACCTCAAATATCCCTTCAGAATTCCTTCTTCCCTTCATGTTTTCAGACCAAACAGCATCAATTTGGTCTCGCTGTCCTTTCCATGTCCTGTTTCCTAGACCTCTGATCATTTTCATTACTTGCCTCGAGATCATATACAATAATCCTGGGAAGGTTTAAGTGGGAGGACTGAATTCCTTACATTCCTTACATAAACTATTGCTGCTTATTAGATCTCAGTAAAATATTTACCATTTTCCTAACACTACAGTACTGGCAGATTACATTAAGATCTGCTTTAACATTAAGATCTGCTTTAGCGCCTAAATAATTTTCTGTAAAACTACATGTTGTCAGTCGGTCCCCATTTAGAATTTCAAAGTTCCTTTTCCTTGCCTGGTATTAGCGCTTTCAACCATTGTTAAAGATTTGTATCTGATTTCAGACAGTCTTTAATTTACTAAGATACTTAAAACTTCACTCCTGTCTTTCAGAGAGTTTGCATCATCAGCCTTGAATTTTATATTGCCAAGAAACCCAGTAAGCATACTCAGTCCCACTCAAACCAGTGATATCCCAGCAGTACCAAAATTCCAGCCCAAATGTGATTCAGTGAGAACTCTCTATGGAGTTCTAAAGCGCCTTTGATCCTACTTGTAGATGTTCAACATAAAACAAGGCTCCTTCATACTTTGTGCTCGGGTATCCATTAAGAAGTTGAAATGTCGCTGTGGTAGACACAATTTAAATATAATCCCATGTTTACAAAGCATCTGTGTGGAGTGCAAACACGCTCTGTGAGCCACCAGTGGCCTCGTTTGCTTATGTGGATGGTACAGAAGGCATTATCAAATGCCTCATGGAAAATTAGTTGAGTTGACATTATTGCTCCTTCTTAGAAGGCTTATCGGGACAGGTTAGCGAACAATCTCACTGACACATTTTGCTGTTTTCAAGGGCCTTCTATATGGAATAATCATATATTTCAAGGCTTTTCCAGACACTGAAGTTCTTCCTAAAACACACATCAATAAGTACATTCAGACTACTGAAAATGTGTTCATAGATCTGATACCAGACATTTTTTTGCCAAACCAGTATTTGTAGGGAACATTTCAGGATCCATTCTCAAAAACACTTCATTTCACAGACTCAACAACTGTCTTTAAATACGACATCGCAGATGCACACACAGGCATTAAAGTGCTCCCCACCACAAGTGGGCACACATTACTCTCCAAAGAGCTCCACTGAATCTCTACTGCTTTACGGAAGACATCACAGGCATTTAATGTGATGAGCACAGAGCTCTTGTGTAACAGGCAACCTGTAGCCCAGACCTATCTAGCCTGGAGCTTTGCTGCAAGACGCCGAGTAGAATTGCAACTCCAGGAGAAATATCCCAAAAGGGAAATCAGTTTCACAGGAGCCAAGATCATCTCTCTGAGAACAGATTTCTGCTTCCCAGAATCCAGTCCAAGAACTACTAAGAGAAGCGAGACAGAAACCACACAAGCCAGCCAGTCTCTTCTGAGTTCTCCGCTGCCCAGGCTGCAGCTCAAAGTCTCTGAGCCCCAAAGAAACCGACGCATCCAAAGCCTTCAAATTTTGGAGTCTACCACCAACATCGATGCCAACCAAGAACAGTACCAACTGGGAAGGACTCACATTTTTTTCTAGTTCTCTGAACAGCACTTGCCCTACTTTAGAAATAAGAGAACAAAGAAATGAGTAGGAAGCATCCCAATATTCCAGCACCATTACACTTTCCCTAACACAGGGAGACACTGCAAAGTTCCAGTGCAAATGGGTAATATCAAATGTTTTCTCAATATCAAAGACTTGGTAAAGCCAAGCAGTTATCATCCAGCCCAAAGTCTTTATGCTTTCTAGTTTTATACATTCTCACTACTGAGGAGTCTATGCCAACAAGTGGTTATTTCCATCAGGAGAAAAAGCCTTCACATGAAAAACCTCGTTTCTGATGCCACAGCAAGAAAATTTAGGACATTCCGCCAGCCCACCACACTCATGCATGAGAGTTTTCGTTGTCCTTGGCCATGGTATTCAAATACCAGCTTTTACAGTGAGACAGCAGACAAATGAGAATAAATAGCCACAAGCGCCTGATAACAGAAGCTCTGAGAACCAAAGTGACCTTCAAGTCGCAAAACTGTTTATCTTCAGACTGTTAGTTACATTTGCTTTTTATAAATATTACATGTCCACATAGTGCTGTTTACAGGGAAAAGTTTCTCCCAAGCCATTTCCCATTTCTCCAGAAAACAATGGCAGTTAGTTGGCATTTGTACTTTGCAAGAGTCTCTTGACTTTTGCAGCACAGTGTAAAAGGCACCTTACTTTAAACAAGGTGTGTATTACTTGGAAACACTCTCTTATACTTGAAAAGCTTCTGGGAGATACCTTTCTGCTCACCTGTGCTTCCACACCGTAACTGATTTGAGGAGACACGTATTTTCACGTTGCCGTGACATACACCAGAGTCCACTAACGGCAGCCACCAACCATCTTCGCCAAAGTCATTATCGTGACGGATAGAAAAAAACAAAAGGACACTGACAATTTTTTGGTTTATTGTATCCTGTGAAATATTACCTTACAGATCTTCTGGGCATGAGCTCCAGATAAACTGCCTCCAAATACAGTAAAATCCTGGAGGAAAAACAAATTTTCAGATTAGGGAAAGAATTATTTCAGTAAAATGTTGCAAGTAAACAGAATAATCCTACAGTGTTCTACATTTAGTTTGCTGCTCTGAAACTACCCAACTCCTTACTGTACATCAATCCCATTCAATCCAAGCCTTCTTTACAAGCAAAAGATCTTTTATAGGTATTTGCCCACAGATTCTATATTATCACAAACTTACTATGTATCATTTGCTTTTTTCTTTTCCTTCACAGAAACATTCTTTCTACAATGACATGTTCCTCTTTCACGGACATCACCAATACTGGAGTAGTCTGGAGGACGTTCCCCCGCAAGGAAGGTGCCACTGCAAGGGGCAGCAGCGAAAACTGAAAATACGCCATCATCTGTATTCATGAGTCAAGCTCCAAGAGCTGATTATTCTTTTATGGGTGCTGCAGAGGCCACATCAGCCAAAACCAACTGCTAGTGCTACCCCGAGGCCTGAGCGGTAAGATCCTGAACAAACACCACCAGGCCCTGGGACCGACCCAGAGGAGGAAGGGGATGTTGACACATACTGACACCAACAGAGGCCTAAGCCAGCTGCTGGTGAGTCTCTCTGATGTGTTCCCACCAAGCATTACTCCAAAAGAAGCCCTAAAAGCTGTGTGGACATGAGTATGACTAGCAGTTGAACCAAAAAGGAAGGGACATCTCGGGTGCCAGCTCGATTTGGTGGGGAAAAAGGTCTTTAAATGTTTTTTTATATATATATATATATATATAAAAAATGCTATATCATGAAGGGGCATGTTTAAAAATGTTTAATATAAAAACTGCTCCTTAAAAAAATCAAGGGCTGTGTTTGGCTCTTACGTTCACGCCTGCACAATAGTGTCCTTCCTTGGAAGAACTACATATCCAAGACAAAAAAGGGCAGGCATATGACTTGCTCCAAGGTCACACAGCAACAATCATTTTGGCCATGATAGCAAATTGAACAAAGGCTGCTTTGTGGCCCAGAACAGGGCAGCAATTATCAACGATCTGAAAGAAAGCCTTTTTTTCCCTGTGTTAAGACTAACAAAGATAAATCTCTCCCTATGGTGTCTCCTCTAAAATATTTTTATTTTAATAGAAAATGTATGTTTTAATATAAAAAGTATATTTTATCTGTCTATTTACATGCTATCCCCGAGAAACAATTCAAGGTTGCTCAGGTGCCCTCTATCATGAATTCCACTCATTGCAATTCCAGCTGACATCTCCAGCAAACAGCAATCCCAATACACAGCCACGAAATCCACAAGGTGGTTCTCAGAACTCGCAAAGCCTCCACTGATGCTCCCTGGTCTCCACACGCCCGCAGGAGCTCATCAGCACACATCCAGCTACAGGAACGGAGTCAAAGTTTGCAGTTGCTTTAACCCCACGGGTTCATCACTCTCTCCATCTCAGCGTTGCCACAACCGTATCTACCGGCTAAAAAAGTTTTTAGAAATGATTTTTTTGCTTCTTGTTGGCTGAAGGTGCCTAGTTTCCTCTCACGGGATGGCAAAAGATAAACAGGTACATTACTGCATGGCCACGCTGAACTACTGTGAATTTATTTCAAAGGATAAGTTTGCACCATTTAAAAAACAACAAGCAAAACCGTACCTGGCTGAAAACATAAGCCAATCTCCCATTAATCCGTCCACGGCCAGTCACCACACTGTCTCCAGGATACTGTATTAAAACACAAATAAATTTATTACAATTAATAATTAAAAAAGCAAAGCAGCAACAATGTCCACTAAAAAAACCCACACAGTTATACTGAGTCCTAAGTCAAAGCAAAGACTGATTCTCTGATAGGACTGGTCTTTCACGCCTGCCATCGGGGCTCCACAAAGATTTCCCCCAGCCCTGGAAAGGAAAACTGGAGTTAATATGACATTAGGTATTTGTGTAAAGATCAGTGAATTTTGCAGTCTCCCTTCAATTTTCAGCTAATATGGAGTTAGGGCAAGTCCTGGTCTTAGAGACAGGACACACCTTTTATTAGGACCACCTGGTGCTTTTCAAAGAATGGACACAGTACACAAACCTTTCCTGAGGTGTGGATACAGGTGTTGAGATGTTTAACAAAACAGCCCTGGAAAGGTCAAAAAATATAATTACAGTCACCTGAAATACTTCAACTTGACCAGTCACATTTTCCACCCTGCAAATAAGGGAAGGAGAAAGAGCTGGAAGAGGAAATGAAGCCTCTGAATCTTAAAATCTGCTTATCTATGTTGTCTCACTTTTTAGTAAAGTTAATATAGACAAGACTTTCAAGACAACAGCAGAAAAGGAACTTTACCGCACTGTCACAAAGAAATTCCGGCTACTTAAATTCTTTTTGCTGTTCAGTATTAAAAAACAAAACAGGGGGTCTATCATGCAGGGCCCACTCTGAAGATCATTTCTGCTCAGGGCGATCTGTTGTCAGGAAGGTCACAGTGGTCTGGAGGCTGCTCTCAGGCTGCAGACAGCACTGCTACCAACTCTCAGCTCTTGGTGCACAGAACAGCAGCAAACACACCTGTAATTCCAGCCACTGTTTGATGCAGATGACTCCTAAGAGCCCAAGCAGTCTGCAGAGTGGCCCAGACACGAGTACAAGTCTCGCCCTACCTTCAAAAAGTTCCGGGAACTCAGAGAAATTCAATGCTAAACTAGTATTCCAGCTCACTGGCCACAGTTAGGTCATCTGTTGTGAAACTGCTCTGTAAACACAATCTGCAGCTGAAAGGTGAATTCTGAAGGACAAGGAAAAAATTAACCCTCTTATCAGTCAGGACTTTGCTGCTCTTCCTGTCTTCAGAAACAGCAATTTGTTATTGTGGGATGCAGCACTGAGTAGCGTGATGAGAGGCAACACAGCAGTTACTTGAGTTTGCTGGGAAAGAGTAAGAAAGTTACTTAGAGAAGAAAAGATGTTTGCACCTGCACTCACTGAGAGGGGAGAAGGCCTAACACAACATCCCAGCACCTTGCCCATCAGGCTCCTGGCTACTAAAGCTAAAATAAATCCTTCACCTTTGCCAGTTCATTATGGAACATAAGCTTTGCTGCTCACGGTGGAAGCCTGCTGGTCGCTCCCTCATCCACAGCATGCAGCCTTGCAACCAGAAGGACTGAAAATTGATGAAATGGTGTAACAGCCACACAAACAGAAGCTGTAGTCATCACAGGCAGCATGGGGCAGTCACACATACGGAGCAGCTTCTCACCACACCCTAGATCCGAATACTTCAGAGTAAACGGGGCTCTCACCATAACCAATGCTATGGTTATAAGAGTTTGGTGAGCCACAGATCTTCCATCTACACGCTGAGCCTCACCTCATGTACCACGTTGGTTTAGGACACGTGGCCATATATCTGAAAACTGCACAAGCAAGCAGGTTGCAAGATGCTAACAGACCGGTACGAACGCTTGAGTTTCCAAACAGATCAGATTTTAAGGCTCTAAAGGATTTTCTGACTTAAGAGTTTGGCAGGCATAAATACAGATCTAGGTTATTTCATCCTCTAACATAACCTGTAGGGAGACAGAAGTATCTACCCATATTTGTCCTTCACATCTGACGTGACTGACAAATTTGTAACAGCAAAGCTCTGCAGCCTCCTCTGTTATTTAAAACGCAAATCTAAGACAATATCCGGGGAGGTATTTGAATGAAACCGGCAACCTTACAAAAAAGGTATCAAGTTTAGATAATGGAAAAGTAAACCATGTAAGCTGTGAAATGGAAACTGAGAGTAATAAAAAGAAATTTGCAAGACAAAAGAAACCCAAAACAAATAAAAGAAATTATATGTGAGCAGAAGAGCCTGTTTCCAGCCAGCAGGCTGGCTAAACAGCAGAGGACAATGAAACAAGAGTTACACAAAATAAAAATACCTTATTCTTGCTAGAGTCCATCCCGAAGTCAGAACACCTGTGTTCCACAAACATATCATATTCATCAAAACTGTCAGGGTCCAAGAGGAGAAGAATTCGTTCTCTCGCTGTCAGCTTTCCCTAAACACAATGAGCAATGATTAATACAGCCATGCGGTGATTCTGGCTCTGCTTACTGACCACCAACAGACGCCATTTCATCAAATATACTCTCACTTGATGTTTGGGCCATTGAGCAACTGCAGGCCTTCAAAGCTGGAAGCAGCCCATATAGCACTTATCCTCCTTAAAACAAAGCATAATGCAAGCCAGACTGCAAGAAGAAGGCTACCTATCAGAGCAGCACTACCACAAGATAAAGGAAACAATCTCAGAGTCTTTTCAACAATATGTAACAGCATCACAGCTAATTTTACTACACATTTAAACGCCACTATTAAAGCCTTTGTTCTGCCAACAGTTCAAGGCTCAATTCTCCACGCTCGATATTTGACTGCAGCAAATGAGTGCAAAAAGGAAATATGTCAGCCTGCAGAGATTTTCTGACAATATCTTTTTGTTCTTCTTCCTGTTGGACACTGGTATAGGCAAAAGCAGAGTCAGGACCAATAATGCAATCAGCCAAGCAGATATGCACATCCCTTACTCAATACCAATGATGCCATGCACTAATAACTGATTGTAAATTTCTTTTTATCTTAACCTCCAAACAAATTTGTTATTTCCAACCAAGGCCAGGGCTCCTGCGTTGTCTACTTCAAGGGATGGGGTAAGCTCACCTAAACACGATGTTAAAACACAGCTCAGCTTCTCTGTGGACCTTCCGACCAGCAGGTCAAAGAGTTGAAGAAAATCAACAAATGCAAGACATACTAACGTAAGCCACAGATTTAATTTATATAAAGCACAACATGAGAGGTCTGAGGCCCCTACACACAGAAACAAACGTCAGTGTCCTAAATGTTAACTTGGTGTAACTCTTTCTAGATACTGTGTAACTATGTGAGGGAACCTGCTGAAGGACAAACTGATCATAAAATCATAGACTGGTTTGGGTCAGAAGGAACCTCAAAGCCCATCCAGTTCCACCCCTGTGATGGGCAGGGACACCTCCCACTGGATCAGGCTGCCCAAGGCCCATCCAACTTGGCCTTGAACACCTCCAGGGATGGGGCAGCCACAGCTTCCCTGGGCAACCTGGGCCAGGGCCTCACCACTCTCATCATGAAGAAATTCCTCGATACGTCTAGTCTAAATCTGCCCCTCTCCAGTTTACAGCCATTGCCCCCAGTGCTATCACTACAAGCATCTGGAAACAGACCCTCCCCAACTCTCTTGTAGCCCCATCAGGTACTGGAAGGTCGAAGGTTCCTGGGCAACCTGGGCCAGGGCCTCCCCATCCTCACTGTGAAAAATTTCTTCCTAAGATCTCATCTTAGTCTTCCCTCTTTTGGCTTCATCGCTGAGGCAGTCTTCACACAAACAGCTGTTACTGCCTCCTGGATGCCTCCAAGCTACCGTGGCCCTTACCCTAGACAGAAACGACATCCCAGCAAGAAACAACAAACAGAAATGGCTTTAAATTGGAGGAGGGACTACACATTAGGAGGAAATTCTTCACTGTGAGAGTGGGAAGGCACCGGCCCAGGGAAGCTGTGGCTGCCCCATCCCTGGAGGTGTTCCAGGCCAGGCTGGGTGCGGCTTGGAGCCCCCTGACCCCGTGGGAGGTGTCCCTGCCCGTGGCAGGGGTGGGAATGGATGGCTTCGAGGTCCCTCCAGCCCAAACCGTTCCTGATGCTATGCCGCGGGGGAGCCAGGCTGCCGCCCCGGCGCTGCCCGCTCCCTCCCCGCTCACCCGCCGGTGCTGCGCCTCGAGGCGGGCCTGCCCTCCGCCCAGCAGCGCGGCGCGGCGCTTCTCCTCGATGCGCTGGGGCACGGCGGGGCCCCGGCTCCCCGAGGCGGCGCGGAACGGGCTCCGCCAGGGCCCCACCGCCCGCCGCACCGCCCGCCACGCCGCCATCGCCGGGCTGCAGCCGCGCCTGCGCACGGGACACCGAGCTCAGCCCCCCCCCCGGGGCGGGGACACGTGGGACACCGAGCTCAGCCTCCCGGTGCGGGGCGCACGGACGCCAGACTCACTCCCCGGGTGCGGGGACGCACCGAGCTCAGCCCCCCCCCGGTGCGGGGGTGCATGGGATGCTGGGCTCGCCCTCGGGTGCGGGACAGGGAGCAGCGGGGGCACACAGGACACCGAGCTCACCCTCCCGGTGCGGGACAGGGCACAGCGGGGGCACACAGGATACCGAGCTCACCCTCGGGTGCGGGACAGGGCACAGCGGGGTCACACGGGACGCGGGGCTCACTCGCCTGGTGCAGGGGCACATGGAATGCTGTGCTCACCCTCCCGGTGCGGGGATGCATGGAACACCAAGCTCACCCTCCCGGTGCAGGAACACACGGGATGGTTGTGCTGACCCTCCCGGTGCGAGACAGGGTCGGGGGGCGCACAGGACACTGAGCTCACCCTCCCCACTGCCATCTGCTCCCCTCTTTCTCCGAGAGCTGGAAAGGGTTTGTTAGGATAACACTGCCCTTATGTGAATGAGCCATCCGCCCTTCACACAGCACACTGCCGTAAGGATGAGGAAAATAAAGACCCTGTAAAAAGGGAACACAAACTGCACAGCCCATGTAACCCACCTGCGGTATATCCACAACCTGTGATTTGATGCCACCAGTCCCCAGCATATCAGGTACTTCCCTCATTCCTCTGGAGCCCACCTCAGATGCTGACCACCAAGAAGTAACTCCTCCTTCAAAAAAGAACTGAAGAAGCACGAGGTGGCTATTGTTTTGCGTCCATATTCCAAGCATGAATGAGGACACCAGCATGGCGTTGTAGGTATCACAAAGGTAAGACTGAACATACCAGTGTTCCCAGGGCTTTGTCAGCTGGATCATAGCAGTCTGCAAGGACAGAGACTGGCACACCTTTCCCAGTCCCTGTTCAAGTGCTTGAAACCAATTCCCCTCCTACCCCTTCTGTTAAGTAGCAGTCTGCCCCATTTCAGCTCAGGACAACTGTCTCTTGTCCCTTGACTATGTGCTTCAACAAAGAGGTTAGCGAGGAGACAGGTGGGCTCTTCAGTACTGGAAACCAGCTATTAGGGGTGTCCCCAAACTCTTCCTTTCTCCAGGTTAAGAAAAGACCAGTCCCTCAGCCTCTCATCCTGGGGCAAGTGCTCCAGCCCCTCATCACCATGTTATCCCTCCTCATCACAATGTCTCAACCTGGATACAACTGTACAGTAGGAGATCCTGGCCAAAACTTTGCCCAAGTCAAGAAAGATGACATCTCCTGCTCTTCCTTCATCCACAGAGCCAGTCATCACCCAAAGGCACTGAGGTTGCTCACGCATGATTCACCCTTGGTTAATCTATGCTAGCTATTCCCAATTACCTTCTCTTTCATGTGCCAAAAGAAGGCAACCCAGATGACAGTTTTCCTCAGAGACAAAGTTGAGGCTGATCACCTTACAGTCCTCCATAGCGTCCTCCCCACTCTTTTTGTAGATGGGTGCAACACCAGCCTCTCCCCAGTCATCAGGGTTCTCTACTGATCTCCATGACCTTTCACAGATGATGGTGGCCTTGCTGCAACACCTGCCTGCTCTCTTGGCACACTTGGGCCATCCTGTCTGGTCTCCCAAACTGTGTGTGTCAAACTTCCCCCGTAATTGCTAACTCATGCATCCCCCAGTGCTGGTAGCCCCTCTCCTTGAGCTTCGGCACAAAGGCCTGGGAGACCTCATCAGCAAAGCCAAGGCATGAAGGCATCAAGTACCTTAGTCCACACCCTCCTTAGCATGAGACCATTTCAACCTGTGCAGTTTTCAGCACCCAGCAGGAACTGCAAGATGTTAGCTGCATTTCTGCCTGTCTGTGAAATAAATCGGCACGTGACACTCCTCAGTCAGGCTCCATCAAAAATCGGGAAGCAGAGGTTCTCCCTGAGCAGGAAATAGCCCAAGCAGGAAACAGACAGCAGGGATGTTTGAAGCTAAAGCCTCCACTGTCTCTTAGGAAAACGTAATTCTATGCTGCAGGCTGGTTAAGCACCATTCAGGCTGGCTACAATCGCTTCTTCATTAAAAATAAACGTGAAGTGGAATTTTGCAATTTTAGGAATTAGAGTTACCACTATTCGGAACACTGGTCATGTGCAAAAGGGCTAGGAACACGCATCCTGCGCACACAGGTTTCAGAAAGACCCCATCTGGGAAGAGAAGGTTGGCGTGCCTTGGCAGCGGAGTTACGACAAGCGAAAAGGCATTCTTCAAACAGCTGAAGTTCTGCCCAAAAGAGAAGTACTAGGGGAAAACAGAGCTGTAAACTGTCACAGGTTACATATGAAAAACAGAGTGAAGTGGCCGTAAAATACTTTTAGGAACAACTTGCTAGAAGTATGAAAACTAGTCAGTTCTTTCTTATGTACACAGGGAAATGGAAGCGTGCCAGAGAATCTGGCCATGAGACAAATCAAGATTAAAGGGGTTATTCAGACTATACAATTACTGCAGGAAAACATATATTTTTGGTTTACATCTGAATTAATAGCAAAGGAACTTGAAAAGATTTCTGTGCCAAAAAAACTGTTATTCGATGAAGAGAGACTGGAGGTTCTCTTTCACCCTGAAGAGTAGGAGAGATTAAGTTACAGAACAAATGATTAGCTAACTAATACTAACAATACTAATACTAACAAGTCTCCAGGACCAAATTGTTTACACCTCAACATTACAAGATAATTCACAGATGAACTAGCTTAAATATCAAGTCTCTTGCTAAAAAGTCATATGGTGAGTGGCTATTGCCAATTTTTAAGGCAGGCACTAAGGGATTTAATAAAGCATAAATCTATAAATCAAATATGAATTATGAAGCAAAATAGCAAAAAACCCAAGCAGCAACAACAAAAAATACACCAAAACCCCACACCCAACCAAAAAAAAAATAGTATTAGTGAACATATAAATGAGACATACTGGGGAGGATCTGACACAGGTTTTCCACAGAAATTCATTCCATATGGATCTAGCGGCATTATTTAATGAAATCAAACATATGCAAGGGAGACTCAGTTCATGTCATTACTAGGATTTCCATAGCCCTTTGACAATTAGAAGCTCTTGAAAGTAACTTTTCATTGCATAAAAGGGTCCTGTCACTAATGAACAGTTTTTTTAGGAAAGAAAGAGTAAAAACTGCATTTTAACAGTGTTACCAGCAAGTCCCACAAGCTTAAGCCAGGACGTCTCCTGTTCCTTGAGTTGGGACCTACTCTGTTCATCACAACTGTGCAAAGTCTGGAAAAGGGACTTAGTAAATGCAATCCCAAGAATACATACAATGTTAGACCTTTGAACTGTCCGAAAGGAACAAGTTTACAACACCTCTGCAAAAACATCAGCTCAATAGCGGTCAAAAAGCAAACTGAATATTAGCAATGATTACAAAAGAAAATAAAACTTCAGAAGAGACATTGTGCCACAGAATACCTGCATGGTAAACCTGTATCTCCAATCCTGCTTGCAGTTCTGGTCTTCCATCACACCTTGTGCCTTGCTCTTGAAAAGGAAGGAGATGTATGTGATTTTATATAGTCTCTAGGGTATGTACATATATACAGATGCAGAAAGACCGAGAGAGACAAGAACAGAGTTGATTGAGCATATGCAGTGATTCCTATAAAAGCAGCCAATGAATAGTTTTCAGCCTGGAAAAGGGAGGGCTGAAGTAGAACAACAGGCACCTGCAAAGTCAGGAGTGGCAGGAAAGGGGTGGCTGGGGGTGAGGGTTCTACAGCTATTCCCATGCAAATATCGTAGGCTTCAGCTGGGATGGAGAACATTCACAAAGAGGTACTTCTTCAGGCCACAGCAAGACTCTGCTTAATGCAGGGGACCCTGTGTGCCAAGGGGTTTGGAAAGCATCGGGCAAACCAATGGAGGAGAAATAGATCTAAAACTATAAAATGCAAAAGGGTGGCGGCCATCTGTGGAGGTGTTGCAGACACAAATTGCTGGAAGTTAAGAGACTACGCTAGCAAAATAACACTGTATGCTTACAACATTATTAGTGTTGCCTACATATTGGTCATTGCCCGCTTTTGGAAGTGGGATACCAGAATGAGTTCTGACACAGTTGTTCCTACAGGCCTGTATTGTCAGAATTGTTGTTAGACATTGTCTCAGAGATGCAACAAAACCCAAAAACTCTCCAGGCAGCTTCTCTAGAAGCCCCCACAATGCAATTCAGTGAAAGAGGAGAAAGGATTTTGAGACCAAATCCAGTTACAAGAGGACTTTAAACCATAAGAAAACAGTCTCCTGCTATTCAGTTTTTCCGTGTTCAGGCAAATAGTGATTTGTATATATTTTTGGTAAACAGAAGTACTCAATAAAAACCAATTCCATCATCACTTTGTATTCCAGTAAGAAACAGCTAGAGGTCATCAACGCTTGTTGATATCTTAAGTCAGAGGGGTAACTCAGGCGTGTAAGAGGTAGATTCTTGTTCCCGAAAAGCACATACAGCAGCGTTCTCGCTAAACCCAAATGAGCTGGAGTAGGTGCAGAGCTGAACCAGTATTTCTACATTAGCAGTCTGGCTCAGATTCAGCCTGAATATTCAGTGCTAATTCCAGATCATCTCTACTTGCTTTGCGCTGTTCCAAACCAAACTGAAGCAAAAGTCCTGTTCTGACAAAACTCCTGCATTCCTGGAAGCCCAGGTGCTGAACGGATGCACAGCTCACATCAGAAAAGAGCTGGGGACTCACAAAAATAAGCAGATCTCAGAGACGTGGCCCAAACTGGATTTGTAGTGGCTGCCATGATCACATCAGACAAGCTATACAACATGAGATTGTCTAGGTAAGATATTCTCCGAATTGCATATTTTAATCAACTATGAAATATTCATTTAAAAACAAAACAAAGAAGAGAGAGAACTTTCTATTCATTGTCTGATATGTGGAAATAATCAGCTTGCATTGGTTTATCAAGAAAGCCTGACAGAAGACTTCTGAGTGAAGATAATATGTTTGTCAGGGGGGTAACTACACAGTATCAATTGGCAAAAGCAGTTGTCCTCTCCCCGCTTCAAAAGGAGGAAAAGCAACAAGGAGATTAACCATCTATCTGTCATCAGGTGGAAGATTTTCATTACAGAAGGCCGGAAGGGCTTTGGTCAAAGAAAAGCTGCACAGAGGACATGTGGATCTGAGAAGTCACCTTTAGGAAGTCACAGTAACAATTATTTGCCTGGCTGGGGAATGAGGCAGTCAAGCAAACCATTTCCCAGAAGTTTTTCTATCCCACTTGCAGCTGAGACCCAAAGGAGAGAGGTCAGAATATCCCTGCTTTAATAATAATAGTAATAATGGTAATAATGGTAATAATAGTAATAATAGTAATAATAGTAATAGTAGTAGTAGTAGTAATAATAATAATAATAATAATTCAAGTTGCCAAAACAATCTATTTCTTGAAAGAAGGGCTCCTTCCATGAGCTTCTGTAGAACTTCTCAACCTCACAGCTCAGTCAGTGGTTGGGAAGGTGACCAAAGATGAAGGGAACAATCCTCCTGGAAGCAAAATACAATGGCCAGCCCTTATGCAAATGCAGAATTTGCTCAACTCCCCCCAGTCCTCCAAATCATTACAATTTAAGAAGCTGCCCAAATCAATTCTGAGCTCTTGCTATGTTATTTGGAAAGAGTCATCATCCCGAGCTGGATAGCACACACAGAGCTTGACCAGGAGTGAAGTGGTACTACATCCGAATTGGTAGAAGGCCTGAGATTTTCCAGGCATGCACAGAAAACAAGAACCCCCCAGCCTAGACAAGCAACAGCTGATTTTGGATTTATGGTACTATGTCCAGGGAGGGAGCAGGGAAAGGCTGGCAGAGCTTTAATTTCTTTGTTTGGCAATCCCATAAATAAAGAAACAGCTTCCGTAAAGAGATGGACTGATGTGTGCTCTACCAATACCCTTCTGCTTCTAACTTGCACGCTGGAAGCCTGTTCCATGACACTTTCAAAAGGCAAGGCAAACAGATTTTTCACATTAGCCACACTATAAAGTGACACAGTTCATGTAAATTACACTACAAGGAAAAAGTAACTGAAAAGGCATTTTTGTAGACATAAATTAGATCAACACAGAACATGTCTAGCATCTGGTAAAAGCTCTCAGGTCCTGTTCTGGAAAAAAGGTGGAATTGATCTCCTCCGACAGAACTCAAGAGTTACACAGATCAGCCCCATGACTTCAGCTTGTACCTAGACAATTTAATAACAACAGGAGGAACTTGATTACCAAAGATCTAATATGATATGCAAAATGCATGACCGTACTTGATGCTGATTCAAATAGAACAATTATTAGGCCAGGCATGCTTGCACAGTTGGAGAAAAGCTCTTGCAGCTACACCCACTAGCTGTTTCAAATTGGTAAAGTGCTGGGAGAACTAAGGAAGAAAGCTGTGCTGAATAATAAATTCCAGGGAACGTGTCCTACAAATGCAGCCTGTGAAAGTTCCCTTTAAACATATTGCCCGAATAATGTGAGTGAATGTGGGTGACTGACTTGTAGAGAACAATAACCAAAACCTAGAACAATAGCGACTTAGTGGGTGGGGTTTGTACTAAGAGCCCAGGGACCTTAAAGTTCTTGGGGAATATTAATTTTCAGGTCCTTGTAAATCCAAAACAGAAACAGATTCTTGTTTATTTTCTGGGTGTTTCTGAAAAGCAGCAGACAGTTAAATAAAAAACAAACAAACAAACAAGACCACACAGTTGCAAAAACTGGTGGACCCAACATTGTTCTAGAACTGATTGTGCAGCATTGTGTGTTTCAGTGGTCAACAACAGAGCAAGGAACTTTCTGGCTCCAAACTGGGAATTCCTGTGCACTGGTAAAGACAAATCACACTGAACTACTCCAGGTCTCAAGCTTGATAGTGTAGATGGCTTACCCCCACCCCCCCCAAAGGGCTACTTGCAAAACCAGACCCAAATAAACAAGTAGGAATTGGCTTCTTCCTATATGAATGTGCACTTGAAGACAGGGCCACTGCAGCCACTCCTGTATAAACCGTAAAAACAGGGTGGTCTTGGATGTGGCATTGTAGGCATCAAACTCAAAAACTATAGATAATAACTCCCAGAGAGAGATCCTGGTGTGAGGTTAGCAAGAAATTGGAATACCTTTTAGAAAACATGGCCATTCTGGAATAACATCTGGGAATACTTTTGAACACAGAGGAGGAAAAAAATATGTTATAACAGGAAAGTCTACAGTTCATTTATGAACATGAAATGAGGCAAAAACAGTGGGCGGTGGTGTGTACTCTCTTTTACCAGGATTCTGAAGCCATGTCATGGTTGGCCCCCCGTGGACATTCAGGAGTGATACAACTAAAAGGACAATTCTACAAGACAAAACACAGGGAGATTTAAACACCAAAAAGGCACAGAGAAGTTAACAGATACAGCTTGTACTGCAGGAGAGTCCTGGAGCTGCGTCTCACTGGGGTAGTGACAAGGGTGAGCAGATAGCCATGGGTCACTTGACAGAAAGGCACACAGGCCTTGTGGAGTAACGCTGACAAGCTCCAGTTCTTTCTGAGCACGTTTTGGAAAAAAATCAGCTTTGTCTTTCCTAGAAGGCACGGGGTGGTTTGGTGTTGTTCGATTCTTCCATAGTTACTGTGATATTGATCAGTGTTTGATTTGTTAATTCATTAATAACTATGTTAGAACTATTACAATCATTCCAATCTTATCCTGTCTCTCTCTTCATGATATTCTAAGTGTAAGGACACAGATGGAAACACACATCAAGTCAAACGAGTGAGCAGATATAAAGAAGTCTGCCATTGGCATCTGTCTTCTATTTGAGGGAATAAACCACACAAACCCTACAGGAAAACAGCAACAAAAGCCCATCTCTTTCTTCATACCCAAGCTTTCAGAGGCAGTATATAGAATCATAGAATCACTAGGTTGGAAAAGACCTCTTAGATCATAGAGTCCAACCATTCCTATCTGCCACTAAGTCATGTCCCTGAGCACCTTGTCTCCCCGTCTTTTAAACACCCCCAGGGGTGGTGACTCCACCCCCTCCCTGGGCAGCCTCTGCCAGTGCCTGATGACCCTTTCTGTGAAATTTTTTTCCTGATATCCAGTCTGAGCCTCCCCTCGCGCAGCTTGAGGCCATTCCCCCTTGTCCTATCTCCTGTCACTTGGGAGAAGAGGCCAGCACCCTCCTCTATAGAATCAAGATTCTTGTAGCCCCCTTCAGGCACTGGAAGGCCGCTATAAGGTCTCCTTGGAGCCTTCTCTTCTTCAGCCAGAACAACCCCAGCTCTCTCAGCCTGTCCTCATATGGGAGGTGCTCCAGCCCTCCCACATAGGGGGCTACAAGAATCTGTAGAATTTTGATAACTTTCCTTTAAAGATGCAGCACTGTAGGAATTATACACTTTAGGAGGCACCATTTCTATAACCAAAGGATGTCTTGGCACAGGGAGCTCCCTCATCACCTCATGTTCTATAGAATATAAAGAACCACCCATTGACATCTATATGGTTACTCTGTTCAGGCACTGTTCAAAAACCTAAAACTATCACCCAAGGTGTGCTGCAGATGTTTGTATTTGTCAGAGTTCGTGGGCCGTATTCTAAACTGACCTATATGAAACGTCTTGTTCTTCCCAAGTGCAGCCGTGGGCAGAACATTGATATGAACCAGAGAATAAAATAACATCTCTATTCCACCCTTATTTAGACTCACTTTCTACTGAAAAGATACAGGGATGTAAATAAATTAGCAAACAAGCACAGACTGTAAGTGACCAAACTGATCCATGACCAAACTGATCCATGACCACAGTCATCTGAGGGTCAGGGATCGGTCTGTCATTATAGAGTTAGCTTAAAAAAAAGCACAATCCCACAGTACCTGAACAGAAAAGCAGAACAGGTCCAGCAGCAGGAACAAGGACAAGCCCAGTGACTGCCAGACGTCCACAGCAATGAGGCAGGTCGAAGGACAAACCAGAAAGCCAGCAGGCCAGGCTCAGTGAGACTCAGGAAAGGCAAAGTCCTGTGCTTAAAGCAGCTCCTAAGGCACAGCAGACAGGGCCCAGATGAAGCTTCTCGCACTGAGGCTCTTTCTCAGCAGCCTGATTGAAGGGCACACAGTTGCACTGCATCATAGACTCATAGAATAGTTTGGGTTGGAAGGGACCTTCAAGATCATCCATTTCCAACCCCCCCGCCATGGGAAGGGACACCTCCCACTGGATCAGGCTGCCCACGGCCCATCCAACCTTGAACACCTCCAGGGATGGGGCAGCCGCAACTTGCCAGCAAGGTGAGCAGCCCTGCAGAGAAGGACTTGCGGGTGCTGGTGGATGAGAAGCTCGACATGAGCCGGCAATGTGTGCTTGCAGCCCAGAACCAACCGTATCCTGGGCTGCATCAAAAGTGTGGCCAGCATGTCAAGGGAAGAGATTCTGCCCCTCTATTCCTCTTTTGTGAGACCTCATCTGGAATACTGTGTTCAGTTCTGGAATCCTCAACATAAGGAGATGGAGATGTTGGAACGGGTCCAGAGTAGGCTACAAAGATGATCCAAGGGCTGGAGCACCTCCTGTATAAGGACGGGATGAGAGAGTTGGGGTTGTTCAGCCTGGAGAAGGCTCCAAGGAGACCTTATAGTGACCTTCCAGTGCCTGAAGGCTCTCCAAGAGAGCTGGAGAGGGCTGTTCACAAAGGCTTGGAGTGATAGGACGAGGGGCAATGGGTATAAACTGGAGAGAGGCAGATACAGACTGGACATAAGGAGGAATTTCTTCACCATGAGGGTGGTGAGGCCCTGGCCCAGGTTGCCCAGGGAAGCTGTGGCTGCCCCATCCCTGGAGGTGTTCCAGGCCAGGTTGGCTGGGCCTTGGGCAGCCTGAGCCAGTGGGAGGTGTCCAGGTGTCCCTGTCCATGGCAGGGGGGTTGGAACTGGATGATCTTCACGCTCCCTTCCGCCCCCAACGCTATTATCAGTCTACGATTGTACAGGCCGCGGAGGGTGGGGGGGGCGGGAAGGAGAGGCGGCGCGCGCCACGCTCTGCGCGGGCGGGGCCGGCGCGCCCCGGGGGGGGGGGAGGGGGGGCGGAGTGCGCCGCTGAGGCGATCGCGAATCCGCGCGGCCGAGGCTATCGCGGCGCCCGCTGAGGCGATTGTGGCGGTGTGCGCTGAGGCGGTTGTGGCGGCGCCCGCTGAGGCGCCCATCGCGACGCCCGCTGAGGCGCCCATCGCGACGCCCGCTGAGGCGATCGCGACCGCCGGGCCCGTCGCCGCGCTGCGCTCCCCCGCCAGAGGGCGCGCTGCCCGCTCCCCGCCCCCCCCCCCCCCGGCCGGGCCCCCGCAGCGGGGAGGGCGGCGGCGCATGCGCAGCGCGGTCGTCGGCGATGGCTCCGCAGTGACGGCCGGACCTAACGGTCGCTGTTGACATTGCGGCGCGCGCATCGGGCCGGCCCGCAGCCCCGCGGCGGAGGAGGCGGCGGCGGTGATGCGGCCGCGCTGAGGCCCAGGCCGCCCCCGGCCGCCATGCGGGGCCGCCGCTGAGGCGCGAGGGGGAGGGCGGGCGCGGCCCGGCATGGCGCGCGGCCCCGCGTAGCAGCGCCCAGCCCCGCCGGCAGCGAGGCCCCCGCCGAGGAGGAGGAGCTGACAGGGCCGCCGCGGCCTCCGCGCTGCCGGGCCCCGGGGTGGCCGCGGCCCAAGGTGACACCCGGCCCGGCCCCGGGGCCGCCGCCGCGCCTTCTTCTCTCCGCGGAGCCGGCGGCGTGCGAGCGGCTGCGATGAACCCGGTGAATGCCACTGCTCTCTACGTGTCAGCGAGCCGCCTGGTGCTCAACTACGACCCGGGGGACCCCCAGTCCTTCTCTGAGATTAACAAGCTCCTGCCCTACTTCAGGCAGTCCCTCTCCTGCTGCGTGTGCGGTGAGGATCTTTCTTTTGTTCCCTGCACAATGAGCCCCCCCTCCCCGCCCCAATCCCGGGAAAACCCCTTCCCGACCCCTGGATCCGCCTGGGAAACTCGGCTTGGAGGGGGGAGGAGAGAAAATACCCGCGGGCTTCCGCCGCCTCCTGCGAAATCCGGGTGGAAAAGCGAGAAAAGGGCCGTGTTGAATAGCCAGAAAATACTGCGGTGGTTTTTTTTTTTCTGTCGAGAGAGTGTGTTTTGCTCAACCCGCCCCGCTGCTGTGGTCGCTCTGCTCCCAAAAGGGCACGGCGATTGTTGGAATACCCTGCTCGACGGGGGTGAATTGCCCTAAAATGCTGATGACTAAGAGCAAGCGGGGTAAAAGGTACCCAAAACAGCGCGCAGAGCCAGGGAAATACGGACTTCTGGGAGGAGGGGAGTATTTACTCCCCGAAATGTAAACAATAAAAAGTAATTCGGATGGAAAGCCAGGAATTTTAAGCCCACGGAAACAGTGTTTGGAATATATTTTTCGTGTGTAGCCCTCTAACGATAATTAAAAAAAAAAAAAATATATATATATATATCTATCAAAGAGGCTGCAAGCCTGCGAGGGTTTCGTGCTCCCTCTTCTCAAAACCGAGCATTCCGCGGTGGGTGGGCAAAGGCGGGCGCCCGGAATTTGGGTTTTAGAGCCTGGGAGACGCGGGGAAGGAGCTGCATTCTGCTGTGTTTATGAACCGGGGGCACGTGTCTGTTCCCGGTAGGAAGCTCTGGGATAAGCTGTCAGCCTTTCTTGAACCTTCCTTTGAAGCCGTGGTCGTTGGTGGGAGAGAGCGAGTCCGAGCTGGTAGACCTCTCGGCTGACACTTTTATTAATTCTCCTCTTTCCCCCTGGTAGTTTTAAGCCTTGGCCTTGTGAGCGTTTGTATTTTCCTACGGCGTGGACTACTGTTGGCATGTGTTTATCCTTCCTAATATGTGTGGCCCCCACTAAGATTTAATTGAGTTTCTGGGGTTTATGAAGGTAAATATTTTATTTATTCTCAGGATCAGGCTTTCAGCTGTTGAGGCTGCTATACTCGCGTTGTGTGCTTCCTACCCTGTAGCTATTGGCTCCTCCCACTTAAAGTCTTAGAAGAGAGATCTGTTTGTACTGGGAAAGGGGGAGCCTGTTCCCAGGATCGCTGCGTCGTCATTTCCTGAAGTAATTTGTCGAAGGGTTTTTTTCTCACATAACCCCGATGTTAGTATCAGGGCACCTCTGAGCCTAATCTCTTGCTTATTACTTTAGGCCCTCTTAATTCCAGTCCCAAACTGTGCTTTCTTTCCATAAATCCTTGCTTTTGGTCAGTTATCAGACTGCTTTTGCCTAAAAACATGCTAATATTTCTCTGACTTTTTTTTTTTTTTTTAAATACGATATTTACATCAAGACTGCGTGTTTCCAGCTCCTGTGCCATCCGGCCTCTCCATTTGAAGACTGGTCTTCTGAAATGTGTTCTTTGTTCTCCTTGCCTGGACTTCTTCCCTTCTTGGTCTTTTGCAGTCTGATTTTTTACTATAATGCTGAAATAGCCTCTTTAATTAGCACCTGCTATTCCTGAGCTATTTTCCCTCTCTTCAGCTTTTCTTGCTTGGCTTTTCAGTTGCTCTCAGTTTGGTAGAGTAGACCGTGCCTTTTAGTTTCTCTGTTGACTTGTGCTTCGATGAATATTCCTACTTACAAACTGCTACTCAGTGCTTCCACCTCCCCTCTTCATGCTTCATTTTCTTGAGTTTTAAGTTTACTGCTTTGACTTATTTTTCTGAACTGTGGCTGGCTTTCAGATAACTGCAGCTGCTGTTTGTTTCACGTTTTGTCTCCCAGTGACTCCCTAGCACTATCTCTGTGTCCTGGGTTCCTATTTGTGGCATGTACATTCAGAGGCCTTGGTAAACACCCGCCCCTTCGTGGAGCCCTACAGTAAAATACATTTCTGTCCTGCGGAGTTAGTGCAGTGCCTCTCCTGAGCCTGCAGGCAGTTACTCATGGGAGAGCGGTCCTGCCCAATAGAAAACTGTCCTCTCTGGGCTTGACCAGCAGGCACAAATCCTCCGCTCGGGCTGGTAAAGGCAAATCTACCTTCTTTTTCTTGTTTGCTTTCTGTAGCCCTCCTCTCCTGCTCCTGCCATGGGTGAATATCAGTGCTTCTTCCTCTCTTTGGCCTTCTGACCCTGCTGTGACGTTTTTAAAATGGTTCTTTCATCGTGTGCATGTTAGTGCTAAGAGCTGTTACACCTTCTGCATACTTCAAGTCATGTAAAGCCTATCCAACTGTCAAAACCTTTTCAAATTTAGTGTCTTAAAAGGTAAAGTTTATGTACTGGAGTTAAGATTACTTTGTGAGGATTCATGATCGCAAGAGTCAGTGCTATGACCACCCAAAACTTTACAGCATGTGGGTTTTATATTGAAAAGCTTTTCAGGTGCTCACTTCTTTCTCTGCAGACCATGAGATCCAAATACCTGGGTATAAGTTTGTGTGCAAGGGACTTGGAGCATCTGGTGTTTTCCTTGCATGGATCTTGGTACAACGCATCCTTGACTGTAAATGTTGAAAAATCATGCTTTGTTGCAGAAATGCTGTGTGAATTATCAGTAATGCATAAACCCCCTACGCTCCGGTAAAATCTCAAGAATCGGACTTCTAGGACTTCCCTTGGGAAATTACTCCTCAAATTAGTGCTCCTTATGTTATCAAGCTTTCCTCAGTATTTAACTTCTCTCAGCACATCCTGTAACACTTTGTTATGCTGTAGGTATTAATTCCACAGGCAGGATTCTCCGTTTAATTTTAGAGAATTGTTTTTGGAAGAATTCAGTGGCCATTCCCCATGCTCTATATAGACAACTCTATAAATCAGCTAACGCTGCTGTGCTTTCACTCTTCTCAGTGCACTAGACATGAGCCAACTCATTTTCTTTTGATCCTGTGGCCTTTTAAATAGGCTCGCATAGGGGTGGCAGAAGTTTTTGGCCCCACAGAGGTATGAAATTCTAATTAAAGCTCTGTTTTTAGATTGGAATTGGCACACATGACATTCCATCAGTAGAAAGTCGTAATGTAGATGCTGGATGCCATCGTAGGTCAGCTAATTCTGTTCTGGGTGGGTTGGAAGTCTCTTTCTTACCTGAAGGGCTATAAAGGTGGAATTATGTGGATGGTCTAGCGGTGTGTGTTTCTAGGATTTAAGTGAGATCATGTGATAGTTCCTAGATGGTGCTGTAGGTAATGCATCATCTTTTTACAGGGATGTACGAGACAATGTTTCCTGAAGCTTTTAAAACTTAAAAATAACTGCTCCCAAAGGTGCATTAGGCAGAAGGTACGTGCCTTTGCGTCTTGAGGATGTGAAATCAGAGTGTTGGTTTCTGGACTACAGTGATTATTACTAAATTGCATGTTAATACCGCATTTAATTTGAAAATGGCTTAGTAGGATCTATGCAACAAACTTCTGTGTTTTAAAAGCACTGCCTGTTGAGGTAAAATTCTTCTCAAAAGTGGCTTTATCTGTTTCAGATACCATGTGGTTACTGCAAGTCCTTCAAAGGGCCACTGGGCTTGCCAGCACTAACAGCCTTTTTCTGGAATTCAGTTAAAATGCTTGTAAGAGACTGCCAATCAGATCAGATCAGCTTTTTATCCGAGGAAAACTTCACCCTGGAACCTCCGAAAGATACTTGAAGTGTATTGCTGATGCAGAATGTGAAAAGTGCTTGAGAGGTTGCCTGGCTTCAGGACAACGCTTGATGTTTGGCCAAGGCCTTGGCTGTTGCTTGTGCTGTAGAAATACAGGTTGAGAGTATAGTTCTTGCCTTAAACATGCGGGAGTCTGAGTATGGGGATGTGAGACAACGCGTGGCTTAGGGGAGGCTTAGGGAGATTAGTGGATGGGAGGGAACAAAACCTGATGTGACAGTGTGACTGCTGCCTTATACAACTCACATCAAGTGTTCTGAGGAAGCTCTTGGTCATTTTAGTTAGAGGGTTGGGGGCTAATTGGTAAAGCAGCTTTACAGAAGCAGGTCTCGAGCATGGGGAATGGCCAAAAAATAGAAAAAAACCTGTAGACTTTTTGTTTTCCTGTTTAAAGATCAATGCAGAGATGGTATTGTTTCCATCCTGCTCTCGTGTAAAAGCATGAGCTTATTTTTCAAAAGTTTTATACCATTAATGTAAGTTGAGTCTTAGGGAACTCATTCTGCCAGCTAGATTTGGAATCTCTCCCTAGTTGGTGGCCTGTTGAGTTGTGTAAAATTTTCCATCTTTGTCCTATCTTCTCAGTGTTGTTGGGCCTGCGAAGGCTCCTCCTCTTCCTTCTTGCCCCTTCCTGAGCTAATTCTCCATTGCTTCTGCAGCCCTGACCACTTCTCCCTTGTGCTGGTGCGTGGTGGGACCTCCTCTGGACCCCTTGTCTGTAGCTCTTAGTGGAGTTTATTACTTTAGGCTCTTACTGTGTCATGGGGAAATTGGGAATTAGACCTGTACGGTGTCATTGAACTTCCATGTGAAGATTTCTGTCTGAGGGAAGAAGCACCACAAACAAGTGGAAACAAAAGTGAATGATGGCTCGAGTAAGCAAATTCTTTTTTTTCACTGATGGTACTGAAGCATGTGGCAGTTAGGTGGTGTCCTTTAGAGAAGGGAAGGTTGTTAGGTGACACCTAAGTAGACTGAAACTTCTAGAAAATTCAGTTTCTGATCACAGGGGAAGAAACAAATTTTCACTACTCATAGAACTAATTATATGTGTAGTACTGGATTTTCTGTTTGGGATGTGAGCCATGACTGAGCGAGTTAAGCCTGGATATCAGAATTTTAAAGTGAAAAAGCATCTTTAAGTTTTGTGATGGAAAAATATAGTTTAGAGCTCCTATTCCTTGTCTGTTCTCCCTAGATTAAGAGGAGCGAAAGCTGATTCATGATCCATGCTGCCAGATTAGAGTCACTTTTTATGTTTGAAAAGTGATCTGGATCAGTGCTTTTCTATGGGTATTTTTTCATTGACATTTTCTTCTTTCTTCCATTTTCAATGATGAAAAACACCATCCAGCTATAATATATTGGTATTGTATAAAACATGTTATTTTCCCCTTAAAAATTACATGAATGGTTGCCAGAATGCTTATGAATTTCTGAAAAATGTGCAGAATAACAGCACTCGTGACACAGACACCGGGGAGCATGGGGTACAGGACTGAGTACCTATCCAGTACCTTCTGCTGCAGGTATTCTTTTTCTCCTTGCATTGAGGTAACCAGCACAAGCAGTTATCAATAAAATGTCCACTGGTACCTCTCTGAATACACCAGCTTTTAGCCAAGAACACGTTGGATGGTTTCTCTTCCTCTTAAAACCTCCTTACTTAAGTTCAGTGTTTCCCTTTCCTGTTTTCAAGTCCTGTGTGTGTGACTCCTGGGAGAACTGCTTTTTCAAGGTTGTCTGCATTGTGCTGTCTGTGTTTTGATAACATTAAGTTCTACCAGTTGAATTCAGATTGGCTTCTAAACTAGACATACTCCTGTGTCTTAGAACAAGGCTGCGGAGTAGAAAGAGAAGTAACTGTGGTTTCCATCTGAAGAGCTGGTGGGTGGTGAGCTTCCAAGGAAGGGTGCACAGTGAAGATTGTGCTATGGTCGTTTGACATGATTTGCGATGAGAGTTTGTTTCTCATTGAGGCAGTGGGAGCTGATGGACAGGGTTTAGCGGTCGCCTGAGGATATTGATTAAAGCAATTGCATTTCAGAGTGTTTAGAGAAAAGTTAATGTATTGCTAAGAGGCATCTTTATTGGGACAACTTAGTTGTCTGGGGTTATGGACATAGTCCATTCAAACACAGATTTCTGTGGGTTTGTTTTCCTCTGTTAGGATTTACAGATGAGGCTGGCTAAATACGGAGCAAGCAGTTGCTGGATATTCTGTTGAGGACTGTGAGGCCAGAAAAAATTTTGTTTGCATCTAATATGTAAGTTGAGAAATAATGCACAGCACAGCCCTTTCTGGAGCACCCTGCTTCCCAGACAGTAAAGGTTTCCCTGCTCTTAGGGAGGAATTCGCTTTGAGGTCCTTCGATGACGTCATTTGTTATTCTCTGTCTCCTGAGCCTGGCAGTCACAGCACAGGGCCTGCTGCCTCCCCAGCAGGCTTGAAGAGCACACTTTACTTCAAGGCTGCACAGTTAGTCCTTGTAGGGCATTTTTGTTTGGTGGGGAAAAAGCAGCTTTTAGTACCTTTTTGTTTGCTTGGAGAATGCGATCAACCGGATCTCTAACTTTCAGAACAAGTTTTAACCCTTACAAGTGTTCATGGTGCATAGAAACATGTTAAATTAATCTTATACCCATCAGAGACATGTTAACTTTGCCATTTAAAACCTCATAAAATACAGCAAGCTTGGCTTTTGGAAGACATTATTACATGAACATTTTATGTTGGGTGATGAAAAAGATGAATTTATCGATCTTTATAAAGCCTGTTCATTACCAAGTTTGAACCTTGCCACCTAGTTTGTTAAAAATACATTTAGAATTTTTCCAGTCAGTGATTTTGTGAACGTGGAGATTTTTGAACAGAAATGTAGCTTTGACTTGGTAAAATCGGTTCTGTTGGGTTTTATGCAGTAGGTAGATTCAGAGAACAAAGCAGCCCCTTCCACAGTAAAATGCAGTTTGTTGTCACGTTTCTGGTTTTGTTTTTTTTTTAATTTAGCTACTAAAGGGGTCGAGTGTTTTTCTCCAGATCCACAGAAAAATAGTCTTAATTGTATTCTTACCATGGTTAATTGGGGTTCTCATGGTGTTTAGACAAATATAGTGCAGGGTTCATTTATTCCAGAGAGTTCTACAATCATTAATTCTTTAGCCACCACCATCCTTCTATTGGAGCAACAATTTCTGCAGCTAATGTTTCGGTGTTGTTTATTGATGGGGGAGACTCAGAAATATTCAGCAGAATGTTTTCTCTGATAAAATTTTGAAATAAGGTGATTTTTGTTAATGCTTTTTTTGTGTGCGTCCAATGTTTCCATTACACCTGATGGGGAATCTGTCACTGCTTGTGAATATCATTGGACAAATTCTAGTGGCACTGTTGTAATTGTGATGGTCCAAGAGCACCATGGTATTTTCAGGAAGAAATCCTATCATTTAGTCACAAGCAAATAAACTCTTACTGTTCCAGAGTTGAAAAAGAGTTGTGCTCAGAGTCTTGGGCACTTTTTTCTATTTCTGGCTTTTGGTTGAATAAAACTATTTCTATGTATGACACCTTGTCTCACAGGAAACATTCAAGGATAAGCACATTTTTAGTGTTGTCATTGTGAACAACTCTTACTCTCTTACTTACAGTCAGTGCTTCATAGACCTAGGTTAACATGTTGTGCTAGCAATATTGCTGGTGTGTCTTGTGCCTTTGTGCCTCCCAGCTAGCAGCATGGTGGCTGCTGATGCCAGTGTGGTTTCTGAATGCTGTCCAGTGCTGGGTGGTCAGTGGGTTTCTCTGTGATGACAGAAGTTGCCCAACATTTTCCAACTGGGGCATTTTTTCAGGGCAGGGGTGAGCCAAATGCCTATCTAGTGAGACTCTTGGCCTCAGTGCGGTATTTGTGATGGTCTTCAGGCTGGGCTGGAGACCTTTCGCTGCTGTCCTGCCCTTGGCAGCTGCCCTGTGCACTAACCTCCCGAGGTTTCTGTGGTTTTGAGTGTGTCTGGTTCTTCTCTAGTAAATATCCAGGTCTCACACCCATATGCAACAGCTCTTATGCGCTTGTTTTATTTTCCCACTGACGGTTAACAGACCTTTCCACTCTATCATATGTCCATCTGTTCTCAAATAGATTTGCGAAGAGAGATTGTAGGGGGTTGTCAAACTCTGAAAATGCTACTGCTTTTATGATGGTGTATTTCTTTTCCATGTTTTGCTTTGCAGTCTCATTGATGTACTTATTCCTTAGTCGGATCTGGCCAATAACTCCTTAGATGAAGGGATGCTGTGTGGGGCTGGAGGAGGGAGCAGCGCCGGGAAGGGGGGAAAACAAGCCTTTTCCTTTCGGAGGTGGCTTCAGCGGAAGCGCTCGAGCTGCAGGTGGATGGGCAGCTGAATTTCAAACAGCCTTTCCTGTGTCATGTGTTAGAGCTAGCTCCTGTCCTTCAGGAGGTGTTTAACTCTGAAGCGTGTGTAGCAGTGTGTTAGAGCTTACTGCCCCTAGCTAGTTGTTTTAGTAGAAACAATCGGATCACATTAAGTCCAGAAAAGAAAATGCAGGAAGATTAGCAGTCCACCTGCTCAATCCCCAGCTCCTAGTTATTACTTTGAGGTGCTTGTCATGTATTCATTTCAAGTACGTGTGCCTTGGCAGACTGATTATAGCTTCCTGGTTTTAAAACTTTCTGGATTTAATGGAGCTATGGAGTTTCTGTCTGACTAACCCAGAGTCCAGAGAGGCTTTTTGTAATACTCGGTTTAAAAATGCCACCCTGGCCATTGTTTGATGCCAAGAGATGGGTGAGTTCTCCTCTTTCCTCCCTTGCAGATGCGGCTCCTGCACCGTGCAGCCAATAGGGCGCTCCAGCGACTGGAGGAGAGGGCTGGGCTGCTGTGCTTCATGCTTGCCTACTGCAGGCTATAACCCGAGGCTGACTTCTGGTGATGCCAGCACACTTTTGGCAGACAAATTTTGGAGGTTGACCCCGGTGATGCAGTTATTTATAGTGAGAACAAAATTTGACCCCATATTTTTTTCTAGTGTACTTCATCAGATTAAGATTTAATAGTTCCGTCATTCTTCAAGTTGTTAAAAATGGTGATATATGAAGTACCAGCAGGCTTTTCCAAGGGCAGTGGTTTCTGGTGTTCAGCACATTTTCCAGAGCATTACATTTCTGCCTTTGCCAGATGAGAACGGGAGGGGGTGACCTGTTCAGGTTTATCTTCTCAGGGAGTGGCACCCATGCTGAGCAAGTTTGCGGGACACAGACACCTAACAATTGCTTTGATTTCCAATTCTCCTCCCTTTGGTCTCTGAGACGAAGTTTGCAGATGCTTCCCCACTTCCTGCAGCTGTGAAGTAATACTGGTTAAGGAACACAATAGGAAGTACTCCTTGTGGTTGAAACGACCTCCCACCTGGTAGCAGTCTTTCCAGGACTGCTGTGGCATTTTGTAAATAATACATTAAAAGTATTTCCTCTGTGTATGCAGCTCATTAACTGTCAGTGCTTCTATTAGTGGAGTTGTTTAGTAAACTTTTCTGAAAGTAGGAGAGTGAAGAACTGATGTTGTTTCAGGAAAGTCTCTTGTTGGAGGCTTTGTAAGAACGTGATTTTGCTTTTGGTGTATTAATAGAGCCCTTGCAAAAGAGAGTGAGGAAAAAGGAGGCAAAGTTTAGTCACAGCATGCTATTTAGGGCAGTAAAAATGGACTGCATTGAGTAATTGTGGAAGGATCTTACACGGATGGATGACTGCGCAATAAAATGACAAATTAAATGTAGCTTAGATAAATATGAAATGATAAACATGGAAAAATATTGACTTCTTGGAGCCTGCCATTTTTATATCTTGCAGATCTATATACCTTTGTGAATTTATAGAAGATGGTAGCACTGATGGCTACCAGCCAAAGGAGAGGTCTCTGTCTTGCAGCAGAAATGGCCACATTAGCTCAGTACTGAGTATCCATCAAAAAAGGCAAAGCAAGCACTAACAGCCAGGGCTGGAGTACAGACTGAAGTGGGAACTTCATTATAGCACTGCATAAAACTGTGGTTCTCCTGTATCTTACAGTGTTGCAGTTGTGGTCCCCCATCTCAAAGAAGAGCCCTGGAGGTAGGAGAAAGGTGATCTAACAGAAGGAGCAACTTCTGTGCAGTCTGGAAAGAGACAGCTCAGAGGGTTATGTGGTCAATGTCTAAAACCGCGATTAGTGTGGAAGAGAGGGACAAGAATTGACTTGTGCTTCATCCAGCACGAGCAGCAGAGATTGTCAGGTGAAACTACTGAGAGTAATGTTCAAACCAGAAGGGTCCTTCCCAGCACAATGGGCAGTTGACCAGGGAACTTATCGGAGCCTCTCCTGACTGATTACATCCTAAATAGTTGAAGAGATGATGCAAGCCAAAGGAGAGACTCTGAGGGATACCCAGCACATGGAAACCCATCTCCCCTGAGAAGTATCTCAGCTAATAACCGTTAAGATGCAGCCAGGTACTAAGAGCTTGCTTGCCTCGTTCTTGCTCTCTGCTCTGGGCACCTGCTTTTGGCCACTAGTGAGATGGCTGCCAGGCCAGATGGATCTGCAGTCTAACTCAGCATGCGCTAGGTGACATCTTTGAATTCCTCCAGGCTTTATTTTGTTGCTGGAGTTCATAACCCTAATCCAGGAAAGTTTGGTAATTAACAGCATCAAATGACTGTTAGGCCTCGGGAGCCTGTACGGTCCAACAGTTTGGAATGTCCCAGAGCTGGTTGCCTCCAGGTCCTGGGTCGCAGGTTGGGTGTTGTCTCTGGACGGTGTTGCTGACTTCATACCATTCCCCAGATATTAAAAGTAATGAAATTTAACTTTCTGTGAATTAGCATCTCATGGTTGGCTCTTTAGCTTAACAGTACTAGAGCTGAAGAGTGATAGGTGCCGCAGGATCCGTATGAGAAAGGAACCTTGAAGAATGAATATTCAATGAGATATGAGCTCAAGCTGAAAATATTCCCACAGCTCAGGCATTCCTAGGGTCTCTCCTGTGTAGGTTGCCTGGCATTCACTGAGGGTAGAACTCGCTCTGTTCTTCCCTTCACTGAGAGCATGTGAGGGGTTTTCTCTTGTCTGCCCGTCTGTTATTTTTCCCCAAAGCTTCTGGAAATGTAAATTTTTCAGTATCCTCTTGTAGCATTCATACCCATCCAACAGTTTCAGCCAAATTTATTTTAGGAGAAATAAAATGCACAGTTGGTGATGAGTTTTTTTTTAATCAACAGTTAAATTGGTATACCCTTTTTTTGGTTCCATCTCTGAAGTATTTTAGTCCTTCATGATCTGTAAAGCATTGATCATCGTATGTAATCACCAAAACCAGCAAAACGAGGGTAAAGACAAACCCAGGAGCTCACCCGACTGCTTGGTTTCACCGGTTATTTATAGTGAGAACAAAATTTGACCTCATATTGAATGCTGGTGGCCTCTGGTTCTGGGAGCACTGTGGAGGTGTGCAGTTGCACGATGGCTCCTGAGGTCTCAAAGCATGATATGAAGGAGTCTCGGGTGGGTTTGCCTCCTGTGTGGGGCAGGGCACAGCTTTCTGCCTGTCCTGTTGGGAAGACTCAGGATCCAGGAGGGACAGACAGCTGTTGGTGAAGTTGAATTTTTACAGGTGGTTGGAACCGTGAGAAGTGTGGAGGGTTCAGTTGGAAGGTGTGGGACATGCTGACAAAGGCTGCAGAGCAAGGGATGCATTCCATAGTTTTAAGTGCAGCCAAGGGTTGGGAGAGTTTCGCCCTGCTACCCGACGGTTTGGATTCTTGACTAAGGTAATACAGGGTGGAAAACTTGGGGGGTTACTCCTTAGCTGAGAACTTGCTCCACTCTATTAGGTCCAGCGTGTTATATTCCTCCAAAGTGCTGTCACGAGAATTGGGTATGAAAGGGCCATGTGGTGAAAATTTCCTTGGCAAGTGAGTGAGGAGAGAAAATATCTTGGATATGTTTTTTAATCTCAGTCTGTTTAATGTGTGCACTTTGCTGTCTCTTCCCAAATGGTTTATGTTTGTTCATTTGTTCTTAGCAGCATGTTTTTACTGTGGAAAATCTGGGTGAGAATCCACTGATGGTTGTAACTCGCCAAACAAAGGCTCCTTCTGAGGAGAGGGCTATGCTTGAAGCTGAGGATCTCCTGCCCAGAAAGGGGGGAACCTGTTGCTGTAGGTGACTACAGATGCTCTGAAAGGGAATTTCAATGTTCAAATATCCTTTTGGCCTGGAGCGGGCTAGAAATAGCAAAGCAATCCCAGCATTGTCTGGGTCAAGTCACTACCTGAGTCATTTCTGTGCAGAACTGCAGTTATCTCTGTTCTTTCTTACTTTATCCTTATGTGTTATTTGATTTGCTCTTAAGGAAAACCAGAAACACTCTCCCAGGCTTTTACTGTTTCAGGGATCTGGGTGTCAGAACTGGGTGCCTGCAGGTGTGGTGATCCCTCAGCAAGTGATTTTTATTGGCTTTTTATTCTTCACCGTAAGACCTCGGAGAAATCCTTTCTTCTGGTTTCATCGCTTCTACCCAGGACAGGAGCTGCTGTTGGCACTTCAAGTATTTAGGCGTCCTGGCTATGGCAGTGCCACTGTTTGAAGCATTATTTCAGCAATAGGTGTCTGGGAATTGGAAAACTGAAAGCCACTACTCCCCAGGATGTGTCAGTAGTCGCCTTGTCACACCTTCTGGTTTGGCACAGGAGCAATCTGTTAGAAAGCAATACAGCGTGGGGTTGTTTGGGGTTTATACACAGAGATTACACGGTGGTTTATTCAGTGTTTATAGGAATTCATGGGATTCATTTAACTGGTTTTGTTACTTGCAAAGTTAAAAACTGTGTGGTAGTGACGGCACTGACTGTCACAAAGCCAGGCTCTATTTTCAGTCCCAGCTAAATGGAAAGTAAAACCAAGTCATCTGTGTGGTCTTTCCTTTTGGAGTTGCTGTTGCATCATTTTTCCGCTCCAGTCGGAGCCTCCTTCTGCTCCGTTGCTGTTTGTTTTCACTGATGTCATTAACATCTCTGCAATAGCTCTTTATGGGACTTTGGGTAAATTCTTAGAAACCTTGTGTATTTGGTGAGTTCAATGGAAGGAGCTGCTGAAGGGGACACGGGATTGGCAGTGGGTTAGTCGAGGGTGTATTAATGGCTGCAGCAGTACAATAAATCATGGCTTGATGGTTTTCTTCTAATTTTTGTCTTTAATTTAATGTTGGTTTAAAACCAGCTAGGGCAGCTGTGAGAATTTTCACAGGCTGTTGCCTGTGACTTGCTGAACTTCAGGCTATTTGTTTCGATAGTGCCAAAACCCATCCCCCACTATCCTGGAATGCTTCTACGAGTCCTTCATCTTTCTCTTTCTTCTTTCCTTAGGAAACTTGCTACAAGACCCTATTGCTCCTACCAACTCCACGTGTCAGCATTATGTCTGCAAAACTTGTAAAGGTAAGAAGATGATGATGAAACCATCATGTAGCTGGTGCAAGGACTACGAACAGTTTGAGGAGAACAAGCAGCTGAGCATCTTGGTGAACTGCTACAAGAAACTCTGCGAATACATAACGCAGACCCCGCTGGCACGAGATATCATCCAGGCGGTTGATTGCTCTGCAGATCTCTTGGCTTTGCTCAAAGATGGATCACCACTCCATGATGAGACAGAAAAATCTTCCGACGCAGCCTTGGCTTTGTGTTTGACACATTCCCCAGTACCTTCAACCTCGGAACTCACGGCTGATCCTCCAGCTACTTTTACGTCAATACCTGAAAGCACACACAGCATTGATATTAGAGGTTCTGTTATCAATGGGTTGCCCAATTGTAATGGGCTTTCGGTAGATAAATTGGGGGTGAATATTCCTTCTCCTGAACAGGCAAACACGATTGATGTCTGTAGTACCGGGGAATACATAAAAACTGAGGACATCTCCGGCAGCCTGCAGCCTGTGTGCGACCCCGTCTCTACGAGTGACCTGTGCACCACAGGCATCGACATCTGCAGCTTCAGTGAGGACATAAAGCCAGGCGGCTCACTCCTCCTCAGCGTGGAGGAAGTTCTTCGGAGCCTGGAGACTGTCTCCAATACTGAAGTCTGTGATTCTAATTTGCAGCCGAGCCTGGAAGCAAACATGACTAACGGTCCTTTCCTGCAGCTTTCTCCCCCACCTCTTAGCCATAACATTTTCATGTCCACAGATGCTTCTCCACACGGAATCTCGTGTACAGCGGCAACACCTAAGGTAGTTAAGTTAAATAGAAAGCGATCTCGGTCAGAAAGCGACAGCGAAAAGGTGCAACCTCTACCCATTTCCAGCATCATCTGTGGCCCAACACTGGGCGCATCAGCTCCAGTAACAGTGAAGCAGGAAAACAAAATGTCTTTGCAGCCTATTGCAACGGTGCCCAACGGAGGCACCACTCCCAAAATAAGTAAAACTGTGCTCCTGTCTAACAAAAGCATGAAAAAGAATTTAGAACATGCCCCTAAGAAATCTCACCCAAAAGCCAAACCCGGGGTGCTGAAAACAAAAGACAAAGCGAAGGAGAAAGTTCCTAGCAGTAACGTTATGCCGGGAAGCCCAACAAAAACTGTGTATAAAAAGCCACAAGAAAAGAAAGGGTGCAAATGTGGTCGTGCCACCCAAAATCCAAGTGTTCTTACATGCCGTGGCCAACGCTGCCCTTGCTACTCGAACCGCAAAGCCTGCCTTGACTGCATATGCCGTGGCTGCCAAAACTCGTACATGGCTAACGGGGAGAAGAAGCTGGAGGCGTTTGCAGTGCCAGAAAAGGCCTTGGAGCAGACTCGGCTTACTTTGGGCATTAATGTGACAAGCATTGCGGTGCGCAATGCCAGCACAAGCACCAGTGTAATCAATGTGACAGGGTCACCAGTAACGACGTTTTTAGCTGCCAGTACACACGACGATAAAAGTTTGGATGAAGCTATAGACATGAGATATGACTGTTGACTCTCTCTTTTCCCTGCCCTCCGTAGGGGAACTGCTACAGTTTTACGGCAGCTATGGTTCTGTTTAACTTGCTGGAGCTCCTGCGTTTAGATCACTTGTATCAAGTGTTTTTCATTGCTATGTTCTGTGTATTAGTGTCTGGGAAATAGTTGCAGATAATGGAGGAGTTACCCTAAAACTGTTCTTAGTTCTTACAGCACCTCATAGTTTTGAGATCGATTGCTGATGTAAATGATTTATCACAAGATCTTTGGCAAGGAATATATTAACCTCATTGTACCTGGTCATGCTTTGTGCTCAGTCAAAGCTTCTGCTTCAAAGTGGTATCCAGTTAGTCCATCGGAACTGTGTTAGAGCACAGCATAGTGAAGTAATTGCCCATTAGTTACAGCCAGGGTGACTAGAAAATCCCCTGGCGTTCCTGTAGGGAACGCGGCGTGGAGCTGGGGAATGCCATCTGAAAAGGGAGGTAATTTCCCAGTGTGTGTCCCAGATGATCGCCCATACCGACTGTATGGGACAGTTTAAAAAGGAGGAGTAATACATTGAGAAAGCCAGCAGCCCACACAGAGCTTGACCTTCAGCCAAGGGCAGGAGGATCAGTGCTTGACCATCACCCTGCTGCCTGCGATGCACCGGCCTGTTCACAACATCATCTGTTGTTCCTTGACAGTCCCACCAGTCATTCCTCCTCTGTTCTGCCCTCTGTGCCAGCTCTGTCTGTTTGATGTGTTATGGACAGTTGGCTGAGGCAAGAAAATGACTTGTACACCAAGAAGGCTGGAGCTTGATAGGCTCTGTTCTCCCCTTTTCTCCTCACCCCCCTTCTTTTTTGAAGCTCCTGCTGGTTTTTCTGCTGTTGCTTCTAGAAGAGAGAGGGGATTTTGTGGGTCACAGAGAGACTGTGGCCGATTCCTGCCCCTCCGCTGCCAGTTGGTGCCTGGGGTAGATGGAGCCTTCCACAGCAGCTGGGCTGGGTGGGTTTGATGAGGTTTGTCCCACAGCAGAGCTGGGACCCGTCCCCTCGACGGTGGTCACTCAGCTGAGGCAGAGGGTTCGGTTGCGATAAAGTCAAAGGTTTTGGATGTCTGTTAGACAGAACCAGCTGTATCGCCCACTTCCAGAATCCATCCTGTTCCCCTCCGGTCTGTTGGGAGCGGCTTTCGAAGGTCTGTGCTTGTCAGCCTGGGCTGAAAGGGCAGCAAATGAACTAACGCAGAGCTGCAAAGAGTTGAGCCCAGACCGCATTCAGTGGAGCGCACCTCTGTGGAACTGGGCCTGATGCACAAATGCCTCATTTTGGTGTAGTCCCTGAACTCCTCTGCCTGCACTCCCGTTTAGGCTCGTGTTTAAGGCTTCGCTGGCACCAGAGAAAGTCAGGTTCCTTTGTGAAAGCAGAAGCCTCTCCCCTTTGAGTGATGCAGCACGATTAAGCATGGGCTGACTGCAACACAAACCATTGCCTCCTCATGTGCAAGGCAGCTCCTGCCTCAGCATGTAGGTGAATTTTTGAGTTGCTTCACCGCTTCCATCTCCCCTTTTCCTCGTCCCAGGAACCCTGCAGCACGCTCTGACCCAGCGTTAGGTGTGTTTTGATTTGGCACAAAGCATGTACAATGATGGTTCCTCACCTAAGAAATAAGCAACCCCCTTGGACACAAATGACACCTCCTTTGTTTGTAGTGTACCATGGTGTCATCTCCTGTGAACGTGGTCAGATCTCTCTGTTGGTTTTGGTTTGTTTCTCCCCCCGTCTTTTCTGTGGGGTGGGTAGGGTGGGGGGTTAAAGCCATAGGAAGAAAAATGTGATGTACGTGTCCAGTCTGTACTTTTTTGTTTTTGTTTTGCAAGAAGAGTTGAAAAATATTTTTGATAATGAGTAAATGGTGGAAAATGCTTCTTAGTATTCTTGTCTTTATTTGCCAATCCAAGTACCCACGATCTGTGTTTTTTAGCCCTCATGAGATTTAACGATGTCCTATTAAAATGTATTTAGTTAAACTTGTATGTGATCTTTGTGTTGACCCAAAGGGATCCTACCATTGCCCGATGTGGTGGTTTGATCGTGACCTTCTGATGTAAATCTGTTCTAGTCCATTGCGTGTACGCCGAGCAGCCAACCCCGGCTCTGGTTTAAGGGGAGGGAACTGCACAGCATGGGTTGTTTCGGAATGCTTTTTCGGAGCTGTTAAGTTTTGCCGAGATTGTTGCTGGTACATTGATTAGGACTTGGATTAAATGGAATACGCAGTACCTTGGCTCCAGAAATGTGGGAGTACTTGGAATCTTTACTATCTCACTGCTGCATTAAACACGGTACCAACAGCTGGAGATTCGGGCCAAGCGTGCTTTGGAACCGCCGACAGGAGAGCCCTGATCGTTGATGTAAACTGCAAACGGTAGATTCAGGTTGTTCCTAAGAACATTTTCTTTTATGCTGCCACCTTCTTGAAATGTCTATTAAAATTCAAATTGATTTAATAAATGTTAGTTTTTTCTAATTGTATTTTGCACCTGCTGAGGGCACCAGCATGGCATCTGTTGAACTTATTGTCTAAACACCCTTAGTCCATCGCTGACTAATTCTGTAATTGGTTAAATTAGGCTTGGCTTGGTTTGGTTTTCTTAACCTCCTGGCCACTTGTTTCCAAATAAGCTGAGCAACAGAAAGGATCGTAACAGTGCTGGAAAAACTGCCGCGGCTCCAGCTTGGAAAACGTTCCTTTCCACTGGACAGCAGTAGGAGCAGCGAACACTGTTCTGGGGCCTCGTCTCAGAGTTGGGTGAAAACATCCCGCAGCCCACGGCAAGGACTTGCTCCCTGCTGGCTGCGTGCAGGGAAGCGCCACAGAATCCCAGCGGCCGAGCAGCTGCAAGGAAGGTTTTAGCTCTTTAGCTCCAGCTTAGTCCTGGCTGGGCTTGCGGGAGTTCCCTGTGTACCATCACCTTCCTGCGTGCTGGGGATTCAGGGAACTGTTCTCGGTGTTAGCGTAGAGGAATCTGCTTGGAGATTTCTTTTGATATTGGAAAGGTGCAGTGTGTCAGTGTTCTTCCCAAGCCTCTCGGAGAAAGCGATTCACTCTTGTATTTCCTAGAGCTGCATCAGAGAGAGAAAAAGGAGCAGCTCATCGGGTGGTTTGCTGTGGGAGTCTTCCTGCCTGAGGACGTGTCGCAAAGATGGGAAGGAGAGCTCGTTCTGGAAGGGCTGGACTCCGGATCGTGTTGGGATGGGCAGTAGAACAGAATGAATACAGACCTTCAGCCATCCAAATCTGAACATGTGGGAGATGCTCCTTCAGGGAAGAGAAGACGTAGAAACTTACGGTCTGAGCGGAAAGGCTTTTTCCATTAGTGAAATCACTGGTTGGGATTCGATCCCAGCACAGGGAGGGACAGGGAAGCAAAACTGGAAATGAACCCTTGGTTTAGGTCGGCCTTGCTGCTCTTCTGGCAGTTTGTGCAGGTGACGTTCCAGCTCTGGCCTGGCTGAGCCTCCGCACGGAGCCAGGGAACACAAGGGCACCACAAACTCGTCCATGGCTGCTGTCTCCCTGGAGATGTTCCAGGACATGCACGAGTTCTGTGTGATCGCACAGGGAGGCAGCAGGGAATGGATGTCATTTTGCCTTCTGTGATGTTATCACCACACCTTGGTGGCTGCCCCGCAGCACCGGAGCATTTCCCATGGCCAAAGAGCTGCAGTCGCAGTGCGCCTGCGGTCGGACGCCAGGAAACCTGGTGGCCTTCCTGGAAGAGACTGTAAGGCTGTGGCACAGGAATCGCGCAAAGAACTGGGCCTAATTGAGGCCCAAAGCATCTTTCTGCTGTACGCGAGGAGCACGTGGCCCCTGACTTCTTGTAGGTATTTAATTTTTATACAGATGGTATCTATAAACCCCCTTCTGAGAAGCGAGACGACAAAACAGCGCAGCTGTTGGATCCCTCCCGGCAGTGTGGTGCGGCGGCCGACGCTCACCCCGAAGGATCCGCAGAGCTTCCCGGCAGCGCAGAGAACGCCGCCAACGCATCACTGGTCTCAAGTAGCGACTGTTTCAAGCTGCGGCGCCTCAGGTATTGCGAGGAAACCCAGAGGTCCTCCCCAAACCGTGTGATCTGCATCTGGGCACAACGCCGACCCGATGCTCTCGCAGCTGAAGTATCGCAGCGATTCTGCTCCAGCGTTTGCAGCCCATGAAGTCAGAAAAGGCGTTACTTTGTCTTCTCTTTTTCTGTCCCCTCCTTCACTCCTCTTGCAGCAGACCCCGGAGACGGCTTTCTTTTCAGGTCAGGTTAAAATGCAGGAGCTTGGCGTGTGCTGAGTGAGCAGGTGGGCAGCGCTCTGCGTTGAGGGTGTGGGTGGGAGGAAGGGAAGCGGTTCGGTTGCTTCTCTTGCCCAGTGTTTTTGAGGAGAAAGTCTGGAGTTCTGGCGCTGTCAGGTAACAGGATCGGGGCGCTCAGCAGCAGCAGGGACAGGATTTCAGGGCAGCAGTTGGGATGAAGTGAACAAGAGTGCTGAACTCACCACAGCCAGACAGGTCTTTTTAAATTCAGAGTCCTTTTATTTGCCAAAAAAGAAGAAAATACAAAGTAAAAATACAAAGATCAAATCAGGCCAGCACAAAACGTCTCCAAACTACAAAGTATGAGACTCTTAAGTGTTAAATACTTGGCTTCTGAACTGATCACACGGTGCTACAGAGAGAAGACGAGGACAGACAGGCAGCGGACATGGTTTCCTTACAGACACTCTTCACTGAGGCACAATGGGGACTGCACAGCCCAAAGATGCTGTGGTTTAGAAACGCTGTACTCCACACACATGCGCGGTGACCTCTGGTTTTGGCCTTTCTGGCACGTTCTGTTTCAGGAACGAAGTGCAGTACCTTGGGGCCGCTCTCTGCAGTCCCTGGCTCAGAGATGGGCTGCTGCTGAACACAAAACTAAAAGGCAAAGGGGCTGAGAAGCCCCAGGACAGTTTTCCTGGACAGAAGCAGACCAGGGAGAACAAATAAACACTTCAGTCTGAGCTGGATTTACAGTGGAAAAGGCATGTGCTGTCTAGAAAAGTGTGCAACAGAACCATAGGATTGTTTAGGCTGGAAAAGACCTTTGAGATCACAAAGTCCAACCCTCAACCCAACACTGCCCACTCCACCACTAAACCACGTCCCTAAGCACTACATCCACATGTCTGAAACCCCTCCAGGGATGGGAATTCCGCCGCTCCCCTGTGCCTGTTCCAATGCTTGACGACCCTTGCCATGAAGGAATTTTTCCTAATATCCAATCTAAACTTTCCATGGTGCAACTTGAGGCCATAACATGGCACTGACAGTTGGAGATGGGAGGCAAACTCAGAGCTAAGTGTCCTCCTGCAGGTTTTCTGTGCTGTGATTCTTGGGTTTCTTCATCTTAAGGAGCTTGTTGGCCCCTGAGGTTGGGGTGTTACAGCTGAGCCCACGCTGGTGCCTGTGGTCATGAGCCTCCTTGTCAGCTTCGGTTCTGACCAACCCAGAGAGAACAGCTAAGCAGTAGGCCAGGAGGTCCAGAATTTACCTTGCTTCTAGGCTGCAGGTTTAGAAACCTTCCAGCCAGAGAAGCTGTGGGCAGAGTTAAGTCACAGTGGGCTGCAGAACACCTTCACCAACAGAGCCATGGCTGTTGAATTGTGATTGCTTTCAAATGTACTGGGGAGAGAACGTGGGTTTCTGCTCCTGGAGCAAACGATACAAACTCCTGTACATTCTGCACTGCTATCGCATCAGCAGTGGCTGCTGTGGCTTGTCCTTAGACCCACGTACAAGGCAACACATTTGCTGTAAGGTGTGGGGTTTTTGTCTTCGTTATCAGCTTGTTGTGTTGACCTACTAGAAAGCAAAAACTGGATTGGAAACCACTCTGCTTTGTCACAGCAGCAGAAAGCCTCTGTTTGTGGAAGAGAGGGCCTTGGGGCTGGGAGCCAAAGGGCCGAGCAGAGCAGTCACCAGCTTTTGTCTCAGTTTACTGCAGCCAGACCTTGAAAAAGTGACTGGTGATTTTTCCCAGGCTCCGAATAATGACTTCTTACACAAAAAAAAAGGCAGCAGATTAGGTAGACCGGTGTGAGATGAAGTCCAACTGGATTTGATGGTCTGAGTTAAAGTCCCTTTGCAAAAGGCATCTGTGGAGAAAGAGGAAAGATCCTGCAGCAGTGGTGACCAGAGAACAGCAGACGCCGCTTCCGGTACAACCTGCAGGAACAGAAATGCCAAACTGAGAGCGCGGTGCACCGAGAGAGGCCGGTACTGGCTCTGTGCAGTCCACCATGGGCCATGTCTGCAGCCCAGCACACCCAGTGCTCGGGAACAGGGCATCACTGCTCCACTGCAAGTCCTCGAGACCCACATCTAACTCCCTCCTGTAGGAGAAAGAAATCGTCCATTCCTGGGAATAGACATCCTTCCTGGAAACGGATGTTGCTGTGATCTCCCAGAGGGAGGAGGAGGAGGAAATGTAACACATGGAGAGGTTGTGGAGTCATTATCTATAGTGATTTTTCAGAACTAGGCTGGATGAGGCCCTGAGAAACTTGCTCCAGCTTTGAAGCTGGCCTGTCTTTGAGCATGGAGGTGGAAGAGAGACCTACAAAGGTCCCTTTCAACCTGAATTATTACATTATTCTGTACTGCACCAGGAAAGCTGCTTTTCTTGGAGGTGCCAGAGCTACACCAGATTAAAACCTTAAACAGACAATCATGAAGTTATTCTAGAATGAGGCTTTACATAACTGGCAAAATGGACACACCAGTACAGCTGCTTGTGGAGTTAAAAGCTAGCAGTGCTGACGGAACACAAAGGTTTGGTTTCAGCCTAGAATGCGGCAGGTTCTTCTTATTCCTTTGCAGAATCTTTGAATTTGGAGAGATGTGAATGTTCATCAAATTATGAGTAAAAGGCCGCTCTGGGTCCAGACAGTGAAGAACAGCCACGAGCTGCTTTCCCCAGGTCCTTTCTGGTAAAATGTGGATGGTTACAATTAGCAGCTGTGGGGCTTCCATACAATGCTCATTTTTGCAGTTATTTCCACATTTCTTCTGAATGTTGGGACCATCCCCAGTTCAGCTTTTCCCCTCAAAGCTATAGTGACGATGGAGGTGCGAGTCAAACACGCTGGTGTTGAACAGAGCTGCTCTTCTGTGCATGTTGCCTTCAGAGGGGCCTGTCCCGGTTTGCTTAGAGTGCTCCTTGCTCACGTCTGTTATTATGGAATGGAAGGTACCTTGTAGCAACTTCGCCAAGAACCTGCACATCCAGAAGTTTCCCAAATATCCAATCCAGGATCCTGGGATGTGTATATGCATCTGGATAAAACAGCAGCTTCGTAGAAGAAGCAGAGAGCAGATCTCCGAGGCCAGTGTAACTGAAAGCTTCCTCTCTTCCAGATTTTGATCCTGAGGAGTTACTGACCTCCATGTGGCAGCAGTACAACCCACCCAGCATCGGGAGGGGGGTGTTATGCTTCAGAGGCTCCTGGAAAAGTTGAACTACATCATAGTGGTCAGCCAATTACTTATTTGGTCATTAACAACAAGAGGTACCGTCTGGGCATCACTGTTGCATCACGCCTGTGTCTGTGCATCCAAACAGCACCCGGCCAATGGTGCGCATGGGTACACACACACACGTCATCTACTGAGCGACAGGTTCTGCCCCGAGCGCTCGGAAGGATTGCCTGCCAGAAGATCCAATCCTGGAATGGGCAGTTACCTCCCAGACATTCTGGCAGGGATGTCCCAAGGAGCATGGTTTGATAGTCTCACAGTGACATCAGGGGAAATACAGTGTGTTACACTTGGGGGCACAATTACCACAGCTGAAGCAAAACAGGAGAGCTGAAACCTGTCCCAGCTGGAGCAGGCGAGCACCAGATCTCTGTGTGTGTTCTGTGATGGTAAAAACTGAGGACTGGTCACAATCTGTTATTGCCAGCTCTGTGCTGGATCATTGGCAGCTACTAAGTAAGGAGGAACCGCTCGCTGAGTGGAGCACGTGCTGTTCCATGAGGCACTGGTTGGGATCCTATGGGGAAAGTCACTTCAATTGTGCACTTAAAGCAAGGATTCCTTAGTTAGTGGTGTTTAGTCTCCAAAACTGGGGCCTCCTTCAAGGATGGGAAACAAATTTTTGGCAATATTACAGCCTAACTCAATACCAGTTAATGGATCCCTGTGGTAACAACTCTAGCAGACTCGGTTAGGGTTGGGGTTTTTCTTGGTGGTCTCAGCTTAGTCTCTTGGAGGAGGCACAGGGGAGCAAGCCAGGAGAAGGAAGAACACAGGGAACGGACAGAACTGGTGCACACAAACCAGAAGTTTCAACACACTGGCTGAACAACATTTATGACTTTTGTTGCAAATATGCCCAGAAAAACTTTTGCGGAGACAGAACAGCAGCCTGAGGAAGATTTTTGCACAGAAGAACACGTAGAAACATTACCTATATCTCAAATTCTCAAAGAAACATTACATCCTGTAGTGCTTTGCCTGTTCACAGACTCATACAGGTAAAACATGTCCAGTATCAACTGCAAAGAGAATGTGGTTTAAAGCGCTAATGGGGACTGCGCTCTCCTCCCCCGCAGGCACACGGTGCCTTGGTTTCCAGGACACTAAGGAACAAAAAAGAACTTAATTGTGACTCATGTTTTAAAAGATTTCTAGACATACGTTGAAATTAAGTTCATTTGGCAGCTCTTTTGTCACTCTTGGTACCAAGTCAAAGGGCCAGGACGGCACAGGACTGACCTGACCGAGGAACGACCGCTGCGGCGGATGCCTGCAGTTGTTACAGTTAATCATTAGCTGCTGGCATTTATTGCACATCTGGGGACGGAACAGAATTTATATATAAACAAAACAAGGTGCAATCACCGGTTTTAATGAGCGTGCATGATAACAGATTGTAAAAAGCCTTTATATAGAAATTACCTTATTGCAATTACACAAGAAGAGAAAAAGAGTTCTCAAGTTACAGTGTACAAAATAAAGCACAGCGCTCCAATGATGGATTTAAGAAAAATCCCTAAGTGTCTTGGCACTGACTGCTATCCAGTTTGAAAGGTATTGATGAAACATCTTCCATTTCTCTACGCTGAAAGCTGCGAGATAACTAGTTTATCTGACTTGTCTCCAGTTTCAGGGGGAGATAAGACTTCATCTGTGTCATAGTCCTCTTCAAACGATCTGCAAAGATAAAAGGTGTGTCTTTAGAAGCCGTGTGTTGGCGAGAGCTTTTTCAGGTAAGCTATTTCAGTGGCTACCCAAGCAGCTGGCTAAAATATAGTAGCATGCAAGATGTTAACCTCAAGGAGATTTCTAAGCATTGCAAACAGCGCTGCAGCAATCAGTATCCTGGCAGCTGACATGACTGTGTGCTCCCATCCATCCTCATGTGTAACTTCCAAAACAACTTTTCATTCTGTTCAGCATTATGAAATTTAAATCGTTTCAGTAGCCTTAGTTCACTGTAGAAATAAAGTCCTCCAGCCCCAGAGGAGATTCAGCTTGCTCAGACTCACTTTGAAACACCTGGTTTCCAAAGCACCTCCTGGCTTAGGGAAGGTTTTACCTCCACAGAAGAACCGTTGTGGCCACGCTGTCCTGTTCCTCTCGTTTGGCTTGAAGTTTAGTATCTAGGTCTTAGCACTGATGGCCTGGGGAGGTTTGGCTGTGAATTCCCAGCTCCAGCCAGGCACGCGGTTTGGGCTGGTGGGGCTCTGTGCTCTGCAGCAAAGGATATTGGGCTCTCATCCCATTCCCGTTCCTTAGAAATGCTGGTTTTAAGATGTTTTCCCACCAGTCTCAGCACACTATAGGTTGGTTTCTTGGGGCTTTCCAGAAATTCAAATTCTTCCTTTTGTTCCCCTGGGCCGCTCCTCAAATCCTGGGTTCAGTTTTGGGCCCCTCACTATAAGGACACTGAAGGACTGGAGTGTGTCCAGAGAAGGGAACAGAGCTGGGGAAGGGGCTGCAGCCCATGGGGTTACAGGAGCGGTGAGGGACCTGGGGCTGTTTAGCCTGGAGGAGGCTGAGAGAAGACCTCATCACTGTCTACAACTGCCTGAAAGGAGGTTGCAGTGAGGCAGATGCTGGTCTCTTCTCCCAAGTGAAAGGCAATAGGATGAGAGGAAATGGCCTCAAGTTGCACCAGGGGAGGTTTAGACTGGATATTAGGAAAAATTTCTTCACAGAATCTGCCCAGGAAGGTGGTCGAGTCACCAACCCTGGAGGAGTTTAACAGATGTCCAGACGAGGTGCTCAGGGATATAGTTCAGTAGTGGACAGGGACGGTTGGACTCAATCTCTAAGGTCTTTTCCAACCAAATGATTCTACGATCCTAACTTGACCGTGCCTGAGGCTTTCCAAGCTTCACCAAATCAGTTATCAGAAAAGTGACCTAAATTCCTGAGGTGCTGCCTGAAGATATAGTTATGAGTACCAGAAGCTGGATCTACTGTCAATGCAAATGAGAACTGTGGGTTTCAGCAGGAGTCAAGAGAAGTAACTGTTGCGCTACTGTGACAGTGGGGTGCAGCAGCTAATAACCTGTAATTAATGGCTGTATTTGTCTGTCATTTGTAAATACTTTACTCAAGTACTTAACGTTAAATTATTTCATACGAGCCAAAAAAATTTGTATTTTTTTTCCTGGGAAGTGGTGGAGTCCCCATACCTGGAGGGGTTCAAAAAACCTATAGATGTGGCACTTTGGCACATGGTTTAGTAGGCACCATGGTGGTGTATCGATGGACGACCTTAGAGTTCTTTTCCAACCATAACAATTCTATGATTCTATGATCCATCCCTGGAGGTCTTCAAAAAATACGTAGAGGTGGCACTTCGGGACATGGTTCAGTAGGCACAGTGGTGTTGGGGTGAAGGTTGGACTCTGTGAGATCTTAGTGGTCTTTTCCAACCTTAACGAGTCCAGGAGTCTGTGCTCCTCTATGAAAGCGGTGCTGCTTGTGAAGGAAAGTGTGTCCCAGAGGCAAGCAGAGGAATAGCTCCGGTTTGTTCAGGGATAAACCGTGCTGCAGAAAGGTTAACTCCTGAGCCCCCAGCATGGATGGTGCTAAAAAAGAATTGCCTACCACTTCGCTTGCTGTTTTTCCCTTCAGTAACCCCTACACAGGCACAGCAAATCCTTGGGAGTCACCAGCTTGCGTGTCCTGCTGTGGGGAGATTCTGTGCTGTAGTCTGGTGATCCCTGTGAGAAGAGGAGGCAAACAGCATAGAACACTCCTGGACATTTTCATCTTCTCTTCCATAAAGGAAAGCACCTGCTAAGTAATTCTGCCACCTTCTGGATCCTTGCATAAGTAGGAGAAGAGGAACAAGCGTCTGGATCCTACACCAGCTCTGATGAAAGGATGCCAAGAAGTACACGATACACGCAATTTTTTGCCAAAGCCGTTCCCATCGGGAGTCTGCACGGCTCTGCCTCGCCTTCATCCCACCTGGGAATGGGCTGCACATGTTTGTACGTGTCTCAGTTTCTCAAATGTCTCCTTGGGTTATGGTGACGCAGCTGAGGAAAACTTTTTCACAGTATAGTGAGGGTTGGAAGGGACCTTTAAGATCATGTAGTTCCAATTTTTATTCCCATTTGAATGCTGTTCTTAGGAAATGTTTCTTTTTTGTCCCCTTTTCCTTCAATTTTACCAACTTCTGTCAGCTTTCTTCCATTTTTCCTGCCTGTGGAACACAACCTCTTTCCTGTATTATTTTGCACATCACTAGCACTTGCAGCCCCGTTATAATTTTTTTTCTGGTGCCTTTTGCTTCTGGATTAAACCTTCTCATGGCTTCTGCAGAAGGAGGTTCCCAATGTCTTTTCCCACATGAGTTGCTTTTTCACTCTGCTCTTTTGCTCATTAAGGCTCAACAGTGCTAGCCTTTCCCATCTTGGAAAAAATGCTTTCCACCTTTGTGGCTAGGAAGCACCCAAGGGACAGCTTTTCCAGGAGTCCAGCACTACGACAGTCACCTTCTGTCCATCCAGGCCAGTTTCAAAACTTTGCAGTCCCATAAATACACATATGGGCTCGTGTAGATTAAATACTCATTCCTTGAGACACGCTCATGGCATCTCTAGGTTGTCCAGGAAATTCTTTGTCCTTTCCTCTGGCAAGCACACACATTTTGTCATTGGGCACTTGAGCAATGTATTTCCTTCCCCTTTCCCTTCCTTATGCTTCTGGTTTCATGAAAATGAGTGACTGAACCATCAGCCAGCTTGAGGGAAACAAGACAAGTGGTCTAAGCTGCCTAAACCAACATCCTCCGATCCCGTGTCATTGTCCCCTCTACCTGCCCCGGAGCAGATGCTCTACATCTTGCCTTCACTCCCTGTTACTCAGGTGAAGGGGATTCTTCCCAGTCAGCAGCTGATAAAAATTGGCCTCTTCCTCCTTATTTCCCTTCCTATGGAGAAGGATGTCTTTCCATGGAGACAACTGTGGCTTCCGAGTACATCAGCTGCCTGAAACTGGTTTCTGGAACAGTGAAAAAAGTGATGCCCACCCCTGACAGGCAGGCCATGGCCTGGACGGCAAGAAAGGATTTCTGCAAACCCAGTGCTTATGCCTGCATGAAGCGCTTGTGGTGGTCAGATTCAACTCCTGGTTCTCCCTTCAAACTACAACGTGTGTATTCATACCCCAGCGAACAGACTCATGCACAGATGTATGAAGCAGAGCATGACTGAGAAGTGTTCAGATCAGCTTAAGCTTCCAGTGAAACGTGATGCTTCATTGTTGTCTTGAGTCAGATCACATCTCTCATCTTATTTTGGTGACTGCAGATCTCAGTTGGGTCACAGTATCCTTGAAGTCGCTCTAAGCATCCACCACATCTTGAAGAGATCCCTCTTCCAGGAGCAGTGCTCTCTCACGGACAAGCCTGCAGGCAGCCACCCAGACACTGACTGGTTTTAGGCTTCCATCCAGAGAAGCTATGGGCAGGGCCAAGTCACAAACGTGGTACACACCTACTCATTCATCTGCAATTGCTGAATGATGGTTGTTTTTAAATATATTGATAAGACACATACCAGATTTCAGACTGTGCCAGCTGACTGAGCCAAAAGCCTTCTGATTTCTCATCCATCTTATAAATTGTCTTGGGTTTATCCCCACTCTCTGTTACTGTCATCCTCAAAAGACAGCAGAAATAATGCATGTGCAAAATCTCAATGCTAAATTTGTCTGGGCATCCAGCTCTTTGTTTTTCTTTCTCCCTTCCTTTTTTCCTGCATGGTCTGTTGCTATGCTCCACAAATGAGATCTAATCCTGCTGCCATGACTACAGAGCTTTTCAGGGGCTCTTAAAAGCAAGCAGCAAGGTTGCTGACATGCTCTTTACAGGGAGACACAGGGCTGTTTCAGACAGACTTCAGAAATCTGACATCACCTGCCATTTTTCTCCTGGTTTCAGTGAGTTTAGGGATTCATCGTCCTGCAAAGGTTTTATGGCAGACTCCTTTCTCTCTCCTGTGCTGAGGACACCGGTGTTGCAAAGCAGCTGCAGAGAATACAGCAGTTTTGTCTTCCATCCTGTGTTACCTCATCTTCCATTGTGAAGGCCACAAAAAGGCAAGGCAGCTCTAAGGAGATGAGGGAACAGCCCATAGCTGTTTGGATGCACATCACAGGGAGAGAGGGAAACACAGCTCTCAGTAGCTTTGCAAATCTCTGTGGCTAATTAGTAGGTGCTACTGTTATCCCAAGCAATTTCCAGTGTGGGAAGGTTTGGAAATTATGCAATCTGCTCAGTGCTCTCACTTTAATGGCCCTACAAATACCATTTGAGAATGGATGTTATTGGCTGAATCATGCAAAACTAACACAGCATAAACATTCTTTGGATGTTTATTATATTAACCTGGAGGCTTCCAGAGAAACAGAAGATGCTAACACAGACAAAAATCTAAACAATAATTATACTGAGTTTCTAACAGGAACCTCTGCAGGAGGCCCTTGCACACAGAGAGCTCTGGAGTAACTGCTCTGCTAAAATTCATTGACTTTGAGGACATCTGGAGTATCCGTCCTCGGATAGAAGGCTGCAAACAGGAGTGCAGGGGTTGCAGAAACCAACAGCGTTTTAAAGAAAAACTCTCCACAAACTTAGTAAATGAACAAAAATGTTGAAACACAGTTTGTGAAGAGCACAGACTAAGAGGCATAAAAGAAAATGATTTGACTAAGGAAAGTCTCCGCTAGGTATAATAAACATAACAGAGTTACGGCTTCTGATCTGTCATAGTGTGACACGGTCAGTACGTGGCCCAGCCTAGCAAAAGTCATTTGATCTCTTTTTTTGTACGGTTGCCAAAGGAAACAAGCTTTCTCCTTTTCCCCAGGTATTTCCATTACCACTGTGTGTGCAGCTGATTCAGGTGGCTGCCCACAAAGCAGCCCAGTGTGACAAATTCACCAGTACTGCCTTTTGGAGCAACTGCTGCAGGCTTCACATGCTCCAGTGTTGAACCCCAACAGTAAGTCCACTAATCCACTACTTCTGCTACAAGTGGCATCCACGCGCTCCTACCAAACCGCAGCTGGAGCAAAGCGTGTGTCCCCAGGGCAGCGCAAGGCCCGTGCTTACCCTTCTTGTAACTGCTCGTTCCCAGACTCCTCAGCCACAAGGATCTCGTACTCTTCAGCAGCGTATCTGTCCCAGTCAGAGGGCTCAGGGCCATCGTTTTCAATGTCCTACAGAGATTGCACAGTCAAGAACATGATGTCCACACCTCTCTACAACTGTTCACAGTACTTCTAAACACATGAAACTGCAGTTCTAGGAACAGTAACCAACTCTATAGGAACAGCTTGTCAAAAATTGCCTTAACTGAACCATTCACAATTATCTTAAACTATTTAACATCTGCAAAGAAATCACTATGAAATAATACATCCCTCAGTCTACAAAGCTCAGCGTGTGACCTGAGCTGGCAACGAGCTGAGTCTGCTTTGTTTCAGAAATGCTGAACATGAATAAGCACACATTTTCTTTGCTCTAGCTCATCAAGCACTGCATCTGCACACTTTGTAATTGGCTAAAGAACTCAGTGATTTAAAATCCTTTAATTAAATGTTAATTGGAACTGATCTTTTGAGGAACTCTTCACAGTTTGCTAAGTTTGGGCAAGTTTGAGAGAAGGTTACAGAATAACATCCTTAAACATTTGGCCCTCTGCCATTTACTGCAAAATGGGGAAAATAAGTTGTTCCTCCTGGCCCCACTTGACTGCTCTTACAATGAATTAGTTTAAGTAAGCAAAAGCAGGGTGGTTCTGGACTGGGATAATTTAAGCCTTAGATCATGGAACCACAGAGTTCCTCTCACAGGTTACGTGGGAACAGCTGGGAGGGAACCAGATCTGGTTTTGGCATCCCCACCACTTCACTGCACTTCAACCACATAAGAGGCTTCTAGAGATGGTCTTTCAGCTGTAGACACATCTGGTTTCATTGGACGCACAACAGGCACCAGAGGTGATGCACTTTACACCCACAACTGACAAACCTCAATTCTATGAGCATCCCACAGATAGTGGTGAACCACAATCTCCTCCTGTCTTTTGTCTGCTTGGGAAGAGAGAGTGGTGAATGACAGCAGAGTCAGGCTGATAACCAGGCACAATGTGCGATATCCAAACCTTCCACCTATCCACCGCCTGTGTGGCCTGGTCACAGAGCTAGCATCTCATCTGCCTCAGCCCCTGTGTCGTGAGGAAGGTTTGTGTGGTTCTGTTTGGGCTATGGGAAATCATTACTGCTCTTTTAAAGAAAAGGCTCCAACCCAAATGTTTAATACATACATATCGCCTACTTATTTAAGACTTCAGCCGTCTAGGAGACAGGAAGAGACAAATGGGTTCTCAAGTTTTGAATCTCACAGCTCCGTTCTAAACTGGGCAAATGAAATTTCCTCCTAGTGCAGCTGAGTGCCCCTCTTTCAGCCTGTTGAATTAATGCAACTCTGCAGGCTCCGGTCATTCACTCTAGAATCACACACTGCCCTGCCAGTGCTGCTGTAGTAGGATCAGCAATGGCAACAAATCACAGAACAGCAGCATAATTTGTGTTGGAAGACACCCAGGAGGTCCCTAGGCCCTGCCTCTGCTCAAATCAGGGTTTGCTATGAGGTCAGATCAGGGCTCAAGGCTTTGTCCAGTCACAATTTGAAAACCTCCAAGAATAGAATCACAGAATGGTTTAGGCTGGAAGAGACCTTAAAGCCCATCCAGTCCCACCCCCGGCCACGGGCAGGGACACCTCCCACTGAATCAGGTTGCTCCAAGCCCCAACCAACCTGGCCTTGAACACCTCTCAAGGCCTCACCACCCTCACAGCAAAACATTGCTTCCTAAGATCTCATCTCGATCACCCCTCTTTCAGCTAAAAAATGTTTCCCCTCACCCTATCCCTGCGCTTCCTGATCAAGAGCACCTCCCCTGCAGCCCCTTTCAATACTGGAAGGCTACTGTAAGGTCTTCCCCCACAGCCTTCTCTTCTCCAGGCCGAAAAAGGCCTGGAGAATCTGTTCCAGTGTTTGACCACCCTGCTCATGAAAATGGTTTTCTTATATTCTGTTAGATTTTCCCTACATCCAGTGGCATCCCAAAGATAGGTTTGTATGTAGAAATAAAGGTAATTTATACCTTTTGCACTGCAAAGGGATCCCTCTGTTCGTTGTCCAGATATTTCTCTAAATTAAAGAAGGTGTTGTAGAAGACATGAGCCATTCTGCACTTCTTCAGGTCTCGCAGGGTTACTCTTCCTGCAGAAAAAAACCCCACAGTATTGTCCTGAGTTCTGGTGAGAGGCTGGATGGTTCCTCGTCAGTCTGATCCAAGTTTTAGTTGTCAGTATGCTACAACATTACTAAACAACCTCCCAAGTCAGTCAAGGATTTTAACATCACTCAATAAATAGGTACATTTATTAGGCTTAAATCTTACACACATGGAGGTCTTTCACATCCAGCTGAGACGTGAAAGAATGTGAACGAGGACAGTTCAGTTTCATAATCCAGGCTGTCAGCACATCCCACAGATGGAATATACAAGATGTCTTGCTCCAGTTCCAGCAAGTTAATTCACAAGGTCTCTTTAGTATTTCAAACCTCCTGATGCATAACAGCATGGCACAATAGCAACTGTTCAGGCCTCTACTCTGTACAATCATCTCCTCCCTGTGATTCTAACACATCTATAGACGGGTTTCACAGTGACGTTACTTTCCCAATCCACCACAGATCAAGGAAGATGGAAACTCCCATTAAATGGGACTTACCTTCCCTCTCCGGCTTAACGAGATCAAGCATCTGACACAGCAAGTCATGAAAAGGCAGCGGTTCTATGCCCATCACTTCCATCCGCTCACACTGCTCCTCATAAAAGTACTCCAGTTCGTACATGGAGAGCACTCCATCCCCATCGAGGTCCATGCACCGAAACCAATACTCAATGCTAGGAAGCAGACAGGACTAGTGAAAGCACAGCTCTGCACTAGGAGACCCAAACAGCACAGATTGCAGCAATGCATGGTCCCCTTCCCCCACCCTCGAAGGCTCTTCTGCTGGCATAAAAGCAAGGATGAGAACAGCGGTTGAGAGCACAGGCTAACACTGAGGAACACCTCCTTTGAGCCTTCTAGGCGGTTTGGGAGCACTGCCATACTCATGACCTGTTTCAGCTGGAAGCTGTAGCCACTGGGCTGCAGCTCAGCCGGCTCACGTAGGCTAGGGCATCCCTGTCAAAGCAGCCAAAGTGGGCCAAATACAAGCAACTCTGAATGCAGGACAGTGGTTGTCCCTGAGTGAGGAGGCAGGCATAGTATGCACTTATTTACTCCCTTATACAGAAGGCAGTGCTTTCAGGCAGTTACACTCTACATCATCCCTCTGCCTCTGGATAGTCCAACCCTGGATTTACAAACTAGCATCGAGGAGGCTGACGGGAGGCCCCATCACTCTCTGCAGCTCCTGGAAAGTGTGGTGAGGTGGGTGCTGAGTTCTCCTCCCGAGTAAAGTGATAGGACGAGAGGAAATAGCCTCAAGTTGCATGAGGTTTATATTGGATATTAGGAAAGATTTTTTTACTGAAAGAGTGGCGAAGCACTGGCACAGGCTGCCCAGGAAGTGATGGAGTTAACATCCCTAGAGGTGGCATGTAGAGGTGGCACTTTCAAGCATGGTTTTGTAGGCACAGTGGTGTTGGGCTCACGGTTGGATTGGATGAGCTTAGAGGTCTTTTCCAACCTTAATTCTATAACAATTACTCTTATCATTTTTACTGGTAGGATTCCTTGTCCTAATAATCACATGCAGATCTAGTTCCCAATGGTTGTACAAAGGCACACCGATAGGTTTTACAAAGGGACACAGTGAAGCTTCCCTATAAACCCTTCTTGCACACTTGCTACATGCATGAAAGGAACGTGGTATTTGCTGCAAACTGCTCAAGGTTTACCCCAAGAGCGAAGGCACGGGGTAACCAAAGGTGTTGATGACTACCAAGATTTAACATTACAGGAAACTTGGCTTGTGCACAATTTCTCCTCAAGAAAGGCAAATTATTTGACCAAATGCAGCTTTCTTCATAATATCTGGAACCCAAGCTGCCATCTCTTGTAGAAAGTGCTAGGTCACAGAAGTTTCTATAATCTTATCTGCTCATTTCAATACTACTACTAAGACACAGAAACCAGTCAGACCTTGTAGCACTCCTTTTGTCTTCCTCTGAAATCAGGAGCCACACAAAATCAGCATAACTCATGCGGCCATCCTTTTGAACTTCGTTGCCTCTGGAAGACATAGGAGAAAAAAAAAATACAAACCCAAATCACCAGGCTCCTAAATACTCAGAATGTTACCAAATCTATTTTTCAAAAGCACCAAATCACTGGGGAAAGAAAACAGGGCATCGTCACCTCGTTAGCTTGTGCTCCCTGCGTGCTGCAGCACCACTCCTTGCACATTTCCCTGCAGGCACAGCAGTTGCTGCCTTGCTCAGCTCCTGCATCCCCCCCGCACAGCAGCTGCTGGGCTTTCTCACTTCTTGGAGACTTTAAAGCAGTGCTCTTCAGCTCTCCCTGTGCCACTGCAGAGCACAGACACATAGGGCTTGTGTGTTCCTTCTGCCAATGCCCAGCTTGTTCTACAACGAGCTCTATAAGACCTCATCCGACGGGATTTCTTAAGATACCGAGAAGTCTCGTTCCATTTTCAGACAGCTCCAACTGAAGCGCCAGGTTGGAAACTACTCTAATCAGGGAATTTTTTGAGAGTATCGTGCATTTCTGATTAGCCTAACAGAAATTCCCTTCACTTTTATGCCCAGCCAGAATGCCATTCCTCACCTCACCACAGCGCCGCTGAATATTCGCTCAATAATCCTTTTTGATAAAGCTGGAAACAAAGAAAACATGGAGAAAATGAAGCTACAGGTGACAGGAATAACTACAATCAGTAGTTCATGCTGAATCCACAGAAAGCCATTTCCCACTGCTAAAAGGATGTTCTATGGACACTGCCTGGCTAACCACTTCACTGGTCTCTAGCAGCGCTCCATGAAAAACAAAGATGATTCTCTCAGTGTGTCTGCCTCTGTATCCTCCCAAACACCATTTCCACACAAACAGGGCAGCTGCGTGTTATCTGGATTCTTGGACATGGGCAGCATTCCTCCTACTCTGCTGCAGTAGGATTTGTCATATAGGCAAATTCTGCTGGCAGAGGAGACTATTTCAGTGTGTATTGCAAAAGTTCCATTATCAAACAAAAATCACACATTAAATCCCTACAAAACACTTCTTATCAGAGCACAAGTTCTGCTTGTGCAATCCTGCTGCAGGGAAGGAAAATGAAAAAGAAACATCATGTTAGGTGAGTGTGAGGGCTTTGCCAGCCAGGAAATGTGTGGGATAGATTGTTATGGCAGAGACACCAGTCAAGCAGCAAGGACCAGTCTGAGGCAGGACTTGCAGTGACCTGACCCTCCCATACTGCTGACATTCTTCCTTTAGACCCCCACCTTAGCTCCTTCTACTCTTTGAAGTTCATGAAGGCTTGTCCTTCTTGTCCCTACTTCCAAGCCCCTGCAAAACCCTTAGCAAACAGTAAGAACATTTCAAGACATTATTTTAGCTTGCCCTTCTGATGGTGACCCACACATGAACAGAAGTTCCCTCTCCAGCTACTCATGCAGAAAACAGCATGTACTGCAGTTCTCTCTGTCTCAGCCCCTACAACTGCCTCTGGAAATCAGCATGTGTGCAAGAGGTGGACGATTCCATTTACATTTTTTTGAGGCATCAAATAAACCAAATGAAAACTTTCCTCTTTAGTGGGAGGAACTTTCAGCAATCCCCTTTGTCCCACCACATACCTTGATCACTGTACCTAGCCAGATCCTTCTGGCTGATATAAAGATCATGGTCAGTGTCCAGCTCCCAGAATTTACAGTATATAACATAGAAGTGCTCGTAGGAGAAATAATCTGTGATCTGATTTATGTCATCCTCTTCTTCCAGGAGAGCCAGAGTCTGAAAGAGTACAAAAAGTTAGAAGTTAAACCTAGATAAGGAGGCAGCTCAGCAGCTGAAGTCCTCCAGCCCCAGTGGAAGGTGGGTGAGCACAGCTCAGAGCTAATCCATAATGCAGCCTTTTTTCCCTATAGGAGATTGGGTTCCTGCATTCCTTAACAGGTGCTTATAGAGCATCTGGCCTGGCCATGCTCGTTAGCACATGTACACATGATACTTCTGCCACTCCTGTGAACTGCTGATTTTCAGGTGCAGCAAAGAGGAAGGCAGAGAAACAAGAACAGAACTCCTGTCTCAGCTGGGATCCACTACTAGTGAAACGCTTCTGACCTGCACTTAGAGCTGTTTACAACAGCAGGTTCACAGTTCTTCCACAGGAACTGAGATGTATCTTTACACATCACACACCCTTGTCGGGCTCCCAAAGGGCAAATTCAAGTCTTGCTCTACACTCATGCTTGGACTGAGGAAGGAGGGACGGATCCCATGCAGATCAAACCAGTTACACAGATTTTCCTGGGCTGTCACTGACAGGAATTAGTCTGGTTTAACTGTGAGGCTCAGACAGACTTCCAACCATGACATCTGTTAACGTGTCTTGTTAGAAAATATTTAGTGACAATGTCCTTGTTTCATTCCCACCCCACATTCCCATCAACAGGAGGGTATCGCATGTTTGCCAGTGTCACCTCCCTGCTTGCCTTTCTCCTAGTGCCGAGGCCTTGGGACCTCAGGCAGTCATGCCAGCCTAATAAATTACAGCTATGGGAATGTGAAAGGCTAACAGACTCAAGTGAGCTATAGGTGTGTCCTCCCCTGCCCTGAGAGCCTCTCTGAAGGGAGGAGGGGAATCACAACCCAAAAGCAATCCCAGAGCATTATGTCTCTGAAACAGGCAGGCTTAGTGGCCCTCCTCTCCATAACCACGAAGCCGGATGCTGTGCTCTACACAGGCACTGACAGTTCAACATCCACTTTCAGTCACCCCCACATCCAAGGAGCCACTGAACGTCAACAAAACTCTCACATCCCACTGTCCACCAGGTTCCGTGAAGTTCTATGCATGGACAACAGATCCGCACTGTTCTTTCTTGTTGACACCGAAGTCTAAAACTCTCTGATCAATCACTCAACAGCCTCTTCAGATTCTTTGTGGGTCTCTCCATTTCTTTCCAGAAGAAATGAGGTGGGGATGTCAATAACCAACTTCTCTTTTATAGCTCATGCCAAAATATGCCATTACACATGGAGCAAAGAACTGCCCCAAGCAAAATTATCTGAACTTCCCTGCTGTAGGAGATGAAAAGCCAGAGTAGATACTCAAGGAGAAAAAGAGAGTGTGCAAAGGGAGAAAGTGTGTGAATAAAAATGCAGGGTAAGTTGGGAGGATTTGTTTATGACAGATGTTAGGGAGGAACTGGGATCAGAGGGCTTGGAAAGACAATCCAAGGTAGCATTAATTTTTTCATTAGCTGATGGGGTCAGTGGGGCAGAAGATGTCTGAAAGGAGATGGAGCATGAATTCATGCTAAAGTTTTTTGAGGAAGACAGCACACTGCATGTGGAAAGGAGAACAGGATGCAGCAGGAAGTCTCTCTGCTTTAGCTGAGTCCTTGACCTTTCAGCCTGAAGGCTTTCTGGCTTCTTAGGTTGGACTGGAGTTGAGCAGCCTTCAACAGTTTTAACTGGCTGCTCTGTTGGACAAACTATACAGATGACAGAGATCCAAATCCTGAAATCTCTGCCCAACATAAAGATGCATCACAAGGACTGTAACAATAACTAAGCTTCATGCATTAACCTTGCTGAAGAAGTCCACCGCAGAAGCAGAAATCAGCTCCTGAAACACACAGCATGACATGCCTCACCAACTGTCAGCGAGCTGAGTGCCGGCTGGGAGTCAGGAAACCAGCTGTCCTGCTCACCACGTACTGTAGCAGCCCAGCAGGTATTCTTGGCTGCTCAATGAGCCACTGAATGCAAGTGCGCTGCTGCATCTCACTTCCCTTCCTCCTTGGCTAGAGCAGCAGCCAAGAACCAATCTGCTTGATGTGGCTTCAGAGCGAGCATGCACTTGCCCCTTGACCTTCTGTCAGTGCTCTCCTGGCTGCTTGAGTCCCTGGCTGCCTCCACCAGCTCCGGCACTCTCCTGGCACTGAGCACTTGGCTTACCACACGGCAACCCCAGCACGGCTCCCATGCTGTGCTGTACACGGCTCTAGGAACACAGGTAAGATGCATTCTACATCTTGTTCAGGCAGAAACCAACATACTTGCAAAAAGTTGCTTTTCCTCAGCTCCGTTAGAGTGATCTTCCCCGACCAGGACCGATTGACCGTGTAGAATATTCTCTGTATAACCTGCAACATATGAACGGCACTCTTGAAATCAACTCCTGAAACACAACAGTTTGGGAACTTAAAAGCAGTAACTTTATCTTGTTTATTCACTCATTGTAAGGGATTTCTTTCTGAAACTTTTGTGCTCTTTTTTGGAGCTACTACTCTCCTCAATTCACCGTGCAGTCTGAAAGCAACATTTGTTCCTGAACCAGTATTATCCAATACCACTCCGCCAATATTTTCACTGCTCTTAATTCACATCTTTGAGCACGTAAGTGCATTATTTATGCCAGGGAACACATTCAAAGTGCCGATGAATCACTTTGAAACTGAGCTTTTCAGGTTTGGTGCACTGTAGCTTCCATGGATCTCAACCGAAATAGTGTTCTGCACCCAAAAAAAAAAAAAAACCCCGAAAACATTGAGACTTCTGAAGAGGAAACAGGACATGTAAATGAAAGCTGCAATTGATGTCTGACCTATTGTGTCTGTAACAATGCCTCAGCCTCCGGTGGCTCCACTGAAAGTAAGCAATAGAGATTATCTGTCTGCATTTATCATCGGTAGATGTTAACCTCATTTGTCTTCTGATCTGCCTCTGGTGAAAGTGAGGAAAAAGCATAGGGGGAGCAGAGACCTCCGAGAAGCCAAGAAAAAGAGTTCATGGTGCCAGCCTGTGTCTCTCCCATTACCCAGAAGAGCCAGCAGAATCCTTCCTGGCCTGCACCTGCTGGCAGGTCAGAGCACCACGAAGTGAGGAAAACGCTCATGCATGATCAAGTACGTGTAAACGACAAACTTAACAAGGGAAATAACAAATCAATATCTTCAATAAAAACCAGAAATAGAACTAATTTGACTATCAGCACTGAATATAATTCTCGTTGACCAAACCTACTGCAAGCAAACCTTTGATGTCTTAACACCTCGTTGGCGTATTATCCTAGAATTTTGGGTAATCCTCAAGAACGTATGCTATTCCAACATAGAAATTAACTTTACACAATGACACGGACATAACAGGGATTAATCCCATTAGCAAACTAAATGGGATGGGTTTGTTTCTTTGCTAGAACTGTCTTCAAATGGGCAACCACCATTTAAGGGCCATTCTTTGACTCAGTCATGCAAGCGCTGGTTTTTAGTATGGAGTAGATCTGGAACCAAGTATGAGTGTTGCTAACAGTCTGCTTTGGGATACACACACTAGTGAGACAGTAAACGCTGATCAGCACAAATAATTTTGAGAGCAACAAGAATGATCTGATGACTCAAAATGCATCCTGATGAAAAAGAATTAATATATTCAACTTAGCTCAATGTCACACCCATTGATAGCTATGCTGGCCCTTAAAAGCCTGCAAGGGGAGGTGTGGGACCGCAGGAGGACTTTTGTCTCTTATGACACACATAATCAGCCTAATTCAGACAGGTAAGAAAGCACTTTTTTCACACCACCATCAAGTCACCACTGTGACAGCTCCCAGAGACACACTGCAGGCTCTTTAGCGCTCCCAACTTCCAAGACAGATGTTCTTCTGAAGCTGGGTGTCAAGTCAATTGAAAACAAACAAGATACATCTTAACAACTCCCCTGCCATGTTTTACAGCCTGTGTAACACAAGAGGTCAGACTAGGTAATCACAATGATCTTTTCTGGTCTTAAGCACAACAAAAAAGTAGTATGTTTGTTTCTTCTTTAATGCCTCTGACAGTCGCTGCCTTTCTGGACCCTATTTTTGGATTCTGCCTTCATACATAGCTCATTATCACACCTGCCAACTCTGTAGCATTCTTAAAGACACAGGGCTTCCACACCAATCCAAGGACTCAAAAACAAGAATCAGAAAAAGGACCCTTGACGAGCCATTTTTCTTTTCCTCTGCCTGCAGGATAATAAAAGACAACAAAATATTCCCATTTGTGACATGTAAGATTGTTCCTCTACCACAGCACATTGCTAAGGATGTTCCACCTGCTCTCTTCTCACCTAGCTGTAAAAGGTGTTCAGAGATAAAAAGGGTCCTCTCTTTATCTCTTTTACCACGTCCAGTCACTCAGAACAGGCTTTATAATTCCAGTAATGGTCTAGTTTCAATGGACAGTGCATATATCAATAAAATATCAATACTTCTCTCTCTCTTTTCCAAGTTGTGAAAACCAAGCTGTCAAAAAAAGCATTCGGGAAACACCCTAGAAAATAATCACACAGTCTGAGATGATTTACAGCACTCAAGCCACACTTGTCAGTTACGCCTTAGTGAAAGTTGTAACTAGCTTAGTATTTTCCCAGCATGGAAGAATAATGCGAATTCAGTCCATAAGCCTTTGGAAGGTGTGCCCCTTCCGATTTGCCCTTTATCCTCATGGAACCTACCTGCAGGACCCAAACCACTGAAGGGTCAGTTCTAGACCTTTTCCCAATCTTCCATAGAAGAACAAAAGCAATACCATTTCTGGAAAAACCCACGCAGCTTTATTAAGCCCTGTTGGCCACTCTCCCCTTACACATCCGCATTGGTAGCACTGAGCAAGCTGAAGTGTTTTTCAACAAGCAGTATGTTTTGCCAAGATGTTTTTAGTTGACTCAGCTTTTCAACAACTGCACACAGTGCTAACTCTGAGCCTTGTTTGAACATTCTGGGAGAAGTCACATTTTAAAGTTTGGACAATAAATGCCATGTGATATTCCACAGTGTCTTCACCAGCTCCATGAGTTGGTCTCTGTTGAAAGGAACACAAGTAGTTTAGAATACTGGCAATACAACAGCTCATAGATCCTAACAGATTAAATTACAGCCTGCTCTGGCCAAAAGGCAACTCTAAAAGGTGCAGGGGTAAGCAAAAAAACATTGCAATGCACATACACATCTTACCCATACTAAACTGCTAGCTTACTCCCCAGTGATTTCAACCACATGATGCTGTACCCTCCAATGAACTCAATGCCAGTGCTTCCTTACAGCCATCTGTAACACAAAAATGAAGTGTAACTCTCGCACTGGCAGGAAACGCAGCATTCTGTCACTGTAAGTAGGTATAAGGCACTCTACCTGGAAGGGTTTGAAAGGATCCAAGTTGTCTCAACACCCAAGGACAAAGCTGTTTCCTTCATTAGTCCGTGATGGAAATACTGAATTTTGTAACACTGAAGAGACAGAAGTTCCCAACTGCAAAAGGACATGTGAGAAACAGGAACTACTGGTATCAGAGAGGAAAGCCACTGCCACAGGGGACCAAGTACTGCCCCTCCAGATGGGAACAACCTGACCCAATAGATCATCTGTGTTCCTTGGGTCTTGACTCTGCTCCAACTCAGTGATCTGGCCAAAGCCAAACACGCTGAGCTCAGAAGAAACCCTTCTGTCAGCACAGGCACCCAGAACAGCATTGTTCTGCCAGAGTGAGGAGTCTGTGAAGGACATCACAGCTCAGTAAGACTCGCCGCTGCATGTTATTCACCTCAAGCACAAGCACCAGTGTTCCCTGGCAGTCTGGGAGCAAGCCAAGGAAGCGACCTCTGCTAGAGTATTGTAACTAAGGGTGTCCAAAGGCTAAGACTGAAGTAGGAAAGCACAGTGGAGACAACCAGAATCAAGCAGCACCGAGGAGCTTCATGTACTCATGAAGGGCCCGGTTCCGTGACTGCTTTATGGTGATCACACAGGATTTTGCCCAGGCACAACAGAATTGTGGAAAAGGAGAGAGGAAGGAAAAAGTGTTGGTCTTTTTAGTAGCAGTGGAACCTCAGCTTCACACAGCTGGTCTCTTAGGCCTCGATGAGGTCCAGAAAGTGCAGCAACTGCTGCTTCGGGACACTGAGGGCGATTGCTCTACAAATACATTTGTTTCTTGCTCTTACTCCTTTTTTAGACGCTGAAAAACACAGGAGCAGCATGTGACTTGAGAAGAAGAACCAGGAAAGGCAGATGCACAGAACAGTTTTCGTCACAACCCAACAGCCAGCATCAGGAAAACCATGCATTGCACCTTGACCTACTCACCAGCAAAGAACAATTGGTTGATACTGCTGCCAAAACACTGATGCTGACAAAACCTTAAATCTTGCAGTTCACACCCCTCTACAAACTTTGAACACCAAATACCAGGTTATCTGTGCCACAGGTTCCTTCCACACTCACCCATTCATGTGCCTCCATCATTCCCTGGCCATTGTTACACCTATTCTGGCCAGTTTCTGTGCTTCATGTATCTGTTGTCTTCTCCACAGGGACCAAATATGTTAACACACTAATGTACTGACGTTCACTGTCACGTTCAAGTGCATCTAAACATTTAAAATCCATTGTTGTTATACATTTTCATCAAACATTAGTGTGACAGTTTACACTAATAAAGGGTTTGCCCAGAGCAACTGTGTCTTTCTGCCATCTGCTCCTTACAGAAGGAACAAGCTAGTGTCGGCCAGCAGTCTCCCAGCTCCCAGTATGTCTGCATATGGCCTCCATGCAGGCCTGGCAAGAGGAGAAACACTGAGCTCTTGGGCTCTGTTGGGATACAGCTCCCATTAGGCCTGTCATTATCTGAATACATGACCACTGCAGAGACAAAACACCCTAACATTTATACCTTGTATCCAGATTCATACCTAACATGAGACACGGTAAAGGTAAAGCACCAGTCCAACCGCTGACTGCAAAGCTGGAACAAAGCTGCAGAACAAAACCCAATCACAAACAGTAGTCACAAAAGCTCAGAGCCTCAGGAAGACTAGCAAGGCTTTCCAGGTAGAGCAAGAGGCAGGAGAGATGAGTGGCAGACCCCTGTGTGTGATAGATGCTTGGCACCATGGAACAAGCACAGATTCTTCATGCCTAAATGACAAATCTTCAAACATACGGCCAGCAGCCCAGCAGCACTGGGGAAATCTTAGCAGCTCTCAAAAGCCAAAGAAGGATCTCTCATTTTGCTTCAGCACAGTTAAAGGCCAAACAAGTTGGTTGTGTAGATTTGCTTAAGACCAGAAAGAATCATTATTAACCTTTGGAATAACCTCTTGTACACACAGGCAGATTCATTTTTCTTTTGGAAATAGCCCTTGAAATAACTCACTGTCAGTAACATTAAAGACACCTGTTTTGTGACATAACAGAAAGATTCGCTGATGGGAACAATGACAATTCCTAAAGGGAGGATCGGTACAGCAGTGTCACAGGAGATCAAAGAAGCCCGCCTACCGTCGTAATATACCGGGAATGGAACTCCGGAGCATCCTTCAGGAACGTCAGGCCAGGATGCGTTTCCACCACATCCTGCAATATAAGACCAAATCAAATGAAATAGATTTTCTTCTCCTTTTAATGTTTAGAAGTTACTGGTACTATAAACCAATACTTTTATTTACTTTTGAAACTGTATTTGCAGCATTAACGCAGCATTAACAACAAACTGAAATGACATCTTTTAAAGTGAACCTTCTAGAATTTGAAGTAGAATACATTTTCTGGGCAATACGCACCTGTTGGGCCATTTTGATTTACTTAAAGACAGAAAAACAAAGGGAGAGAGTTAGTGAGTAGACGAAAACCTCATTTTCATTGAATGAGACAGAAAATTAGTTAGTTGACCATGCAACTATCTCCTCTCCAAGATCCTTTTTTCCCTCCATTCACTTAAGATATTTACATTTATTAGAGCCAGTTGTCAGCAAGAAACACTCCTCGAAAGGTTGAGAAAGTTACCCTTTATGTTCTTCAAACCAATGAAGGCCCTTTGAGCCTCAGACTGCATACAGATACAACCAGTGCTTCCCCAGAGTTTACTGGAATTACCCATGGAGATGCCTCTTTCTCAAGATCAGCTTTTTGTAAGCCAAACACTGGCTCTTGATGCCAAACCTGTCACAAAATGCATGACCAAAGACGTGGAGAAACTGCTCAGATCCTGAATGAGTCAGGTCAGATCCTGTATGAATCAATGTCTGTGTAATTTCTACCTGCCCGACTGCTCTACCTTTTAAAAGAGCGTGTAAAATTTTGCTTTGTCTATACCGTGAAGTGGCAAACAGATAGAGCAGATACAGCACCCTTAGGGGTGTGATAAGGCCATGTTTTGGCCAGTCCAACTTGATGTCTAAGATGATGGTGTAACCTGGTGTAATACTGCTATTCTCTGGTTGACTGACAAACAAGACAGTGCGTGCCTTTGATTGCACCAACAGCCAAACAGCAGAGCTGTAATGCATCAGGAAAGGCAGTGTGCCCAGTAGAGTAAAAATGAAAAGGAACAGCAGAAAATTGACCCATCATGATCCTGGTTTTGTTCGGGACACAAATATCCAGTGCTGACAAAATCTTGCCCTCACGTAGCATCTCCACAGAAGTTTTTCATAGAGGGCAACACAGTGAGAAAAATTTTTTTTGCAAAGATTTCTCTTTTATTTGGTAGCCTTGCTAGACAAATGCAGTTATAACTGTCTTGTCAGGCAACTTGTACAGCTTGTCCTTTTTGTTGTGCTTTGTTGTGCTTCAATACCCACAGCATCGTGCTTTTTTTCCAATAATCACATAGAAAAGTGGGGCAAATTTCAACCCAGTTACCAGGCACTGATAAATACAAAACCTGAGAAGAGACTAAATAAAGCCCTGATAAGCTTCAGCAACTTTATCAGATAAACCAGATTAACCAGATATGTGGCTGGTTGGCCCTTACACAAAACAGTTCACTTCAAATACTCATTTCTATTTCACTCAAAAATAACCCCCACCCAGGTGCTGTTGAAAATGAAGTTACAAAAGAAACGTAGCACTCTGGCCCCATCCATTCAATGCTGAGCTGTCACGGGTACCTGGAGCAGCGGGATGAAGTCCTCCTGTTGTAGGTAGTCACAGCCAGGCTTCGCTAAAAGGTATGTGAATCTGGATGCATCATCATGGCAGTTCCGCAGGATTCTACAAGAGGCATGAAGAGTTACTCCAACCACTTTCTAACTCATCAGACAATCATGAACTACAGATGGATTAAGCAGTACCTAATCTTATGTTACGCAACATCTATGCTATGAATTACGCAAAGGTGGCCTCAGGCTAACAGTACCTGTTTACTTCACTATCCTCCAGCAGCACAGTGGCCCTCCCACCCAGAGGAGCTTTGTTTCTAGTTAACACTGCTGTGCTAACCAAGGTTTCTTACTGATGACCATTCTTACTTTGATTCCACAGAACCCTGGCAATAAACTTGACTTTTCAAAATGCTGTGTGCTCACTGATCTCATTTGAGGTCAACAGGATCAATCTGATGGGATGCCATAACAGACACACTCTCCAATTTAATCCTTTATTAAATTTCAATATTTAAGGATATTGCCAAGCTACAGACTATTGCCAACCAGAACCATCCCTCCCCAGAAGGGGAAAAAGCACATCCTTGTTAACTATGGCACAGCTGGCTGCTGTGCATGGGAGGCATGGAGAACAGCCTAGTGGAAGAGCTAGTAGGACTAAGTATTTAGAGAACCATGTAAAGTCACGCCTTTGGCTGACAGCTTGCACCTAACACCGATTCTTGTCTCTGCTTTCTTCTAATATAAAATACTACTCTGGCCATAGGTATCAAAAGTAATTAACTCACTCCAAACAGAAATATTCATGAAAACGTAAACTCCATGACATTTACCAAATCACTACTGAATACCTGTAACAGAAGGGAACATTTGGATACACCAAACACTAAGTTGTTCGTATGGTATAAGGGAAACAAGAAACTACTCTGAAAATTACCCTGTACTCTTTACTAACAGTGAAAATACAAATGTGCTGTTAATTATTTACTATGAGTAATTGATTATTCACTCTCCTCCCCTGAAAGTTATGAACTTGCATTGACCCATAGTACTGAACCGCCTGTAGTTTCCCGTAGAGGTCACACTAACTGGCTTGCCGCTAATACAGGCCACATCAACTTTTAACTAAGTCCTCCAGGGGAACGAAAAAAAGAGTCAAGCAACCCTGTTAGCTGCACATCCCTATCATGCCATGAAGTAATAGGTATGTCCTACATCAGCTGAAGAACAAAGGCGCTAATAGTTTAACTTGAAAAAAATATAATAATTGGGCATGTAAAGATGAATCTTGAAGTTGTTTTAACAACAAACTAAAAGATCTGGTTTTCAGAAGTATCCTGTACCCAGCAATTCCTATCGACTTCACATGAGATCAGCAAGTGCGTAGTGTTTTGAAAAGCCAGGTCACCTGCAGAGATGCTTGAAAATAGGCTCCAGCAATTAAAGATCCCTGTTTTACAACCGGGGCTGTGCTCAGACAGCTCCAGTCTCTCTGCACCAGGAAGACCACATTTACCTTGGTATATCGTGTTTCACAAAAAAAAAAAAAAATTTGTGACTGTCAGAGGGGAAGAGGAAGGAAAAAGTCTAAGAGAGCAATTAAAGTGAGAAAAGCATACAAAACTTGGCTTGGAAATGGTGTGGTTAAAAATACAGAAGAGGGGCATGACCACAGCCTGCAAATATCTGAAGGATGTGGACGTCATAAGAGTAAGAATTTGTGCTATCATACATAAGGGATTAATTAGGAGTAATTGGAGGAACCTAAGGAAGGAAAAAATGTCAAGAAAAAATTACTGATCAACTGTCACCTCTAACATTTTTGCAATCCTGCCAGGGTAACTGAAGCAGTTTTGACAATATTATCATGGGAAATACTTCAGGAACTCGAGGTTAAAGGCTATGTCAAGAATCCAAAGAGCAATCATTAAGTCAAAAATGAGAACTCTCTTTGGATATGAGATGGAGACACTGTTCAGGTGTTTCACAAAGTAAACTAAAACGTGAATCACCCCAGAGGGAAGAAGATCAGGTAAGAGAGCAAGTCTGTTCCATCTCACACCTCTAACTGCAAACAACATATCCAGAGCTTTCAATTTCAAACAGAAGCTTTGACAACGGTACATGGAAGCAACTGTCAGACCCCATGGATTTGTAGCACAGCATGCTTGAGGAAGGTTATAACTATTGGATTCTCTGGGAGCTGCACTAATATGATCCTTCTGTGTTTACATTCTTTCCCCTCATCTAACGCTACCACAGGCCACCTCTTCCCATTCCCAAGCAGCACACACTATGCCAGTACAGTGGGAATGGGGCCTCAAATAAACACATCCAAAACCCACCGACATCCATCATCTCTCTCCCAACATATTCCTAGGGAGCGTGTCAACATATCGTATGGGCCAAACAAGCCAAGATGTCGCATCAGCCATACAATCGCTTGAAAGCTTGATGATGTGGCATGGAAATAACTGGGGAGTTTTGCAGAAGAGTATTTAAGCTGATGGAGATTTTGAAGCCATTTATTTTCTTCTAAAGAAGGGACAGTGGTTTGAAAAGACTGGTGGATGAAAAGAAAAGAAAAACAAAACTCAAAACCTCCCAAAACACTTCTATGGCAGGCTGTTCTCCTCTTCCAGAAAGAGAATTTTGTGCTTGCCATACTCACTTTCTCCACAGAGATACAAATGAGTGTACAGACACACATCCTGTCCTTCCTCCTCCTGAAGCATTGAACATAGGTGCTTTCCAGTAGAGCGGGCAGCCACATATCTGTAAACAAAAGACCAGAACAAAGAGGAATACAGACACAGTCACAAGAATCTGCTTGTTTACACACCAAATTCACCATTGAGACTTTTACACAAGGATAGTAAAGTCGTAACAGCACACAGATCAGTCAAAAAGCTACTTACTGTATGCCAAGGTTCAGATTCCACCAGTAACTTTCTATTTTGTCATATCTCTTTTTAAATAGCTGAGAAATATGTCCCATCAAGTAAGGAGAAGGCTCAGAGACTACTGAGCTCTTAAGCTCTATCCTTGACAGAGCTGTTTAGCAGGATACCCTGGAAAGTGCTGTGGAGAGGGACAGGCACCTCCTCCCAGAAAAGCGCTCCCACCAGCTGCCTGATTGACCTGCCTTAGAAAAGACCAACCCGTTCTCTACACAGGCCAACTTCTTCTCCTTGACAGCAAGGGAACTTCAATTCTAATTGCAGGCAACAAATGATTAAATGCCTGAGGGTGAAATGATTCCCACCCTGTAGGGTTCAGTGCAGGGCCTCCCACTTAGAATAGCCCGGTCTCCCAGCACTGCTGGATCACAGCAGGATAAGAACAGAGGAAAGCACCAACATCAAGAAGCCAAGTCCAGCAGAAGGACTCCCTGAACACAACTTTGTAATGAGCCCTTGCAGGGGCGGACAGCCTTCAGAACAGTCATCGATAAAAGCTCAAAGCATCTCGTGCTCCCTAACATCTCAGAAAAGCAGTCTTGAAAATGGGTTCAAACATGCAGCTGCTGACACCTTCAAGCAACCTCCTCTTTACTGCAAAGATCCTTCCAGCCACCTTTATGGCTCCAGCCAAGGCATCAGACCACCTGCAGAACACAGGCCTCAGAGGGAGCACAGTTGATTCAGGCCAGGCACACATAAGGAGAATATCCCCATCATGTGGAAGGAGGAACATCTTGAAGCAGCTGAAGCATCACTTCATCCCTCAAAGTCCTTTTCACCTCTTTTATTAAGCAAGACTATCTTGCAAGTCCACTCTCAGCTTTTTGCCTGGGCATGTTTCTTTGGGAATCCCATTCAGCACGAGAGCTGCTTTCAGATTTAGCCATCCTTGCCTCAGGCAACTGTACTTCTACAGGTGTTTGGCTACTCTGAGGAAAGACTGACATTTACTTTCTGCCATTTTCTTTGTGTAGCTGGTTCTTTCACATTTATTCCTGAGTCCTAGAGCTGGTATCATTATCAACAATCCCATGAACAGAAGCAGGCCTTACAACAGCTACAGGGCATGGAGCCGAGCCACGTAGAGATGGATGCAGAGACCAGGGAGGAAGGCAGAGGTCTCTTCTACACCACCTTCCTGCTTCTCCCAGTTTGACCACGCCTCTCTTGTCACAAAATTGTTTCAAATTTCCTTTTGGTCAAAGAGTTTTCCTTTTTATGTTTTCAGAAAGGGTTCACAAGTAATGCTGCTTGATTCCTCCAAAAACAAAATAAAACCAACCCAGTCTCTCCCTTCAGAAAAATCTTCCTTCTTGGAAAGCGAGTGCTCCTCTTAGACAGGACATCACTGCTTGATCTACAGTGCCAAATCTGCATTCAGGGCAAACTGCACATATGAGATGTGTCCCACAACTGCTAGTTTTAGATCAGCATTTCTAAAAGCCATGGCTGAAGAGAGGAAAAATAGAAGAACCCATCTGCCTCTGCTCCCACATGAGCGCTGTGCGTTTTTCCCTGAAGCCAGGAACTCATTAGCAGACTGTAACACCTCCAAGTGTGCTGACCTCTGCATTATGGATATCGAACATGGACATCTCAGTGGCTGAGGGTGGGCCAAGCATTTCCCTCATCTCTGATCAAGGAGATGTAGGTTGGAAACTGCCTTCTCAAGCAACAGTATCAACAGATCAGGGCCAGATTAGGGGGACAGCTGACCACAAAGAAGCTGGCACTACCTGAACCACAGAGGCAGACTAAGTTCCTGCCATCTTTTGAGCATAACTATGGAGGAACAGAAAAACAAAAATGCAATTTGTGTTTGGTGAGGAAGCTGAAAGAACCATTTTGCAAATCCCACCAGATACGAGAAAGGGCAAACTGTGCTTAGCTTTGTTTGCTGTCCTCTTAATCTAAATGAAAACATTCAGAGAAAAAGGCTATTGGATCTTTTTTCACTAAAAATGAGAATAGCTGTGAGACAGACTGAATCTAAATCTAAAAAACTTTCTCTCCCCCAAAAACCTAGAGAATAGATACCTTAGCAATCTTCCCCATTTCACAGACGTTTGCTTTCTGATCTTCAAACTCTGTAAAAGCTTCTTCAATCCTGGCAATGATCTCTTCATGATTAGTGCAGACATTCGGAAGTCCTTTAGGGAAGTAGAAACGTGGAATGTTTATTGACAAGGGGGTGCTGCTGGTGGCTTTATTCACAGGCAGAGGAGCGCAAGGGCTGACTGTGGAGCTTGGAGGGACTGAGGATGTAGTGCCAGATCTCTTCTCTGGTTTACTTTGAACCTGAAAACATAACACACAGCAAATACTTTTTAACAGCATGGCATACCGAGAAGGAGAAACCAGTTTGTGCTCCCAATGATTAGGAAAAAACTAAAAACCAGTAACAATTAAATCATAGCACGGGGATGAAACTGCATGTCATAAGAAGTCAACAAAAAACCTCTGCAATATCTAACATTGCAGACTGAGGGCACATCATATCTGCTCTCACGTATTTTCTGTAGCTATACAGAAATGTGCCTTTCATGAAGGCACATTCGTACTTATGCACCTAATGAGATCCTAAATAAGCAATTTTTCAGACATAGGCAGGAATTTTTTTAAACTCTGAAAAGTAGTTGAGTGCAAGCAGCAGCATTCAGAGCTGGAATGCTGAGGGATGAGAAAATTCCCTGCCCCGCCATGAACGCACGCTTTCCTGGGAAAAGGCAACAGGCTTGCCTCTTGCACGATGGTTCGAATGCAAGAGCTATTATTAATCTAACAACATATGTGATAAGAGGCTAATAAGGCAACAGTCAAGTAAATACAGCTGCAACTTTCAGTTTGTTTATTCTAACTATTTCAAAACAGAACGGGGTTAGGAGAAAGTGGCCAAGTCTGAGTTCATGATATACAGAAGAATGTCTATGATGAACTGACTAAACTCTTTGCCTCGTTATTCTCTAGAACCTTCGAGCTTTTTCTTTAACACATACTGAATCCCTCCGCCTGCCATGGGTTTGCTCTCAGGAAGGCAAAGAAGTGAGAATTGTCAAAGCCTCCTTAAGCCCTGTTTTTTCTGCAGTTTAGGATACTTTATACCCCATTCTTCAGAGACCTGGTAAAGGAGAGACAGAATTTTCCTTCTCTTCACTCCTCTGCTTCACTGCTCTTCTTCTAAATGGGAAGGATCTCTTCCCAAATGCTATCTATTTGCAGGAACAGGAACACATGCACTCAAACAAACATGACAGACCAAGCATATTTTTGTACTATGACTGTACACAGAACACATTAAGCTGGAGATTGGGCTCTTTTAAATCCTCGTCTCCCCTGTTTTACAACACAAACAGCTGGAGATCACTTTTAGCCTTCAGAATTTCTGAGCCTATCAACAACAGTATTCAGAGTTTGTATTGTCCTCCATACTGCTCTTGCCCTTTGGAGAACCAGCCTCATCACCACTGTCTATTCTTCCTCCCATCTTCCTGACTTTTCTACTCTCTTACCTACTGCGTGTCTTTGTGTCTGATCCTGAGTGATGCTGGAGCTCCAAGCAGATCAGGTCCAGGCCTGAAGAGGGCTGTAGGACAGGCTAAGCATCAGCCCTGGTTACTCTGTCCCACCATATGAAAAAGTAGGGAGGGGATGTGAAATGCTGACAGAGATTAAGCTGGTCACTCGCTTTGGGAGCGGCAGCTCACTGGGTTAATAGCAGAGAACCCTTCTCATGGCTTCCTTTCACTCCTTACTCAGTAGAGTAACAAAAGCAAAACACAGACAGGCTGAACGTGTCTGGGGAGAGGGCACATGGGCCCAGAATGGCCATTGCTGCATGTCAGAGGCAGATAAGGATCCACCCTCATCCCATAGCCCTCTGCTCAAGCAAGGGAGGGGCACACAGAAAATGCTTCCTAAGAAGCCTCCCTCTGATTGAGAAACAGTAGGTTCATGAGTTGGATTGTGGTGTGTAGGTCCAGCTGGTGGTTTGATTTGGAGGAGCAGTCACAGTACCAACACCTCTGCTTTTACAGTTTGCCATCCTGCCGCCCGCCCTGCCCAGCCAGGGGCCCCTCCAGCCAGGACCCAACCCTCCTCAGCCTCTTTCACTTTCTGGATTCCAGCAGTGGGGAAATCCCTGCTGCTCTCCCACAACACCATATTCACACAAACAATGTGAAGCTGGAACAGACAGGGAGGTGCCAACTGCAGCCACTTGATTTCTATAACAGGCCTTTGCATCAGTTTGCATCTAATACCATTTCCCAGAGCCAGGTCTGGTGTTCGTTCACCTCTCCAATGCACACACACACTCCTTGCTGTCAGGGCTGGGAGGAACGAAAACAAATTACTCAAATTTAACAAAAAGGTCCACAACCAAAAGGAAGCAAACCAGCCTCCTGTTCCCTTAAAGGACATCATCTTGTCGCTTTAACAATCCATCCCCTTTCCTGACAATAACAAGAGATTGGATAGAATTGGATTGTGTATTTCTCATGGGAGGCAAAGAAGCATCCCCAAAGCAGACCACCACACCAGCACTGTGCCATTTCCCTCCTGTTCTGCATACCACACACACCCCTGACGTGGCACAAGACTCAAGCTGATCATCCTTAAACACAACTCATCCACTTTGCCCCAGCCTCCTCCACCTCCTGAAAAGCAGAGCAACTCATTTTCCTCCAGGTACCACCAAAGTCAGCAAAGCTCAGTACCAGCTCCCAGAAGTCACGAGTCAAGACCCTAACATCTACATTAATTTCTTGATCCACAATAATGACACCAGACGGAATGTTAGGCATCTACAGGAGACATACAGGGAATCCTGCTCAGCTTCAAAGCAGGGAGCCAGCTCAGACACAGGTTTGCAGTTGACTTTCCCAGCAAAACTGAATCACTAACTCCTGCTCGATCCAAGGCAAACAAAGGTGGAAGCATTGCTCATGGACGGCTGAGTAGAAATAAAATATTTTCAACTCTGCCTTCTTCCTTCACACATAAGCAATGTGCTGTCTGCAACAACACAGAGAAAACAGCAAGCAGCAACTCGCTCTTGAGGAGCCTGATCCCAAGAGCAATCTTGCAGGGTACAACCAGATGTCAGCCACTACAGAGACAGCAGGGAGTTAACTACAACTGCTTGTGAAACAATAAAATGATATGAGGGGAAATTCTGTGGTGATTCTTTAGAAGAAAGAGTTTCTTATTGTATAAAGTTAATCTTAAATGCTGTTTGCTCAGCGGAACACATTTCCCCAGCAGGTCATGCATTACGGAAAGTAAGCTACAGACAGAATAATAAATCTTTTAGCTTTGTTACCAATAGCTAACAGACTTTGTTTTCTGAAGAGGAAAGCGAGATTAAAGTCCACTTTAAAATTACACTGCATAGTGTAATTTACCTCGATTCAAATCTGTCTGTCCACTGTCATCTTTTGCCAGTCACACAATTTATTTATGGACAGACCAAAATAGTGACATCTGCGTTATAAATAGACCAGACAGAACTACAGCCTCATTGCAGCTCACAAACAAAGCACAGAGACTAAACCTCTGCCATCCCTGTCTCCCAGGGACTTGTCAGAGCCAGCAGAAAACTCCACAGAAGGAAGCAGTATCATATCAAGTCCACAAATGCTTTCTGTTCCTTCTTCCTGGCCCCAACTCTAACAGGACTCTAGATAATAAACTTACCAGTTACTTGTTTTTTTCCAAATGGGTTTCTGTAATCCTCTTTGCTAGGGTACAGTGACTCAGCCTGGCTTCTCACACTCCACAGTGCTGACTTAATGTCTCTTTCCAATTTTTACGGTTCCTGTCTTACTAAAGCTTGATGGTAACTGGACATGAGCCATCTTCAAAGATCACTGGTTCTCCAGAGCTGATTCGTATCTATCGCCCAAGACTTTCACTTCCTTTCCTTCCCTGAAGATCTTTCCCACCATTGTATCTTTCTGCTGCCTCTTTCCTATCCAAGGACAGTAAGAACAGCAAAGGCTCATCTGCATGTGGCTCAGCAACGTGAGGAGAAGCAGCTATGAGAAAACGCCTTGCTGGATGGAATCTTTTGTACTATAAATTGTAAACTCACTGGCAGAAATAAGGTCCAATCACAGCAAAACACAAATGAAAACAAACTCTAAGCAACACAGAATCCCCAAAGGATTCAGGTGGGAAGGGACACAGCACTAACTCTAAGGTGTTCCTCATGGCCTCATCCAGTTGAGTTCTTAAAACACAGACTCCATGTGCCACCGCTGACCAATGTGCCTATAAACCTTATACACACCTTTTCCACGACTGATACACTTCAGCCCAGCAGCCTCCCCGAAAATTCTATGGAGATAACACCCTGTGTGCATCCAAATTCATGCAGACAGAAAGACAAGTGTGTGCATAATCCCCTGCTCCTCACAGAAGCCCTGCTGCAGTTCTCATCTCTCTGGATCTGCAGATGACACTCAGCTAGGGCAATGCTGGCATGATGAAAGGCAGAACTGCAGGTGGAGAGGCTGTAACAAACTCTTTAATTGTTGCCATGAGAAAAGATGCCAAGTTCTCCACTTGTGTACAGCAATCTTGAGCATCAATTCAGGCTGGGAACCCACTGGCTGAGCAACATCCCTGCTGAAAAGGATGTTGAAGAGATGACATGCATCAGGCTGAACGCAAGCTTGCAGCATTGGCTGATTACGAATAAGGCAAGCTACGTACTAGACTGGATTAGGAGTAGGGCCAGGAGAACATGGGAAGTCATCTCCTCTACCTGACACTCGTGAGGCTGCATGTGAATTACTGTGGCCAGTGTGGGGCCTTCACTTCAAAAAAGATGGGGAGAGACCAGAGCAAGATCTACAGAAGGCAAATCAGATAGCCAGGGTCGGGAGCATGTGGCAGGGCTGGGCCTGTTTAGCCAGTCAAAGAGGAAGCAAAGGGATGGGCTAATCCCAGCCTACAGTGATGGGAAGGGCAGTTAGAGAGACGGTGGAGCCAAACCCGTAGTGGTACATGGCATAAAAGGGGCAACAGCCACAAACGGCACCTTGGGAGGGTTGGACAGGCTAGACAGCGGGAGAACAAATTTAACCGAGGATAGTACAGCCTGCAAGAGGCCAGAGGAAGGGGCTGGGGGAATCCCTATCCTTGGGGAGTTTTCAAGACTCAGAGAAAGCCAGTGTTGATGTGACCTAGTGCTAGATGGTGGATTAGAGACATTCTTCCCTCCCTACCAACACTGCTATGGGAGGCTCCCTGTCCTTCCATAAATAATCCTGCCAAAGACAAGCAGAGCTGAAATTTACTGCTCTATAAGACACATGGGTTTTACAAAACATCTCCTCCTCTCTTGCCTTTCTGGACAACATCTATGCGTTCCCCAAACCGCTTGTCACCCACCTTTCTGCTCCCCATCACTGCTACCTCACCATTCCTGCTGCCAGCGCCGTTTCTGCACATGATGAGCCCCGTTACCTCTCCTCTCGGGCCATCTCACACTAACATACCTAAGCCATAAGGTACAGTCCCACAAGGCACAAAAATTAACATTGCGCAGCACCAAGTGGGAGAACTCCCTTCTCTGACCGCTGCTCCCAAACACACATTGTCACTGTGTCCTAAGGGCTAGCTCCAGCACTTGCCAGACCCCTCTGTGAACTGATTTAACCCATTTGGAAAGTCAGAAAAGAGACTCAGCTTTGTTGCTGGATGATATTTCACACGTGAGTGAGTTAAGCCAGCTCACAGGAAGGCCCCTTGACCCAGTGCAAGACAAGGGTGACCCATGGTAAAGAGCTAGCAAAAGGGAGCAAGTACTGGAAGAGAAGAACAGCTTTTTTTCAGCTGCAATTGCCCACTGCTTTAGTCCACTTGCATTGGATCTGCACCCCAGAGCAGTTATTCTTGAGGCATTTTAGCAGTGAAGGTCGCTGCTCCCACTCTGGAGCAGGCAGAGGGCTCAAGTACCAAAGGCTTATCAATTTTTCCAGTTGGTCTACCAGGAGATCTTATCCCTCCCTGCAGCCCTACCCTGGTGATGGCCTTTGGTGACCAGACTAATTCTGCAGTGCGAGCTTAACCGTGCTGCATAGTTCTCATTAGTCTCTTCCAAACTGCCTGTGGTTCCCGCCCAAGCTATTACCGCACATGATGACTTCATGCAATTCTCCTCCAGGGAGTGAAAAAACATGTTCCAGAGATTAACCTCATATGTATGTTAACCTGTCACCAGAAACCATGAAAACAAAACGTGCTCCAATATACTCACAGCAAGTTTAATAGCTGTTTCTTAGGAAACAGCTGCACCACTCATAATTCCAACTTTTTAACTTCCTCACTGGGTCACTGATTATTTAAACACAGATGAAGCTCAATAAGGGCTGATTTCAGCACGTCGTGACCCCTGCAATCCTGGGGTGGCTCCACATCCCCTTGGTGCCTGAGCATAAATTACTTCAATCTTCTGCCAGATATCCCAGAAAGCAAATACAGCAGCTGGGATTTACCAAGAAATACAGCCATGACACAATTTCCATTTCTCTGGCTACACCTCCATGATTGTAATGGTCTTTTGCAACTTAAATGATTCTATGATCTCCTTCAGCCACAGCCCAGATAGTAGGAAGCAGCAGAAAGCAGCACCCTGTGATGGTAAAATCACAAACATTAAGTCAGGTAGGCTGGTCTGTGCACAAATTTGTACAGAAGAGAGCACGATCTACTGAGCACAGCAGAACGCTGGGGCTGTTCCACATGCAACAAGAGACATTCAGAGCAATCACATACTTAAAAAGGAGGCTTTCTTACAAAAACACAGTCAAGATTCAAGTCTTATACTACCGCTCCCTTTTATTCAATCACTGTCCTTACTGTTAATTTTTTCCCCTTGTTTACAAAGACATTTTAACTCTGCAATCTAAGCCTGAAAGGTTTATTTTTAAACCCACTGGTATCTAGCTGCAAATAACTTTCTGCAAATAGACACGCCTAGAGGGGACACAGTTTGATTCTCTGATCCAATAAAAAATACAAAGCAACAGAAAAAGAAAAATAGATGCAGAGCATTCAAACCTGGGCCTGCTGGAATGACTTCAGCCTCCTCTTGAATCGAGATGGAAGAACAAAGTCACAGCCCTTTGCAAGGAAAGCTAGCTCCCCTCCCAAGTCTGGGTCCCTTCGCAGAGAGCTCTCCTTGATCATCATCCTGGCCAGCTCCTGAGCAGATGCTGCCCTTTCCAGAAGGGGCACAGGGACTTGCAGACCACGTCAAGACCCGCACGTTGCTTTCTTTGGTTTGATTTTTACAGGCAAAAAATGCCAAATGGCTTCAACATAATATGTCTTCTCTCTCTTCACAAGGGCAACATCTACAGGTTTTATCTCACTCCTGAAGCCAAACCTCCCTTTTTTAACTGATATTCAAAGTATCTTTCAGTACCACCAGGATCTTCTGCCTTCTTGTAATACTTTAATTGAGAAACATGATCTACAACAGAATCTATTTCCCTGCTGGCTACATGACAGATGATCCGTCCTTGGCTTGTAATAGGCCAGGGGCAATATGGGAAGGGAAGCACCCACCACCACTACCAAGGGTGCTAAAATTAGATGTGCTGCAGAAGTGGCTAAATATACCATCTTCCCCAATAGTTCTGACTTTATATGCTGTGATGCTGAAACCCGAGGTGCGAACTTGCCTCAGTCGGGCTCAGCCAGACTCAAACCACACACTCTCCACCAAGGCCCATGCGCGTACACTGCTTGCTGGTTTGAGGTCCCTGCCTCTGCGGTGATGAAGATGATCAGCGTTAGTTCGTACACCAGACCAAAGGCTGTAATTTTCCAAAACCATCCATTTTTCCTTCTTGCTTGGAAAAAGCAAGTCATCTGGTTCCTTTAATGCCAAGCAAGCACATAAGGGTGACCTTGGATAATAAGCTCAGGCATTCAAAAGCAGTTCTTAAGAAAGCTGTTTCACAAAGACACCAAAATGCATCACTCCTGATTCGCTTTTCCCATAACTCTCGCCAAGACAAAGGCAAAGCAGTTCTCAGTGGACTCCAGCCTACTCTTTCTCTGCATGACCTACAGCAAGCGGACTTAAAGCTTTCACTCAGACTTTGTCTAGGTTTGTTGAAAGTGTGTTCTCCCTCTCCTGTCATGATAATGGTGCTGAACAAAGACCTAAATCCAGTTCTTGCTCCACAGAATGAGCTAACAACAAGCCCCATGGCCTGCTTTCCCTACTGGACTTTGCCAGTTCACTTTCTAAGCTTAGTAACACAGCACAACATCCGATTTCTAGCTAGCAGGGCTGGCTTTTATCAAGATATTACATTGGAAGTGAAAAGGTCTTGCTAAGCCTCATCAACAGAAATATTTTATTGGATACATGCCTCTCATGTCCTTTTCCTGGTTTCCTGCGGAGGAGCCAAAGTCAATTCCAATACAGCACCCCCTAACATGACCACAGCACAGACACGGGAACAGCCTGTCCAAAATGCTCTCCCATCATCACAGATCTGCCCCTGCACAGTTAGGCAGGCTCACCGCTAGAGCAGAGATGCCCGGCTGGCACTCACAAATAGAATTTATTTAATGTCTTCATAAATCTGTATCAAAAATCCCCAAGTTTATTTTCTCTCCTGTCACTTCTCAATCATCAGGCTGTGGTGCCCCAACCTGGTCAGTGGAACCCAGTTCTGAATGAAAGTAGATGTGAACAAGAACATAGCACAGTCTGGGATCCTTTAGGTCACTGTGGCTATGTCTGAGCCATGCAGCTGGGGACCTGGAAAAGCTCTGAAGTGCAGATGTGCTTTCACGGCTACGAGCCTGAAGAATCACCAGGTTATTCCAATGTCATTGGCTCACTTTGCCACATGCCCTGCAAATGAATGGGAAGCCTAACAGAGTAGTGGGATGAGGATGGGAACAAGAAAAGAAACCCCCAGAAAGGAAAAGGCAAGCAAGGATGTCTTAACTAGAATTGTCATTAAGTGAAGGATACAGAGAGCCAAATGCAACAGTTTCAGAATAAAATTGAGGCTTCTTACTCTTTTTTTCCTAAGCATTAAGGCAATGCCTGAAGAGCCCACAAGGTTCCCCTGAATTGGGAGCCCAGCACATCTCAGATAGTAGCACGTCACAAAGTGTGATTTATTTTAAATCATCTGTGGCAAGTCCAGTTACTTCATCTTCCACTCAACTCTCACTCTGCTTAGAGTATGTGGAGGAAGTGTAGTCCAGAGATCCTGTCCTACCTACGGCTACACCCAGGCCAGCTACACTGGGCTGTAACAGGCGCAGGCAAGAGCCAGCCATGCTGATCTAACAATCACTAGCTATTTCTTAAAAACCCCATACACTCTTCACTCACAGATTAACCAGCCATAGAAGATCCCAGAAGTCTGGGACTTTTGGACTGACTGCCTAGAAAAACACAAGTAATGGAGACAAGGCTTTGCAGTGCCTGAATTCTGTTTTTTCATAACATAGCAGGTCCCTAGTCTGATACTTCCTATCCTCAAAACATGGTCTGGTGGCAGACTTAGCAGGGCTGGATCGATGGTTCGACTCGATGATCTTAAATGTCTTTTCCAACTGAAACCATTCTGTGATTATTCTAAATCCAAATAGTAAAAAAGGGCATGTATAAAAGACTCTCAGTTCCTCCCAGTACCCTATATTTATGTTTGTAGTTCTACCCGGCCATCCTGTGCAGGTGGTAGGCAGGCCAAGCGCACACTGAGGTTAAGGTCAAAACTATCCCCTCTGGCTTCTCCAAGGACAGACAACATTTAACTCAAAAGGCAGCATCCTATCTCTTCCAAATAAACCCTGACACTCTGCACTTCTGCAGATCAGTCAGAGAATCCCAGCAGCCCCATCTCCACCTTCACGGCTCACTGGTTCCAGTTTCCCCCAGTTCCCTCACACCTACCAGTCCAAAAAGGTTTCACCCCTTGTTGCCCTCCTATCTAGAGACAAAAATATAAATATTTGGGGGGTTTGCTAGCTCAGACAACTGAACTGTTTTCACTGAGCTATTTATTTAAAAATCAACATATTAAAAAAAATCAGCTTCAGACAGGCACAAAGCACAATAAATGTGAAAACAAATAGCTGCAGGTTTAGAGATAAGCAATGGAAAACTGGATCTCAGATTGGGAAATGTCAGACAGTCTAAAAGTATGCAATGCTTCCTGGCCTGCCTGAAAGAAGCACCATGCACTCATTATGCGCTCTGCAGAATTGATGGACTCCTTGAGTAGTCATTTCCTAGTTTCTAAATATTTGGGGTTTGAAAATGAAGAGGCAAGTCATTCCATTGTTCTCTGTGAAGAAGCATAATTGGTTTATGATAAAGGGAAAAGTCTGTTGCTGATATAAGTTACCACAGATTTCAGGACAGATGGGCCAACCAAGCCAGCAAACAGCTCTCCCTTTCCTTGTTCATTGCTTAGGATTTGAGGGATACTAAAACTGTCATAACCTTCCTAAACGAGAGCTACACTGTGTTTTCATCTGTATTGGATCTTGACGGGCTCTGCATGTGCACACAGCTCTTTGTTAATAGTTTTATGAGCCCTACTAAAATATAACAAATATTTCACGTTATTCATTCACGCAGACGTGCAATACTGAATGAGAATATATACAGAGCTCCAGCCAGATCCAGAGTTATCCAGGAACAGGGATGTATTCACTAAATGCTGTACCTAGAGAGAGCCTTGTGCCTGGGAGCAAACTAACACCCAGGCTTGGTGACAAGGGAAACAAAAGCTGGTAAGGGACCAGCCTGGTCAGCTGTTTGACATGGTAAACACAGACAGCTTCCCAGTGTTATAGAAAAATTGCCACAAAGTCAGCATCACACTTTACCAAACACATTTTTCTTTGAAGTTCACAAGTTATAATACTTTGTAAATAAATATACAACTCAAGAATAGCTATTACAAAAGATTATTTTAGAGCTTTTGGAGCTGCTTCATTCTAGAGCTCGTTGAGGAAAAAGATTCTTACCCATGCTGGAGATAGACTAGGTTATGCTAACCATTTTCTGTAGCAAAGATGCCCTGAGAAACATCAAACATTTGGAGACCCTAGTCAAAAAAGACCTCAGCACTGTCATTTAGGGTCAACCACACCCCTCGCACCCCTCTCTATACTTTCTGTGCATGTGGAAGTTTGGCACCAATTTGCCTTGAACGTTTGGGACTCCTTAACAAATGAAAAGCACTGAGGGCTGGACAGCCAGCCTTGGCTTCCCTCTAAAGCAGCCTCCCATCAAGACCCAAGTAGGGAAACCTACTCCTCATTTCAGAGATATAAGCAGTGCAGACTCCACAATGGCTTTGTGCACTGAGGACAGGAAAAAGACAACTCAATCTTCCCAGATACTGACTTTTGTGCCATAGGGGATCCCTCTCTTTAGAAACTAGTGATGAGGAAAACAGCAAAGGCTGTTGAAGTCTGCTTGGAGATGGGAAAGGGAGAGGCGGAACATTCAGTTCTCACTGAACTGGTGAGAGGCAGCCCCATACCTGCTCCCAGGAACAGCTGGCTGAAGAATTGCTCCTACCAGCTATTATACAGGACCCATTTAACCACAGGCCAACAGTCTACAGGAGCACCAGCAGGAAAGGAACACACTCAATGGCAAAACTGCACATCAGGGCATATTTTGCTTGTTTAGGGGTTTCAGTTTCCTTTTATTTGTTTGTATTTAAATAAGTGCCATGGTTCTGCCAGGTTGAACACCAACTCCCCACTGCAGCAAACAAAGCCCAAAGAATCACTTAGCAGATGTAATTTCCCCATGTTTGTTTTACTCCCTATCCCATCAAAGGTTTGGATCTCTTACCTTAATCACCTCTGGGGCCTGCTGAATTGAAGCTGGAACAGAGTCTCTAGAGACAGCCTCAGTGTAGCTTTTTTGCCCAGCAAGTAGGGACCGTGAAGGAGTTGTTAAAGTTTCCTGAAGAATCTGCATCACCTCCCTCTCCTTGGACAAGCTTCCCTTGCCTGTCTGGAATTCCACCAGTTCCTGAGCAAAGTCCTCAATGCTCCCCAGGATGCGCAGTAAAAGGGCTTTGTCATCCTCTTCCATTTTGTGACCATTGCTTTCCATGATTTTTGACAAAGAGAAGGTAGGGTCAACAGGTTTACGTTTAGGCTCAAGAGTCGGAGGTAGCACCTGCCTATCCTGCCGGCCAAACCCCTGCAAACCGGCAGGTTCACTCTCCTTTAGAGGGGGTTCCCTTAAAGTCCTCTCCATTTTCTGCGAGAAGCACTCCAAGTCCAGCAGCAGTTTGTCTATCTCCTCCTTGTCCACTGTACTGACCATCTGCTCTCCTTTGGAGACATCAGGATGGGAACCACGCGATACAGAATCCAAAACTGTTTTTGAAGGAGTCATTTTCTCAGAAACATGGGAGAGCTCAGCATCTCCCACTCCAACACGTTCTGCTTTAGCATTGCCAGGTAGGTCTGAAGAACCAGCCAGCTGATAGCTGCGCTCTGAACTCTCCCAGTCCCCTTTCTGCTCTGACGCCTTTATTTTCCCTAATGTTCTCTCTCCATCGGACTCCTCCTCAATGTACAGAGCCTCTGTGGAAGACATGCAGTCAGAAGGGCTTGTGGCTGGTAACTGAGGTAGAGCACAAGCATCTTTCACAGCTCTTGAGCTGTTCTCCTGCAGGGCACTGGGAACAGAGTTGGAGGTAACATTCACAGTACTCGTTTGGATGGACTGAGAGGTGCTGGTCAACTCACACCGGTCCCCTGGCAGTCCAAGAGGAGCTGCACTGGACGGTGGTAGCTGAATGATATCTTCGTACCTGGGGGGCTGCTCATCTCCAAATACTGGGGGAAAGGGAGTTTGCTGCAAGCTGTGAAAACAGTTCACGAGTTCTGCCAAGTCACTGGCTTCCTTGTGTCCCGGTGGCTTTAGCTCAAAGGGAAGCTTTTTCAGGTACGAAGAAAACCTCGTCATCAGATTCATATATATCATCTCTGAATTTGCCAGGGGGTCAGTGCTGCTCCCCCCACTAACGCTACCTGCAGACTTCTTTTTGATGCAATGTTTTATTATGTCCGTGCACTTCTTCAGATCCTCTGAGCACTTGAGCAAGATGTCTAAGCACACCTTAATATCTCCGCCAGAAGAACCATCTAGCTTGTGTTTTTCCAAAATCTGGGTAATGAAGTTTTCTTCTGAGAAGGAATGAGGGGAGAAAGGAACCATGGGATTCACGGTGACTTCTGGAGCATCATTGCTTTCCTGCCATTTCTCCACAGGGGAGGGAGTCTGCAAAAAGCCACATGGAGGGCAGTTCTCATCATTGTTGAAGTGCCCATAAATCAAATCAAAATCAAAAGATCGTCTGCTGAAAGTTTCTGACCGAACCTTCCTTCCCTTTCTGTAGGCCACATGACTGCAAGAGGTTTTGACCTTTTCAAAGGAGAATTCCTTTGTTTTACCACTGGCAAGGTTTATCGCCTCACCAGTGATGTCTTTTAAACTGCTGGAGGCTTGCAATGAAGAGCCCTTTTTGATTCTTGGATTATTTGGGAGGATTTGGTGACAGTCCTCATTTCCAGGCAAGGCAAGTCCACTTTCAGAAACAGGAACTTTATGGTTTAGGTTGGCATGTTGGACACTGAGCTGCGCACAGACACTGTGGTGAGCAACTACACACGTAATCCCTTGCTTAAACACTTGGCAAGTCCCAGTGCAGTAGTGCACAGTGTGCTGGAAGTGCTGGTCTACCACCACACTGCTGTAGCAGTTCACAGAAGTCACCATCAGCCTGTAAGTTGCTGCCATAGCACGGATCACGCTTGGAAGTGAGGCTTCAAAATTCACCATCAACTTAACAGGAACGAGTTCACCTCACACACACTTTTCACAGTCACATCAGACTTAAAAACATTCAAATGTCAGTTGAAAACATTCAAACTACATGAGATACTATAGCCTTGGATAGCTCTAGTGAAGTCTGGATTGGTGTAAGCAGTATGGTTACAATTAGTGCAACTTGCATATGACAGAACTTGAGGCAATTTGATCCTTGCGCTCCACACAGAAAGCTTTGCTGATCAGAGATGCAGCATGAGTTGCTCCATTTCTAATGGTCCAGGAAGCTTCTCCAGCAGGTGTGCTAAAATCCAGCCAGTTCTTGGGCAGAAGTGACAAGGTAATGACTTTTGTTCAGCCCTTCTTCTCTCTTTCTGGATGGGTCAGTAACAGACAGATAATGGAGTAGCACATACAGACAAAAAATCTGCAGTATGCCTGTGTGATTCCCCTCTCACACTGGTAACACAGGTCCCTACAACAGAAAAAAGGTGAGAGTCATTACAATTTCCATGTAAAGTGCAGCCCCGTCTGCTACCAAACATATGGCACCAGCCTGTAACCACCGACACGCAGGCTTGTGCAGAATCCGAGTAGGCTGATATTTTCCCTTCACTCAGATCTCCCATATAAGCAGAGGGCTGAGGAGCTAGCTGGTGTTTACACACAGGCTGTCTGTGCATTGCCATTTTATCGGCTCTATTTTAACCACTCATTAATTTCTTCCAGACTTGCTTTTTCACTCCCCAGAATGAAAGAAACATTACCTTTAATTCTAATGGAGCAAAACTTTTGATGTTGTAGTGAATTTCTGACTTTCATTCTCCAAGACTCTAAAGATAAGGCAAAGAGCAGGAGAGAAAAGCAATTTCAGCATTTCCAAGCTCTCTGGATTATAAAAAGCTGCAAACAGCCCAGAGGAAAGCAGATGAATGCCTCTAAGAATGCATGGCCTTTAGTAAAGGCTATGTTAGCTTCCATTAGCCTTTCACCAAGGTCTCTGGGACCACAGCAAAATATTTTAAGGAGGAATAACTGTTTTCCATTCTCTTTACAACCCACAAATAGCAGCACATTTTATTTAATAAATCCGCTAGTGTGACATCAAGGGTTGAAAATAACATTTGTACAAAGGTTAAGTGTTAAACACTCAATTCCTACTTTTCACAGGCTTAGCATCGCCATTTTCAGCCGCACTTCCCACCATCGTGGTCAGAATTGCACCAGAAAAAACACAGGCTGCTTAACTTTTCATACCAAAGATTGGAAATTCCAGATTTAATGATCTTAAATTTTAGACACTGCTTCATCTCTCTTGAATACCTCAATAACCAAGCTAAAACACCTCAATTAAATCCTGAGCACCCTCTATTCCTATACAAAGAGAAATCCATTTCACAAAACACGATTAAGGCACAGCTAAGTCACACTGCAGCATGGGTTTCTTCGGTTTTCAAAGGTAAATATGTAGCAGTGTGTGAAAGGCCAGCCCTGCATCTGATGAGAGGGCTGCCCTTCACGCGTGTTACATCCCCCCTGCCCTAGCTCATAACTCCTACTAATGCATCACACAGAAGCCAAGTACCTTAGAGGCTGATGCTGTTATAATTAAGGACTGGGCGCAGCACAAGATGCTGAACAGTCACATTTTACATATTTTAAAGCCTTAATTTGAAATTGAGAAGCATTGATTTAAGAGTATTGAATGGAATTTGTAATGTGCCACATATGCTCACTGCAATTAGGTAGAATTGCACACTGTAGAGAAACCTTCCCAATTTGTTCTTTGGATAGCAGAAAGCATTGAAATGATGGCATTCAAGATGCAGGACTGCTCCAGCTACCCTGCTGGTATCTGTAAGAGGCTGCCGCCTGCCTATCCAACCCCACAAGCCACGCTGCACGTTGTACCAGGGCCAGCTTCACTGTATGCTTCTGTGCCTGTCCCATACTGCTCCCCTCTACACCCACTGGCACTGCCCCAAAGCCCCGCCGGCACGGGAGGGCCTTTCAGACTGATGAGCAGAGGTATGAGGTGTGCCCCAGCTGCAGCAGTGAGTCAGGTGCCAGGGGATAAAGGGCGTAAACAGAACTGTTTTCAAACCCTGAGGTGCTTATACTATCAGGCATAAACCCAGTTAATAAGCCTCCACACCCTCCACCACTGGCTCTCATGCTTCTCTATCAGGTGTGCTAAATGCCCTGCTGAATCAGAGCCACAAAAAATTGTGGAGCACTGTTGGCTCCACAATGTCTTCATCTTACAGGAGTTAATGGGCTTTGTTCAGACAGGAAAACCCACTCCTATGCCTCCCAAAAATCAAACGATCCACAGGCTCCCCAAGAGAGCCTTCTAACACATACAGGGTAAGAGGTCTGCTGCTTTTCCTTCTCTGAGCCACCATCAACCACAAACAAGCTTCCTGGCATTTCCTGACACAGAAATTATATACTATTTGGAGAAAGCAGAGGTCTTCAGGACAGCAGATTGGACGAAGAAAGTGGGTTCTGGAAAAGCATGGGACCTTCTTTCCCAAGCTCCTTCCTCCCTTTTTTTGCATCACACAAAGGCGAGACCGTTTTTTTTATCAGCAAGGAATAGTCTGGGTTTATCCCTTATTTGGGAAATAACTGTATCTTGATTAAATTACTTCTTAATTAGAGATATAATGCATTAGACTCTTTATCCTGTCTCACTCCAAGGGTAATTCCTCCCTACGCATGTACACCTTCCACAGGGACTAGGTCAGTTCCTTTGACCCTTCAAGCCACCTTCAAACAACAAAGCTTATGGTGTCTGTAAGATTATTCCACAAGGAGTTCTTCAGTGAAAATGACTCCTAGATTCCCAATCTAAACTGACTCTTTTTCAGTTCAACTTCGTATTTCCAGCTATGTCCATTAACTATGCTCTTCCCACCGCCTTAAACCATTGCTCAGCCACATTACAATCAGCCCTTCCTGCTTTAGCAGAAGGCAGGCCCTCCAGCCACGTTTACTGCATTCTCTAATCTCATTCCAGTTTGTCGGTATTTCACACACAGGAAGCAACATAATCCAGACACAAACTCTTCAAAGCTAACACAAGATTGCTTCCTCCTGCCTCTGTTGTTGGCACCTTTTACTGCTGGGTCAGGGAAAGAACGAACCAAAGAATCAAAATAAAAAGCCTGATATCCTCTTTCCAACCAGATCTTCTGCTCAAACACCGCACAGGCTTCCCAGGGCAGTGGTGGAATCACCTTTTCTGAAGGTGTTCAAAAAACGTGTATCCATGGCATTTTGGGACATGGGCCAGTAGGCACAGTAGTGTTGGGCTGACAGTTGGACTGGATGAGCTTAGAGGTCTTTTCCAACCTTAACGATTGCACGATTCTATAATTAACCAATGTCTTCTTGGTGATTATTTACTATTTGTCTTATTATCACTGTCTGCAAAAACATGCTAAGGTTATTCAAGACACTGGAGTATTTGACTCCAGTTATGCAAGACAAAAACAAAAGAGAACTGTACCAGCAGCACAACTGCGTACAGACACAGAGTGGAAACTATTGTTCCTATTGCTTCACTGCTTGACCAAGGCAACATAGCTCAGCTTGCTGCTTTAATTTACATGGATCCATCAAACATGATCCAGCATGTAATCCTAGTCAAGACAAAACTTTGGAGAAGAGTATTCCTGTTATCAGATCTGGGAACCTGGTCTCAAGCTGAGCTTGAATAGGCTTTTGTTGTGACTTCGGGCTGGTGACTAAAGCCTGCCATTTAAGAATAGCAACAACGGAAAGACTGAATGTGTTAAGAAACATTCATCCTGCATTATTTTCAGCCTGCCATTTCACTCCAGTTACAGCTGTAGAACAGCCCCCAGTTCAGATATTCTGTAAAAAGATTCAGTAATTAGGGCTGCTGCCACGAAACCAACTCCGACCCTGAGGATACAGGATTTGCTCCACAATATAAACTATGAATGAATAAGGCCTCTTGTGCAATGGCAGAATAATGCTTTATGTCTTTTCAATCCACAAGATGACATGAAAGACGTTCCAAAGGAAAAAAATATTGCAGATACTAAGGATATAAAAGGTTGTTCTGTAAAACACACAAGAAATTCTATTCATGCAAAGATTATGCTGGAGATAAATAACTGAACAATGGTAATCTGTTAGGATGGGGACTGTCAGCCAGTGCTTGACTTACTTGCAAACTGAAGTCTAAAAAGCTACAAGACAGGCCTCTACTGCCTCTGAAAGCCTCAAGCTGGGCAAAAATCTTCCTGAACTCCTGTATCCTGCACAAGCAACAACATTATTAGTGAGTAGGAGTTAGAAACGTCCAAAACAACGCAGTATGGAGGAAATGAGCCCTGTCTGCACCAGCACACAGCAACTCTACCCATTTCTAGACAAAAGTGGTAGGATAAACTCTAAAGTTTGGTATTCTTGCAAAGGACAGACAGAACAACAGTTTTGCCATTGGGACAGTCATGAATATAGTCCCAAAAATATCATCTCAGAAACGTAATCAGATGTCAGGTCTTACCCTTCGAGGAGCTTGTGGTACCAAAGAGCAGCATATAACTGCATGCTCTCAATTAGAAATGCTTGACTTTTGTTCACAGCTCACTGAACAATGCAGATTTGGGAGCAAACTATGTTGATAAGTCCTGCTGAACTACAAAAACTATCTAATTTTGAGATGACAAATTACATTATATCAATCCCATCCTTCAATATTAAATGAAGAACACAGGAACAACTGTATCTATCTCCGACAGTGGCAGAGCTAGATGCCAGTGCTCAAGGAATAGTATTAGAAAAAAAAAAAAAAAGAGATGATATCTTCTAGGAGGACCCTCTTGGCCTCAACCGTTTTCAGCTCGTGACAATTGTGAAGCTAGATGTGGTTTCTGTGTACTTAGTACCCCCAAAGGTAATCAAAGGATTTCTCTCCCCTGTGCCTGGGCATCACCCAGATTACACAGTAACATTTTGCATCCAGAGTGTCTCTTGACAAGATGTTCCACCATTTACCACCTCTTTCAATTCTGTCACTCACCAGCTTCAATATGTCAAGACCCTGCACTGAAACAGAGCACAGATACTACCCTTGCACAGATACTAGCCTTGCATGCAAACTGTCCACAGCATTCCTGAGTTTACAGAACTGTCATCCCTCTGCTTTGTCTTTTTGAGGAGCATTAGTCCTCACTGACTCAGTTGTTCTTGTATAGAAGCCATTTTGCACCTTTGATCAATCCTACTGCCCCTCAAACTTTTCTCATTCAGCCACATACACTTCAAGATGCACGAACCCAAACTGCACACAATATCCAGAAAAGATGAGAACGACGTTCAGAAATGAATTCTTGAACTGCCTGTCAAGAACTAGTATTACCACTGCTGAGTGCTTTGCCCTCGTAGGCTTTGCTATTTTCAGACAATACCTTTTTAAGGGTATACTCTCATAACCACCTGAGTTAATTCATACCTCCCATCCCTCTCGCTACTGACCTTTCAAGAGGAAACAACAGCACTGTCCTCAGTAAAATGTGGAGGGACCTACTGATAGCACATGCTATGCGAGAGGAAGGCATTCACCCTTAGAGACCAAAGTTCTCATGCAGCCTCAGAAGCAAGGTCAGGAGACCAGCAAGGAGAATCATCCAAAGCTCTTGAGCAGTTTGTTGGTACAGAATGACCAAGCAGGATTAGAGGTTGCAGACTGGAAGAGAGATGACTGCGGAAGAATACGATGAACTTTTACAAAACCACAGATGCAACTGAAAGGGTGGGTAGGTTCAGACTGCTCACCTTCTCCTCCAACACAAGAACCAGGGGCAATCATGCAACTCTGCAAGAAGCAGGTTAAAACAAGCTACGCATGAAGCAAACCTGGGAAACTCCTCAGCAAAGGATGCCATGGACCCAGAAAGGTTCTGGGAATCAACGGGTCACATTTTGACACTTCTTTTGTCAAAGGCTACCACCTTTACTTAGGCACCACTTGATGCCCTTTCATTTTTGCCATGTTTGGTGACAAAATAAACAGAACAATTGCTTGCAGGTTGATATTGTAATCCCTCCCCTTACCCATCCTACTTCCAATCATGTACTCCCCAGGCTAAGCCCCAGTTTACTTGGTCACTCTTTCTACAAAAGCTGCTTCGACCATGCTCTTCTGCGTTTTTCTCTAATCTTTGGAGTGGGGAGAACGCCCGCCCCTAACTTTCAGAGGGGTACGTTATTCATTGCACAAACCTACCATGGATTTACACCATGGCATTCCGGTTTGCTCCCTCTCCCTTTCCTAGAGTCCTCTGTCATTTCCATTTGCCTTTTTTTAACCGCTGCTGAGAGAGTTTCGTAGAATTTTACCTGCATTACTTAAAAGATCTTTCCCCAATGGCACAGACTGTCTAAGCTCACTGCTATATGGACAATCAGTTGTTTCTGGCTGCTCAGGCTATTCCGCATCTCCTAGTATCAATAACCTCTCGCCTGCAACCAAGTACTGTGAGAACCTTCTGCAACTCCCGTCACTTTTTGTTCCTGCTACCCTAATCCTGTGATTTTCCACACAGTCACTTCATTGCTGTCTTCCAGATCATTTATAACTCTGTTAGGCAACACAAGCCTGAACAGAGATCCCCCTGGGATTCCACTAGGGATCACTCCTCACTTGAAAAAAATGACAACCTTGCCTACATTTTAACCAGGTATTAATTACTGAGAAAGATACACTCCTACTCCAAAGGAATTCATTTCCTGTAAGAAACATTTGTAAAGAACCTTGTTAAAATCCCTGTGAAAACCCAGAAACAGTAGAGCACTAGCTTATTTGCCTTTTGTGCCCTTGTGTCAAACAGCTTCAGACCATCCAACTTCACCAGCTGAAGCTGGACTTGGGAATTCTTGCAGTGAACCATGAAGGCCACTGCAGTGGGAGCACTTATCAAGGCAGGCTTCCAAGTGGGCATGACCTTGAGAATCACCACACATGGCAGAACAAACACTGCTTTGCAGTTAGTATGGATTTAGAGAAGTAAATTCTTACTTCGGGAAATCTGGTTCAGTAGATTAACGCTAAAAAAAAAATGTTTAAGCCCCAACACTAATTTAAATACAACCTCTCACATCTACAGCAGCAAACCCAACACTGAAATATTTGGGCTGGTATCAATAACAACAGTCTACACTGCTTTTCAAAAATAAACCTGGCACCAAGCCCTAAGCTACTGTTCCAAAATACTAACTTGCAGTTAATGAATACAGGATTATGGTCTTATTCCTCAGATTAATTCCCAGTGTTACCTAATATTCTGGTGCTGCTGGTGCCCTCCACAGACACCAGTATACAGGGTCTTTGAACATCAGAGTATTGGGGGCTCTGTTATGGAGACCTTGCACAGTTTGTTATTACTGGTCTCAGCTGGAGAGGAGGACACTTAGCAATAAGCAAGATTTTACTACCTTCAGCTTTTCTGAAATACCTTTCTTAAACTTTCCCTTTGCACAGACTTGGAACTAAAACTGACCAGACAGGAATTTGTCCCATGAGATTGGTTTCCAGTTATACAGATGAGGCAGCTCACAATTTTTCCACATAACACCAATCTGTTAAGTATAAATAATACACCAACTATTGTCCCAGCCCCACGTCTGTCTGTATAGAACTATAATTTACACTTAGCTCATTTAGCAGGCCCCAAATACATAACGGACCTGTTGAAGCTTAGCGAGGCACAAGTTAAAAACCAGAAAAGTTGTAGGAAGAATAAGCCTAACTGAGCTTCGTTGTGCTAACAGAAAATGAGATGACCAACCAGAAAACACTGGAGGTGAACTAGATTCAAAAGTAATCTAATTTTTAACAAGGCTCAGGGCAGAGGTCAGAAAGAGCCTGATTAAGTAATATGTCTCTTGGCTGTTTATAACCCTATATGAAGAAAGATCATTTCATATTAGCAAGATTTATTTTCCCTGAAATCAGTTAAAGTGATTGACTGAAGTGTTAAGATAACACAGGCAGAGTTGTGTCCAATATGGCATTCCCTCAGTCATTAACCTTTGTTGATCCTGAGGTTCCTCAAAACCATCTTAGAAACTTACTTGCAAGTTAGGTAAAACTTCACCTGTAGCAGACTAGGTATCTGCTGGTGTTCCACAGTACACAAGGTATGAAAAAAGGATAGAAGAGTGAAATAAATGCAAATTAATAAAAAACAAAGGAAAAACTGGTTTTCATTCATCATCCATCTATTCAGAGCTAACACATCCCTCACTGCCATTCCATCCAACTTCTTTGTGTCTTATCTGTATTGCACTACTCTTTATTCACTTATTTCCTCATGCATTCACGATCTATGGCAAAGTACTCTTTGTATCAGGTGTGCGCCTATTACTCCGGGTTAGCCTCAGTTCCCAGCCCATACCTGTCCCCAGCCGGAGCACTAACAGCTCTTCTGCAGGTCAGCGACGAGGACAGTGAAGCGCTCTGATTCTGTGCTGCATGCCCATGCTCTCCACTGAGGCATCATCACGGGAGTGAAAAGCAAGCAGTTACTTCCAGCAATAGCACCTTCCACTGGCACGTTCCTGCCAGCCTCCATTGCACACACTGAAGGGGAGCAGACGAAAAGTGCAGCGTGTCCCAGCATTCAAGAAATTTGGCACTGCTGCAGTTTTAACTGCTAATGACTTTGATAAGCTGCACCAGACGCACAGACCAGCATGATCAAAGGAACTCCTGATTTCAGGGGACATAACTTCCCTACCCCCTTCCCTCTGCCAAAGAAAATTCAAGTCATTCTAGCCTGACATCCCAGTAAAACAGACAAAGTAATTCCTCCCCCGCTTCCTTACTAACCCAGGCAGCTCTACAAAATGAAAAAAAAAAAGAACTTCCACTAATCTATCTCTTTTCCCCTGCGTATCTACACAGAAGCAGATTAAAAATACACACAAGAAATAGAAAACCAGATTAATAAAGATTCCCTTATTCTGATTTGAGTGAACAGCAGGGTTCACATTCATAAGTTTGAATATTCACCAAAATGAACAGTCATTTTTAACAAGCTTGGTTGTTGCCTGTATGACCTCAGGTATTGCTTACTGCATCCTACTCCTACACTATTCTGCAATCACAGCTATTCATTTCTCCATCAGTACTGTATTTACACACTACTTAAACATTAACTTATTTTCCAGTACTATCCTTACTTTGCCCTGCAAAGAGAATATGTCATTTTTTTGGTGCTCAAGACTGGATTTTCCAAAGTGTATGACATTACAGAGTGCTTTATACAGTCAACGCACAGCACCTGCTCAGCCCTTACAGTTGTACTTCAGAAACACTGCAGATCAGAACCAGGAACATCAGCAGCAGAGGAAACACAACAGTGATGTCTAGGGGAAGGAACTTGTCCCATAACACACATGAAACCAGTTCTTTAAGACAGCACATAACTATCTTACTATGAGTGAGAATTCCCTTCCTCTTACAGTTCTACTTCACTGTCTGGTTTCTGCCAGAATAGGAGCACAAGCTCCAAGTTCTAATTTAGCCTTCAGAAAAGTTCAGCTCCGTGTAACAGTAGAAAAGCCAGTCATATGAGGGAGAACAGCATGTAATCACTTAAGTAAAAAGCACTGGAAAACATTTATATGAAGGAAGTGAAGTAAGACCGTGCAGCAACCTCTGTACTAGACCAAGAACTACCAAGGTCAGAGTTACTGTTTGAAGTCACGCTTTCTCTGTAATCCCCAGGATAAGCAGTGTCCACAGGAAGGATGGAGGAAGGCCTTTACCAAAAAAAGCAGACACACATTCCCCACTGTATCTCCTCCTCCAGAGCTCTCAGCAGTGTTAGAGCACAAGGTTCTGCTACAAAGACTTATGAACCGCCTGAGCCACAACACCCATCACCTGCTCCACAGGCTGCAACTGAAGGAGAGGAATCAGTTGCTTTACCAGTCAATCTCTTCAGTGTTTGGCAGCCACATTATCGGCCAACTAACTTGAGGCACTTTGCTCACAGCTACCTTTAACACTGCACCTCTGTACAGTAAGGAGTACAAAATAATATGACACATGACAAGTGGTTGCAAAGGTCTGGATAGCGGAAACCGGTTATGTGCCATCAGGGAACTTAAACTTCTACCTTTTAAATTAAGTGTAATGTAAATCAGTCCCATCTGATACACAACAGTACTGTTTCCAGATATAAAAACAGTGGGGGGGAAAAAATCCAAACTCTGTCTGTTTCAACTTCTCAGAATCCAGCAGACATTAAATACATAGCTTTACAAAACTGAGAGAAGTCTAATGGTACCAACAATCTCCTCTAAGTTCTCATGAAAACCACCTGCCCCAACATGACCTAGGAGAGCAGACCGAGCTTGAGCTATTCACAACCAAAAAAAACAAGAGAAGAGGCAACTATTTTAAGAAGACACTTGGAAAATTTGCTTCCTGAAGCCAACATCAGATCAGGTGAAGTAAAGCCATGAGACCACCACCAGGTAAAACATCCCCAGCCTTTCAGGCAGCAGTTCAGTCACAAACAGCTTGGGGAATACCTGCTGCTTCTCCTGATTCTCCCCTCTGCACTGCAAGCCAGTCTTTATAGGAAAGACTGGAACACAGAACAGCACATCTTTCTCGGGCTTCCTTCTTTAGTGTGAAGAACAGCGGCAATAAAATCAGTCCCTGGCTTAAAAATATTTACATTACTTGAGCCCAGTGCAGCCCGATGACCTTCAGGGAGAACCACTCCAGCAGGAACACGTCCTTCAGTAAATCACTCCATTAGTTATCCAGTCTCGATTTTACAAGTTTATGTCCAACTTAATCCTGGATTTGCCTGCCGTGAACTAAGGAGCCTTGTTGCCAGAGTTGCTCTCTTTCTTGCTCATAAAGAAAGACATGGGGAAACAGATGAAACCCTACTTTTATGGCCACGTCCTGGCAGCTACCACGAAGGAGATGGAAGGTCTGGCTGCCAGAGTTTTAGTGCTCGTACTCCTGACTTGGATTTCATCGAATCGTTTGGTTGGAAAAGACCTCTGAGATCGAGTCCAACCGTACCTCTCTAAGAAGAGATCACATGCTTGAGGACATCATCTCTCTCCCTGTCTTTCAAACCCCTCCAGGGATGGGGACCCCACCAGTTCCCTGGGCTTGAGAACCCTGTCGGTGAAGAAATTTTTCCTGCTATCCAATGTGAATCTGCCCTGGTGCAGTTTGAGACCATTTCTATTCGACCTACGCCTTGTTCCTTGGGAGAAGAGCCCAGCACCCACCTCACCACAACCTCCTTTCAGGAGCGACGAAGTCTCTCCTCAGCCCCCTCTCCTCCAGGCTAAGCAGCCCCAGGTCCCTCACGGTTCCCACAACCCCTGAGCTCCAGACTCAGCCTCGCCGCGAGGGCGCTGCCACCGCTTCCCCCAGGCTGCGGGTCCCTCACGGCGCCCCCAGCCGCCGCCTCGCCTCACCTGCGTGCTCCATCCCCGGCGCCGCCCGCACACGCCGAGCCGGGGCGGGGGAGGCCCCGCCGCCCGCAGACACCGCCCCGCCCCGGCCCTTCCGCGGGGCTGAGGGGCGGGAAGCGATAGAAGGGCGGGGCCTAAAGGAGCGGAGCTTAAGAGAGGGGCGAGGGGTGGGGAGGGACTCATGGGCGGGGCCTGAAGGGGCGGAGCATTAGGACGGGGGCTGTTTGGGCGGTAAGTATGTGTGGGCGGTGCCTAAAGGGGCGTGGTTTATGGGGCGGAGCCTGATGGGGCGCATCGCCCTGGGGGGCCGGGCATAAGGGGCTGGGCGGGCTCTGAGGGGGCGGGACCTGATATGGATGGTGGGCTGGGAGGTGGATAGGCGGGGCCTGAGGGGGAGTGCCTAGAGGGCTGTGTCTATGGGACGGGCGGTGTAGGGGGGCGGAGCCCCTGAGGCCGCGTAGGGCGTGAGGGGGCGGGGCCTGAGGAGGGGCGGAGCCCAAGGCAGCGGAGGGGCTTTGAGGGTGGGCTCTGAAGGGCGGGGCGAGCCGTGAGGGGCAGGGCGGGCTCTGAGGGGGCGGGGGCGGAGGAGGTGGCAGGGCAGAGCCTGAGGGGGCGTGGCCTGAATAGGGCGGGAAGGGCCTGAGGGGGCGGAGCTTTAAGGGACGGGGCTGATCTGAGAAGTAAATCACTTTTGTGATTTTAGAACTAAAATATAGGATTAGCTTGAATAATAACTTTTATCTAGCCTGCGCCCGGATCCTTACACTTACATAGCGGATTTTAACAAGGCTGCAGTTAGAAAGGATGGGAAAGAATGTGGCTGTATCTAATTAAGCCAGATAACAAGGACTGGTGCAGTGATGAGGAAGAAGAACCAGATGCAACCTCGAAGAGGTGCCCAGAGAGTCTGAGGTCAACATGAGCCGGCAGTGTGCGCTCACAGCCCAGAAACCAACCGTGTCCTGGGCTGCATCAAAAGCAGCGTGGCCAGCAGGGATTCTGCCCTTCTATTCCTCTCTTGTGAGGCCTCATCGGGAATACTGTGTCCAGTTCTGAATCCTCAACATAAGAAGGAGATGGAGCTGTTGGAATGGGTCCAGAGGAGACTACAAGGATGGAGCACCTCCCATACAAGGACAGGCTGAGAGAGTTGGGGTTGTTCAGCCTGGAGAAGAGAAGGCTCTGAGGAGACTTTATAGCGATCTTCCGGTACCTGAAAGGGCTACAGGAAAGCTGGAGAGGGGCTGTTCACAAAGGCTTCGAGTGATAGGATGAGAAGCAATGGGTATAAACTGGAGAGGGTCAGATTTAGACTGGGCATAAGGAGGAATTTCTTCACCATGAGAGTGGTGAGGCCCTGGCCCAGGTTGCCCAGGGAAGCTGTGGCTGCCCCATCCCTGGAGGTGTTCCAGGCCAGGTTGGATGGGCCTTGGGCAGCCTGAGCCAGTGGGAGGTGTCCCTGTTGGGACATGGCAGGGGGTTGGAACTGGATGATCTTTAAGGTCCCTTCCAAGCCAAACTATTCTATGATTCTAAGAGCGTACACAAGGAGGAGAGTTGAAGAGTTCACTGTAAAGAAGACTGCGAGCCTTCCTCCAGGAGCCCCCAGCCCAAGAACCCTAGAGGGCAGAGCACAGGCACCAAGGGGAGGAAAGTTAAGTAAATAAATTCTGGGAATCTCCAGGAAAAGTGATGGATATGTGTGCTTTGACTGCATATCACCCTTGTGAATTGTGCTAGAAGTCGCACGCATATTAGGTGTAGCTCTCCCCTGCATGCCCAACATCGCATTAAGGAGCACCTCAATAATCAAATTGGCATTGATTATTGAGTCTGGCTTTTCATGGCATCCACTGAAAGGGTTGTCAGACACAGCCAGAGGCTGCTCAGGGCAGTGGAGGAGCCGCTGCCCCGGAGGGGTTTAAAAGCCGTGTAGATGTGGTGCTGTTCTGCTTTGTCGGGGCTGCGAGTTCCTTCTGGACTGGGCAGTGTCAGTTTAACAGCTTGACCCGACGATTTTAAAGGTCTTTTCCAATCTAAACAAGTCTGTGACCGTGCCCTTCGCTTGCACGGGGCTGCGTGCTGGCTGCTCGGTTCCGCGGCGGCTGCGCGGCGCGGATACAGCGGCTGAGCCGTTCCACAGCGGCTGCGCGGGGCGGGCACGGCGGCTGCGCAGTGACACGGCGGCTGCGCGGTGGCTGCGCTGTTCCACGGCGGCTGCGCGGTGTCCCGGCGGCGGCGATGAAGGTGGCGGTGGCCGGGTGCTGCCATGGCGCGCTGGACAAGATGTACGAGACGCTGGAGCTGCTTCAGCGGCGCCACAACGTGCGGCCCGAGCTGCTGCTCTGCTGCGGGGACTTCCAGGCCGTGCGCAATGAGGCGGATCTGCGCTGCATGGCCGTGCCCGCCAAGTACCGCCACATGCAGACCTTCTACCGGTGCGCCACCAGCCCTGGCCTCTCGGCCACACCTTCTCCCTGTCCTACCTGGATCCTAACCTGGCCTGCCCCCTGCTCCCTAAACCCTGTCCCCTATTCCTACCCCTCTTCCTCCTGTCCCTATCCCAGGCCTGTCCCCCTCCCTGTCCCAACCAGCCCTGTCCTTGTCCTCTTGGTCTGCACCTTGTCCCCAGCCCTGTCCTGACCCTGTCCCTGTCGCACCTAGGCTCTAGCCTGGCCCTGTCTCTGTCTCCGTCCCAGCCCTGGGCCCTGTCCCACCTGTTCTGCCCTGTTCTTGGCCCATGCCCTGCCACTATCCCTTCCCCTGTTCCGGGCCTCATCCTTATCCCACCCAGTCCGTGTCCCTTGTCTCTGTCCCTGGCCCCATCCTGTTCCTCCTGTCCCCTTTCCCAGGCCTGGACCCTTCCCCTGTCCCGGGCCTCGTCTCCTGTCTGACTCAGACCTCATCCCCATCTCACCTGGTCCCTGTCCCTGTCCTGCCTGGCCACTCAGCTCCCTCAGGTGCCTTGTCCCTGCAGGTACTACTCTGGCGAGAAAAAGGCCCCAGTCCTCACGGTGTTCATTGGTGGGAACCATGAGGCGTCCAACCACCTGCAGGAGCTACCCTACGGCGGGTGGGTGGCTCCCAACATCTACTACCTCGGTAGGGTCCGCTGCTGGTGTTTTCCCCCTCAGTCCCTTGCCCAGCCCCAGCCATGTGGTGATGAGCAGCCTTATCCTTTCCCCTAGGTTACGCAGGCGTGGTGCGGTTCCGTGGTGTGAGAATTGGCGGTATCTCGGGCATCTTCAAGTCTCATGACTACCGTAAAGGTATGGTGGCATAGAGCAGGCCCAGCTGGTAGGCAGTGGAGAGGAGTGCTGGGCAAAGGCACCATGGGAAGATCCAGCTGTTCTGCTTCTTCTATGAACCCACTCTGTGCTGGAAGCCTCTCTTGGCCCAGCACATGGATTTTTTTTAGGCAGTAGATGAGTCTGTAGCTGCCTGGTGACTGCAGCAGGAAGCAATGCTCCTTCACTATGTTGTTTATGGAACAGTCGTGTTTTTCTATGGTCTTTATAACATGCAATCCAAGCAGGTTCAGTTTTCCTGACTGTCCTTGAAACAGTCAATTTATGTTAAGTGCGATATTGTACAGAAGTGCTGAAGTGTCAGTCCACTTTGAGTTCGGCTCCTCCTCATCATGTTCGTTCAAGAGTTCTTCCTTGGAAGACTCTCCATCAGTGGACAGGAATCTTGTTATGGATGATACCTAGTGTCAGCAAGTAGAGGATAGCTTAGTCTTTCTGATCTCCTTCATACATATAATGCCTTCTCTTACTTGTAGTGACTGTAGAGTGATGTTGTATTTAGTAACATTCTGCTTCAGAGAGGCTTTGCAGATGGCTTTCAAGCTGCACAGTGCTGGGGTAGTTTTCTAGAATACCCAATTCTGTCTAAGACCAATCAATGCTAATCAGATTTGTTGGTTTTTAGTGGGCAGTGTCCTTGCCCACCGCAGGGGCATTGGAACTGGATGATCTTTAGGGTCACAGCATTGTTGGTCTCAGAGAAGTCAAATCTCATCCAGTGCTTTGTAATTTTTTGATTTATAGTATGCTTCTTTTTGAGTTACATCCTGCCTCATGTACTGGTCACTGGTCCACTCAGGTTGTGGATGCTTGACTTTTGCTTGTTCCCCTCTACCATATGTTCTTTGGCTGTGCTGGCATGTTTACGTGTGTAGCCATGGTGTGTGTGGATAGGTGTGTTTCCTGGTCGTGCAGCAAATGGCTCTCTGTATACATTGCAGCATAACTGTGAAGGAGAGCGGTGTGGGGAAGTAATGTGGGGTATTATATCGCCAGAGAGGTGAAAAACGTTGTTTGGGATTTAAGCACATACATTTTGCTGCTAGAAGGCACTTGTTTCAGATAGGTCCTGGGTTTTAAATGTTGGGGAGTTGAACTCCTGGTTTTTGTTTCAACAACTGACATACCATGTTCTCTATGAAAATGAGACACAGACTGGAAGAAATGCCAATTGTTGTAGGCGTGTTTTTATTTGCTTCACACAAAAAGTCATCATCCTGTTGGTGTAAGCCTCATGTAAAGAAAATACAGTATCTTCTGTGATTATTGCCAGCCTTGTTCTTGGGATTGCTCTGGGTGTCCTAAAAAGCTAGTGTGCAAACAGTGTTAGGACAGCACTATTGATTCAGGCAGCTGCTCTTTTCTTCAATGTTTCAGGCCACTTTGAGTGTCCACCATACAACCAGCAAACAATTAGAAGCGCTTACCACGTGAGGAATATCGAAGTCTTCAAACTCAAGCAGGTTAGTGAAAAATGTGGGTTTTTTTAAACAGTGGTAAGTAGTTCTCAGTATTGTAGAAGTTAGATATTAAAGCTACTCTGAACAAGTGTGCTATAGGATAGAAAACCTTACCAACATCTCCCAGCTAATCTGGACAGGCCATTGATCTAGGGAGACACGTCCCTGCCTGTGGCAGGGCGGTTGGAACTTGATGATCTTAAAGGTCCCTTCCAACCCAAACTCTTCGATGATTCTATGATTTTGTGCTGGCTGTTATTCCTGCTGAATATCTCCTCCAATTCTTTGCATAGCAGTGCAAATTTGATCTGAATAAGATGCAGGTAAGAGTGAGGTTTTGGCCCGTTTTATTTCAAATTGGATAAAATTTGCCAACTGAAGAGTACTTCAGCTGAACCAGCTGAATTAGCTGATCCCAAATTTCTGTGGTTGAAGTTTCTTTGACTGCAGGGTGAGACGCTCAAAGAACACATCAGCTTTATTTTTGAGTTGTTTTCTATTCCCTGCTTTGTCACAAGGGCTGCTGCGTTTGGCTGAGGTGGTTGTGTGAATACATGTATTTATAAGCACCTTGATTATTCAGGTTGCAATTGCACACTGAAGCATTCAGTAGATGCAGGGGTGCTAAATGTAGGACAAAGATTTGCTGTTATTGTAAAGAGTTTGGTGGACTTCACTCCAAGTTTCTTATTAGTTGGACTCTGGTTTTATCTGGAAGTGTGTTCTGATACGGCTAATACTCTGAATAGTGAACCAAGACGCGCTTAAGACATTGGTTACACTTCTGAGGGGTGCTTCCTTTGAGGAGGAATATCATGCTTGGCCATAATCCCTTTTAAACAAAGCCTTTAAAAATTTAGTGAGGAAGAAGTTGCCTTTGATCATGGGTAGAGAACTTAGTGTGTAGATGTGATTTTTAAGAGTCGTCTTCTGAGTGCATGACGCTAACTGTGATGAAGTGATCCGTTTTGTAAGGCAGTATATCTAAAACACTGCTGACTGTCCCCGGGAAGTGTAGTACAAACCACAGAGTCTAGAGTCCCTTGACAACCTCAAAAGCCACCAGAAAGATGTGGCTCAGTGGGGCTTGCATTGGATTTGAGGCCGGTCTAACTCTGTATTGATCTGAGACAGAACACGTTACATGTGTTCCATCCTGTGCTGTGTCATTTTGGAACTGCATTATCATGTGTGTTTTATTTGTTCTGTATTCATTCGACTTGTCAGTTAAAGCACCCAATTGATATATTTATGTCACACGACTGGCCAAGGAGCATATATCACTACGGAAACAAGAAACAGCTTCTTAAAATGAAATCCTTCTTCCGTCAAGAAGTGGAGAGCAACACGTTAGGAAGTCCTGCTGCCTCAGAGCTTCTGCAGCACCTGAAACCCACCTACTGGTTCTCAGCACATCTTCATGTTAAATTTGCAGCTTTCATGCAACACCAGGTAAAGGCAGGGGGGGAAACATCAAGAATGTGTGTGCCCCAAGCACATTTTAAAATTCCAGTGGAGGTAATCATGTCCAGAAAAGCAGCTGCTTTTGCTTAGTTATTAAAACTCAGTAAGCCGCAGAAAATCAAGTGGTGTTTAGATTACTGAGCTGTTTAAGTTAAAGAGGTGTTATAAATCATTGGTGTCACTACCTGATCTTCAGGTGAAATAGCGCATTTGAAACTTCACCGCATTTGAAACTTCTTAATTTAAGCTTATAGAAAAGTACTCTCTGTTTCACTTTGTTGTGGAAGGAGACAGCTTCAAAGCAGAGAAATAGAGAGGGGATTGAAACAAAGATTGTGGTTAACTGGCGATGGGAGTGTGCCTGTAGTAAGGCTTGGCAGATGAGGTTGGTTGGGTAAAGCCAGAAACCAACCCCTGTAGGCTGAAACTCTCTTTGTTTGAGTTATTCCTGAAAGTGGTGTGACATGCTCTGCCTATTCCCAAGTTATTTAGCTGTAGAAATGTTACTCTGGACCTTCCAGACTTAACAAGTCTGTTTCCAGTCATGTTAAAAGTTTTCCTTTTTCCTTCAAGGCGAGGTGTGCTCAGCCACCTTGCTAAAGCATGCAGCTCCTGCTTTATCTTGCTGTGATCTGCATCCAGCTTCCTGTTAGACTAGCAGTGAAGTCTGTCTTTTTCCTTGTCCATACATCCCTTTCTTATAATTCGATATTGATTTTCTATTTCAGAAAGCCTTTTCGTGTATAAGTCGTGCCATTAAGTCTTTCTTTATAATTTCTTTAGAATGGTCAAATTTCATAATGATGCTGGTGACTGTGTTAACACCATTTGTTTCCTAGGCAAACTCTGAAGAAGAGCTACCAAAAGCAACAAAGTTTTTGGCTCTGGATAAATGTCTGCCGCACAGAGACTTTCTGCAGGTGATGACCACATGCAGTAGGTTTTTGCTTTTTAAGTACTTCGCTTCTCTGCACTGCCGAGTTCTGTGCTTGGATATAAGCTGAGGAATAGTTCAGTTTGTATCTCAATGGAGGAATTGGAAAGGAGCTAGGAAAGGTGCAGGTGTGGAACAGTCTTTGTGTAATATTGCCTTGAAATAAGCAGACCTTGCATCCTGCCATGCAGGTGCAGTGTTTGCTTATTTCTACCATTTTCCCCCACTGTAGCACAAGTACCTGCCTTAATTGGAGGAGTAGCTCTACTTAATCAGAACTGAATATCCTCTTGTGGGATTTTTTGTCAAATGTCCAGCCTAAGAGGAAAGCCCACCTTCAGGCTCTTCTTTCACAGCTTAGTCTGAGTCAGCTGATGCCTCTTTCTTCAGGTCTGGATTCATGAATTGAGGCAGGATGGAGCCTCAAGTTGAGTACTGTAATTTCCTTTCAATATTGTGAATTCCGGTGGGAACTGGTGCAACTTCCTAGGAGAATGGCTCTGCTGCTTTCTATTTGGTGTATATCTTGGCTAGGAAGGGCAGTGGCCAAGTAGGAGCTCTAGGTGGTGTGAATTTTCAATATGAGTGCCAAACTGCTTTGTCAAGAACAAAACGCACAGTCTTCAAATGCAGTCAAGTGGTTTTAAGTAGTCTTACTGTGAAGTAGGTTTTATTTGTCAACTTAAAGGGAACGTTTTTCATTATCTTCGGGTGTGTGGTGGGATCCATTTCACCTAGAAGCTGTCTTTGAAAATGGAAGAGAGTGTGTGTGGGCTTTTGCTTGTAGCAAAACTGCTCTGGAGCTGTACTGCCTCCTGCATTGTGGTGATCCACCGGTGTAGAGCTCTAGTTTGAAGTGTATCCTTTTTTTTTTTTTTTTTTTTTTTAACCGTAGAACTACTTTAAAACATTGAATTACTTTATAGATGACTTGAAATGAGAGCCTGAGTAGGGCAGTTTGGCTAAACCAAGTGGTTTGATTCAGGTTAATGTCACCGAAGATAAAGTGGTTTGTATTTCCATTTGCCAGCTGTGGAAAGACCTAAAACCCATTTTCTGTTCATTTAATTGCTGTGCTAGGAATGTGTTTATACAGCAGAATTGCTATTGTAATCAATCTTTGAGGTATTTCTGCTTAGAAGGCAGCATGAATTTAAGAGCAGGCAAATTCTGGTTTCCAAGTTGTGTAACTGTCCAGTAGCTGGCGGTAGGAAGGAAGGTGTTGCGCTTAATTGCTCTAAGCTAAAACACAGAAATGCCTTTTTTTACCTTTGATTGTCCTTTTTTACTCCCTTAGTACAAACTTTGATGTAGGGCTAACTTGAGAGGACTTGTTTGGGACCACTAGCACTGTGTGCTTGAAATGTAATTAAAACTCTGTACCATGCAAGTAATGCTTCAGACTTTTCATCAGATTCTACTGTCAAGAGAAATAACTAGCTTTGTCCGTTTTCCGCGGTTTTTAAACAGATAATAGATGTAGAGCATGATCCCAGTGCAAGTGACTCGCTGGAGTACGATGCTGAGTGGATTGCAGTCCTGAAGGCCACCAACAGCCTTCTTAATGTGACTCCCAGCTCATGGAATATGCCTGAAAAGAATGGCCTCCACGCAAAGTAAGTCATACGCAAACTAGAGAAGGAAGCCTGATTTTGCTGGACTGCAGGTGAGCTTACCTTAGAGCTGCGTTTCTTTGTTCTGCAGTCTGTGATGCCTGTAGGACCTGGTAGATGCTTTGGAAAGTAAGGGGCATGGTGATGAGAGCTGTACTCGAAAGCATACGCCTTTGCAGCTCAACAAGGGCAGTTAGTTTTGTTCTGTAAACTTAAATACCACTGTTTGAGGGGCAAAAAGCAGGTGGTGGCCGATCATCATCCATTTATGTTGCAAAACTGAAAATCAGGCTGGATTGTGGAGGTGGGTGGGTGAGTGCTTGTTGGGAGTGGGCTTATGGAACACACATATCCTTGGTGGGCAGAGGGAAATCTCAGTGTTGAGCAGTCAATGTACTTCTTTAAAAAACGTTTGAGAAATTAGGTGTCTGCTCTAAGACGGAGTTTATTGTCCATCTAAAGGTTTCTTCTTGCAGTGGGAACAGGAAATGCCTTTTGACTAGCTGCACTTGTTTAAACTTCATACGCTTATTTAGGTGGGACTACAGCGTGACAGAAGAAGCCATCAAAGAGGTGCTAGAAGAGCTGAATCATGACCTCAAAATCCCTTGTAACTTCACATTGACAGCTCCTTGTTATGATCCCAGCAAGCCCCAGAAAAACATGGAGCCGGTTCATACCATCAATCCACAGACCACTGAGTTCTGTGCCCAGTTTGGCCTCACTGATATCAATGACAGGATCCAGCAAGCTAAAGAGGAGGGCTCCGGACGCGGTGAATATGAAGAGGAGGAGGAAGAGATGGACAGTACTGGGTCAGCAGAGGAACCCAGTGATTATAATACAGATAATTCCGGACTTTCATCCATTAATCCAGATGAAATAATGCTGGATGACGAAGGTGGTGATGAAGATTTGAGCACGTGTTCTGTCGATCCTTCTCCTGATCATCCTCCTGACTTTTCTGCAAGTTTCTCTGACATCCGCATCATGCCAGATTCCATGGCGGTATCTTCTGATGATGCTATGGATTCCACTAACGAGGAACCAGAGAAATCTGGTGTTGGTAAGCTGTTAGAAGAGAAGAGCTTAAGTGAGAGACCATTAAAGCGCATTGGTGGCAATGAAAATGGAAACAGTGGCGGTAAAAAGATTAAGAGACGGAATCAAGCCATCTATGCTGCAGAGGATGAAGATAAAACAGAGTAATGCTTCCTATGATGTATAAATAAGTTGTCACTGTACCTTTTTAAGGGAAGGTGGTAAGAACTGTGGTGGACTACTCATGCTTTTAATGTTACTTGATCTTACTCCTGTTACTTTCTTGAGCTGAAGAGGCTGCATGTACCTCTGGCAGGCAAGAAGATATATCCAGATTAAACATCGAAGTCAGAAGCAGACTTTTCCAACAAAGTACTTTGTCAAAAGATTTAATGTTCCTGTATAATCAGTTCTTTTTGCTTCAGTTCTCAGTTATTAGTGTATACTACACATCTTCAGCTGTACGGGATTCACCACGCTCGTTTAATAAGAACAAGGCTCTTAAACTGTATATCAAGTCGAAGTGAGACATGTCTGACCTACAAGACTAAATGATTTGATTTTATTGCTTTTGTCTTGTTTTATACTGAACTTTTAATACAAAGTAGCGTATGTAATAACTCCATGGATTAAATTTGAAAATGGAATTCCCATGATAACAAAACAGCAATAGGAAAGTGAAGATTTTTGTTTCTGGTGATATTCATGCCACAGAAAAACTTTGTGGTCATAAACAAATTAATGTGTATTGTATAGTACTGGCTTTTAATTACAGTTTTGATAGGGAACAAAATCTCTTAATTTGAAGCATGATGGTTTTATAGGGAACACGGGAGAGTGCATCTCTGTTCTTAAAAACTCACACGTGTGCTGTTTCTTAAAAACAGAATCATGTCTTAAAATCAAAATGCAAGTAGTTGGGATGAGCAGCTTCTTAAATGTGGGCATAATCACTGTCTCAGTTCTTACTAGTTAAGGCTGTGTTGTATTTTCATATAAGGTCGTTGATGTTTATAAGTCGCTTGAGACAATAACGTTTCATCTTCTGCCTCTTTTTAGTGATGTGCAACTTTAGTAGTGCTGTATTCTTACGGCTAGGTTTTGTAATCTTCCAAAGGAGCTTCATAAACTTCAGCTGAGGGAGAGCAGGAGCTACCGGAATAGACACCCTCGGGGAAGTTGGAAGTTTCCCTTTTTGCTCTCCTGAAGTTTGCTCCTTTGGCCTAAAAGGCTGTGTGAGGATAACAGAACTTGGTGAATTCATGGGAATGACAATGTTTCATGCATGCGCCTCTAGACTCATTGCTCTTCCTGTCAAATTCTGCTGGTGTTGTGTGCTGAGTGTTGGGAGTCCAGGCAGAGCGGGGCTTCCTGGTAACTGTGCAGAAGTAGCTCCTGTGTGCTTTTACTCATCTAAGGCAGAGGCACTGTAGAGAGAAAGTGCCCTGGCAGGAAGGCGGAACTGGACAGAGAGCCTTGACTGAAATGGATCGGTGAATATGAGTTATGGAGCAGGGAAACACCTCAAGGTCAAGAGAAGACTTCTGTCTTCAAAATCACTTCCACATTCTGGATTCATCTTGGTTCCTCTCCTGTCAGCAGTTCCCTATGAAAATTAACGTGTTAAGTTTTCAAGGGCTAGAAAATGGCAAAGTTAAGGCTCTCCACAGTTCTGACTAACAGCTTTGTACTGGCGGGTTGATGCTGGTAACATCAGGGTTTTTTTTCAAAGAGGATACTATCCCATTTGCTAAATGATTAGTAGGGCCCTGTTAATACTCCTCCTTTGTCTCTGTGCTGCTCATCTGTTGGAGCACACCAAAAAGAACTGCGGTAAGATGTGATGGAAAACTGGAAGTGTTTGGTGTAACCCTCAGGTTATCTGAAGTAGCTGTGAGATATCAGCTAGATCACTGAAAGTGGCTGAGTATCTTCAAGGGTCCTGGGCCTGTAGTGCTGAAATCTTAATCATGCCTGACGATCTGAAAACTGTAATGAAAATGAAGTATTTTAAGTATAAGCTGTGCTAGGAACTCAAAAAGTCCCTCAAGAAATCAGAGCGTGGTATTCAGCTGTCAGATTCTTTGTGAGATGGAGTGGAAGATGTAGGTTACATATAGTAGCCTTTTTAGTCTGATTTCCTATGTTTTTAAAGCAAACTCTTGTGTTGTGTGTTGCGCCGCATCCCCTGGTGAAATTATCCCTGATGAAATGTGTTTTGATTTCTAAGGAAGCAGAAGATGTTGGCAAAATACAATACTGATTTTTGAACCTTTAAAGATTTATTTTTTATAGAGTATTTCAGCCTCTGTTGAGCAAAGCACAGCTCATAAATACAGTTAACATACAATGGTTTTATGTATGAATCGTGTCTGATCTGTGTGGAATTCCTGCGCCTTTTCTTGCAGCTGCTTGCACCCTCTTTGCAGTTTGAAATGTCCGCTACTGTGCTCTCATCCATCCCCCTTGTCAGCAAGAGCCTCTGCTGCGTGTAGAATTCAACTGAAATCTGGACTACGGAAGTTGGAACTGGATGATCTTTAAGGTCCCTTCCAACCCAAACTCTTCTATGATTCTATGACTTGAAGCTTCTGCGATAAAGACCCAATACTCCAAAAAGTACAGAAAGTACTAGGGAGGGCTAACAAAGTTTCATCAGCTTTTTAACACCCAGAGCCTTCAGTCCTCTTTCTTTAGAAGCTTTAGAGCCTTTTTGAAAGCTTCTGACTTTAAATTTTGGTGGCAAATATTTGAAAGATCTTTTATATATTGCAGATATTTTAGTATATATTATTTTTTAGTCTAAAAATGGTTTTGCTGTTACCTATAAAATGCTTGAGAAATGTGTTCCCACATCTCACTCCAGGCCAGCACATGGTTGTTTTTATTCAAAGCATGTTCTGAATCCTCTCACAGAAGGACAAAGGGGTAGAGCTTTCATTTAAAAAGCAAAAATTCCACTTATGAAAAAAGTCAACTTTTTGTTGACTATTAAAGTCAATCCATGACAGCATCACAAAGGATGTTTATTGTGCTCCCGTTTACCTCTGCGAGCTGGGGCAGCTGGCAAACCAGTGTTTACCTCGCAATAACAAAAATTAAGACGTGAACTGGCCCATGATGTTTTTGCTGTCCTGCCATTTCATTCTGTCTTCAGGAGCAGAAATTGGTATCTCAACACCTTGAGGTGTTAAATAGGGGGTGCTAATACAAAAATATCAGCTCTTATAAAAATCTTTAGTAAATCTGACTGAAGTCCGTTGTTTTTTTGAGGTGTTTTCTGCAAATAGCAAATGCAAACCTAAAGAAATCCCTGAAAGCCACAGAGGCAATAACAATAAAAGGAACCCAAACCTTTTATTTTGTGTGCGGAGGCTGGGAAGTGTGCCCTTGTCCTGGATGAAGGTTGTGCCCGACCACCCAGTTCTGTGCCACGCTCTGGGGTGGATGAATCCTAGACCTCAAACGCGGTCTCACTGTGTTGCACAACTCCACACAGAGAGGGATGAGATGAAGGATGAGGACATGACATAAGGACCTGCAGAACTTGTCAAGAAAATAAGGTAGCTTGGAGCTAAACCTGGTTGCCAGGAATAAAACCCCAACATTCCTGTGTGGCATAGGGCCTGGGAAGGGTGACAGTGCTGTGTGAGAATCACAGAATCATGTAATGGTTTGGGTTGGAAGGGACCTGGAAGTCTACATAGTCCCAGGCTCCCAGCAACTGACAGGGACACATCCCACTGGATCAAGTTGCTCAAAGCCCCATCCAACCTGGCCTTGAACACCTCCATGGTTGGGGCAGCCACAGCTTCCCTGGGCAACCTGGGCCAGGGCCTCACTACCCTCAAAGGTAAACATTTCTTCCTAAGATCTCATATCAATCTCCCCTCTTTCAGCTGAAAACCATTCCCCCTCTCCCTATCCCTCTACTCCCTGATCAAGAGCCCCTCCCCAGTTTTCCTGGAGCCTCTTTCCATACTGGAAGCTGCTCTAAGGTCTCCTTGGAGCTTTCTCTTCTCTAGTCTGGACCACCCCAACTCTCTCAGTCTGTTCTCGTACAGAAGGTGCTCCAGCCCTTTCATCATCTCCTCTGGACTTGCTCCAACAGCTCCATGTCCTTCCTGTGCTGAGGACTCCAGAACTGAACACAAAACTCCAGGTGAGGTCTCACTAGAGTCAGGTGGAGGGAACGAATACACTCCCTCGCTCTGCTGCTCACATTGCTTTGGATGCTGCCCAGGATACACTTGGCTTTCTGGGCTGTGAGCGCACTCCTCCATCCGCATCCCACCCAGCTCTATTATCCATACTCCATACTCCCCTGGCTGCCCCACTCACCCAGAACCCCCGTGACCTTCCCCGTGGTCTTAAGAGTCATAGAATCATAGAATAGTTTGGGTTGGAAGGGACCTTAAAGATCATCCAGTCCCAACCCCTGCCATGGGCAGGGACACCTCCCACTGGCTCAGGCTGCCCAAGGCCCATCCAACCTGACCTGGAACACCTCCAGGGATGGGGCAGCCACAGCTTCCCTGGGCAACCTGGGCCAGGGCCTCACCACTCTCACAGGAGAACATTTCTTCCTAAGATGGGAGAAATATCTGTTTGGACGGGCTGAAAGCTGGGGCTGTTCAGCCTGGAGAAGAGAAGGCTCTGAGGAGACCTTACAGCGGCCTTCCAGTACCTGAAGGGGCTCCAAGAAGGCTGGAGAGGGGCTGTTCACAAAGGCTTGGAGTGATAGGATGAGGGGCAATGGGTAAAAACTGGAGAGGGGCAGATTTAGACTAAACATGAGGAGGGATTTCTCCCCCATGACAGTGGTGAGGCCCTGACCCAGGTTGCCCAGGGAAGCTGTGGCTGTCCCATCCCTGGAGGTGTTCCAGGCCAGGTTGGATGGGCCTTGGGCAGCCTGAGCCAGTGGGAGGTGTCCCTGCCCATAGCAGGGGGTGGAACTGGATGATAACTTTAAGTTCCCTTCCAACACAAAACGAGACTGATCTCGCCTCAATCTCCCCTCTTTTAGCTGAAAACCGTTCCCCTCACCTGATCCCTGCACTCCGTGATCCAGAGCCCCTCCAGCCTCCCCTCAGCCCCTTTCAGCCCTGGAACCCTCCCTTCATCCATCGCCTCCCATCACCACCCCGCGTTTCCCGCACGGGGCGGGGCCGAACTGGGCGCGCGAGCAGCCCGGCACGTGCTCCCGCCCCTCCCCGCGCCTGCGCACGCGGCCGTCGCCTCGCGCACGCGCGCGGGGGTCGGGGCTGGGCGCAGGTAGCGCGGGTTTCAGCGGCGGCCGATTCGTCGCGCGCCAGGGCCGCTCCCGCCTCTCCCCCCCCCCGCGATGCGGCCGGGCCCGGCGGGGCGGGCGGCGCGCGCGTGAGGGGCCGCCAAGATGGCGTGCGTGCTCGAGGCGCCGCTCCGCGTCAGCGTCCTCTCGGTGAGTGCTTTGTGCGGCCCCGCGCCCTCCTGCCGCTCTTAACCCGCCTGGCCGCCGCTTCCCCTCCCGCCGCTCTCAGCTCTCCTTGCTGCCCCTTCCTGGCCCCCCTGCTGCCACTTCGCCTCCTACTACCCTCAGCCCTCCTCACCAGCCTCTTGCCCTCCTTGCCACCCTTCGCCCTCCCGTCCCACCAGCCCCTCGCTCTCCTGCTGCACCTTCCGCTCTTAATCTTCCTTTGCTACTCCTTCCCCTCCCACCATCCTCGTGTCGTCTCCCTCTTCTTTTCCTTCCCCTCCTTGCCACCCCTGTTACCCCTTCGCCTCCTGCCACCCTTAACCCTCCTCACCAGACCCTTGCTCTCCACTCCTGCCACTTTTAATCCTCCTCGCAGCCCCTCACCCTCCTGCTCCTCTCTCCCCTCCTGCTGCTCTTAACCCTGATTGCTGCCCCTTACCTTTCCACCATCCCCGTGCTGTCCCCTCCTGCTGCCCTTTCCCTCCCTTTCTTGCTGACCCTGCTGCCCCTTCACCTCCTACCACCCTTCATCCTCCTCACCAGCTCCTTCCCACCCCTCGCTCTCCCTTCCTGCCACCCTTAATCCTCCCTGCAAGCCCCGTCTCTGCAGTTTTTTGCCAACTGCCAACGGGGCGTTCCCCTCACGAGGGCATTCCCCACTTTCCTGAGGGGCCTGCTCCTATTCCTGTTAGAGGCACTGGTTCTGCGGAACGTATTTTTACCTGATGACATGACTTACACTCTCCTGCTGCCCTCCTGCAAGTGTTTCTAGTCCTGCCAAACTCTTGCTCGGCAAAAAGCAGGCTCCTTGATGTGATTTTGGTCTGCAACAGCCCAGCTGCTGCAGAGGAGAGCAGGGTCTCTCTGGGAAGTGTCCTGAAGCATGCGCTTCCAGCCTAGAAGACTAGCCAATGCGTCTTCTTTGGTGACCAAACGCCTATCCTCCCAAAAGCCGTTCAGGATATGGGGATGCAGCCTTGCTGGCTGCTGCTGCAGGGAGGAGGTTGATGTGTTGCATCTGTGGGCAGGGTGCAGGCGTAGTGGAAGGGCTTTGACAGCTGCCACTGGTTTCCTTTCCTTGGCGAAGCGGAGAGTGAGTAAACAGCCGGGGCTTGTCGCCTCATTCTGCCGCTTGTCGAAGTAGTGTGCCACAGTAATGATGCCAAAGCTGTAGCCTGGGTGCTGCTTAAAAGAGCCAAGATCTGGGGCTTTTTCTGTTTTGTTGGTTTTTTTTCCTTAGGATTTTTTATTAGGTAAGAGAATCGTGGAACAGGTGATGTTCATATAAATTCTTTATTTTGGGGGATGACCTGTAGAACTCGTTTGTCTGGATATAAATGCCCTTCTACATACTGCACAGCTGGTAATGGATAGGGTGAGAGTCTGGATATCCCTGGAGGTGTTCAAGGCCAGGCTGGATGGGGCTTTGAGCAACCTGATGCAGTGGGAGGTGTCTCTGTCCATGACAGAGGGGTGGAACAGGATGAGCTTTGAGAATCCTTCCAACCCAAACCATTCCATGATTCTGTGAAAACAGTGGGATCTCTGAAGTCCAACATCTTCGTATTTGCATGTAAATACATAGATGGGAAATGGAAGTCTGCAGCTGTTCTTGAAAATATTGTCTTTCATTACACGGTGGAAGTTTATCTGTAGAGTTTAGTTGACATAATTTAATAGCATTCCTGGAGACAAAGGGGTCTTGCTGCCTCTAGGTGATTCTTATCTTGGAGTTATGCGAGACCACAGGCAAGAAGCTGCTGGTACTTCTGACATCTGCGTGGGGAAGCAGGAGCAGATTCAGCCCAGGAGCAGATACTTGCAAAAGCAAGGAAGGGCTTTTAATTCCATTATAGTTTCTTTCAGGGAAATCTTGAGAGGAAAAAAATGGGAAATTCCTAATAAAAAGTTGAGCTGGCAGAAAGAACAAAAAAAAAAAGTGTGATAATGAAAATGCGCCCTGGCACTCGTTTATGAGAACCTGGAGGGAAAATTCCCTTTCCCACCCTTGTTTTTTGGAGCGCTTGCCATCTCCAGGTTTGGGGATAACAAATCATTGGTGAATAAGTGTTTAGCTTGCAAGCATGGTCCTGTTGCTGAGGAGAGAGTTTGCCTTGTCTCATAAAGTAGCTATGGGAATGTTGTGGAGAATATTGTGCTGCTGTCCCTGTCGAAGTTACGTGGGACAGTATATGGGCTGGCTCTGAAACGAATTGATGTGTTATGATAATGTAAGTCACAGAAAAATGCCTTGATACGAGCTTCCTTATTTTTGAGAGCTTCTTTGTGGGTGTGCTTCTTGAGCAACATTAACTGCTTTTATAGTCTTTTTCTTTCAGGAATTGGCTTTTTTTCTATATAGTAATTAAGCATGACAACATTGGAGGTTAAGGCAGTGCTGCTAACTGAAGCAGACCCCTTTCACATGCCTTGTTCATCAACAGCACTCTGTTAACTTGCTTTGTCTTGTAACGTGTTGTTATCTACATTAAGTAGCTCATTTTCTTTAAGCCAGACTTTAACACAGGGTTAATTCTTTGTGTCGAAGTTGCCCAGCAGTAACATCCTGCAAATTCAAATAGGATTCTGTGGTTTTGCTGCTGTCTTGCCTGATAGGTTTTGTAGACTTGCTGCTGCGTAAGCCGTTCCTGTTTGTCTGCCGTTACATTGATTGATATGAACTATTACAACTCTTTTTTTTCCTCTCTGCAGGAGGTAACAGCTAGTAGCCGCCACTATGTCGATAGATTATTTGACCTCGACCCTCAGAAAGTCCTGCAAGGCGTCATGTAAGTCATCTGAAACACTCTTGGGCTGTTGGTTGTGCCTAGGCTGGGTTTGCTGAGTTCCACAAGAGTTGTGGCAAGGGCAAGAAGCTCTTCCTGACTTTTTTTGAGAGATGTGGAAAATTTTACTGCAAGCATGGTAGTATCGCCTCGGCAGACTATCACTCTGTAGTGCACGTGGTTCCTAACGCAGCCTCCCACTTGCCAGAAATAAGGTTAAACATTCTGTGAGCTTTCACAGTTTTTGCAGCTACTTTTCTTCCTGTTGGCCACTTCTTGCTCCTCTTCTAGATCTCTTGAGACTCTTTTCCTGTACTCCACTGCCCAGTCAGTGTACCTGCTTCTTACCTTTTCCCCTGCTGCTGTGCCTGAGTGTTCGCTTTTTTTTATGCATGGCTTCTATCTCATGTATGGGAACCGCAAGCTGAAAGAAAATGCTTCCACAGAAAATAATTTGGATGCAAATTATATTTTGGTGCTTCTGTTGCTTGCCAGTGATAAGGGGTAATGACTGAAAGAGTGAATAGAAGACTTGCCCTGCTGAGTAGATAGTAAGACTAGTGCAAAGAGGTGGTGATTTTCTTGCTGTCCTTGGGCTATAAGCTTTCTCTTAAAACCACACTGCAAACAAGTCTTTGCCCGGGACTGACTTTTGGTGGTAAAGCCAGACCTTTTCAGGCTTTCCGGTAACTTGCTGGCTGTGACGATCTAACAGAACTCCAGAAGACATCGAAGGACCAAGCTGATCAAAAAGCCAAGAGAATTGGTTGTGTGCTTAGGACAGTCTGAGGTGTTTTCCAGTGGCAGATAAAAAAGCATTCCAGAAGGTGTCCCAGGGCAAGATATCAGAACGTGTGTTTCTTGGAAATAATTGAGAAACGCAGCACGCTTAAAACTGTCCTGGAAACGTGAAATACCCCCTTAGCAGTATAAAAACTTCTGATACGCCACCATAACTGTGTGCAGGTCCTGAACTCTTCCCTGTAGGAGAATCTGGTTGTGCTTCCAACCCTTGGCCTTAGCCCAATGCTCATCGGGGCTGCTGTGATGATCCCAGGGCAAGGATGTGTCTCCTCCTGTGTCCAAGTGGGTTGACTGAGCCCCTCTTTTCTCTGTGGCAGATGCTCTGAGCTCTGGGTCCGTTCCCTCCCTGCTCTCCTTTCTTTTCAAAGGACTGGAACACACAACCCTTCCTTATCTTTTCAGGTATTATTCTTATCTTTTGAAGTATAACTGGTTTCCCAGAAACAAACATTTTAGGCACTATCCTTGTCTCAGCTAGCACCTGAAATTCTTCATCTTGTCCATGGGTGTCAGTGGATTCTATGCTGAGATGCTTTTCTTGATTTTTAAAGACAAGAAAGTACCAAGTTATTTCACCATAGCTTGAGTAAAATCCTGTGTGGTTTGTTATTTTCCGAATGTTGGTGGACAGGTGTGAAACAGCCCCATTTAGAAAAGTATGTGTAGAAATAGAATTTAGAATAGCATATACGTATGAAGAATTTCTGTTAGTCCAAGATTCTCTTTGGGCAGAAAATTACTGCTTTGCCCTTTTTCCTTTGACTTCAGGGTGTCTGATGAGGATGAAGTTGGAATGAACTGATATTTGGGGTGGAGTAGAAGAGGATTAAAGTTCTGCCAGAGGTGTCTGTCAGAAGCTTTTCCAGATACTCTGCATACTGTGCTGAGAATCTTTGATTCCGAAGATGTGCTGTTTTTTTCCTGCTTCCTGGCTGAAAATACTGATGGCCTAGATTTTTATTTTGATTGATGGAACTGTATAAGTATCAAGGATTAGAAAATAGGCTGTATTAATAGGCTGTATTAAGAGGCTTTGTTTCTGCGGATTGTCTTCAGTTACAATAGTCCTGTTCTTCATGTGCTATTAAAGACGCTTGAATGAATAACTTGGGTTTGGGGCTTTATTTAATTGCATGCCTGTAATTTACATAAAACCATCTTCTGAATGAGGTTTGATAAAGGTAAAATACAACTGAATGCTGCTTGAACTTGAAAATCATGCCAATCCAGTTGTCATCTTATAACTTGAGAAAGCTTTTAATTACATATTCTGAAAGTATTTAAATGATCAAATCTTATTTTCCTTTCTCTCCCACAAATTGTGAGAGGTTGCGTTCAGAATTTTGCTTTGTCCAGACGGTGAAGTCTTTCTTGTATGGGAGCTTTTCTGAACAGAGAAGCCACTTCCCTTTTGCCTGGTACTGCCTTATGTGGTTCTATTGATCTTATTTATAGCACCTCTGCTATGAGCGCAGGCTAAGAGAGTTGGGTTGTTCAGCCTGGAGAAGAGAAGGCTCCAGGGAGACCTTATAGCGATCTTCCAGTAGCTGAAGGGGCTACAGGAAAGCTAAGGAGGGAGGGAATCTTTACAAGGGCATGTAGTGACAGGATGAGAGGGGGTGTCTGACTTTAAATTGGAAGGGGGAAGGTTTAGATTAGACATTAGGAAGAACTTCTTCATGATGAGGGTGGTGAGGCCCTGGCCCAGGATTCCCAGAGAAGTGGTGGCTGCCCCATCCCTGGAGGTGTTCAAGGTCAGGTTGGACGGGGCCTTCAGCAACTGGATCCAGTGGGAGGTGTCCCTGCCCATGGCAGGGGAGTTGGAACTGGATGGGTTTTAAGGTCCTTTCTAACCCAAACCATCCTGTGGTTTTGAAATATCAAGTTTCCTGCAGAACTAGTGTTCATATCACTTCTATCATGTTCACCTGGATATTGATAGTAGATGAGAAGGATTGTGTACATGCCAGTACCTCATGGATTTAAGTTCAGGTTCGAGGACTTGAGATTCTTGCAAGGATGACCACTGCCTTTTACTCTACCTGATAGCAAGCTGTTTAAAGTGTGCCAGACGCACGTTTTCATACCCACATCTTCCTACCCACATCTCTGTGGCAGTGTATTTATTTACCTTTCTGTTTACTGTCTTTATAAATGAGCAAACTTAATATAGTAGTTTCCTTCTGCAAAGATAAACTCTACATTGTGGCCATGCTTAAGCCTGAGCGGTTGTATGGGCTTGCTTTGTGTCTGCTTAGGTGCTTTTTTAAAACTTTCCTCCTCTTTATACTGTTCTACAGTTCACATTTTCTCAAATACAGTTTGCATTCTGCACAGTCAGCATTAATGTCAGTATGCAGCTGTTGAAGACGTTTAGCATTGATAGTGGGTAGCTTGCCTCAAACAGATACTGTAGGGGACTAAATGCTGTGTTCTCACGGGTGTTATGCTGTTATTGGCAGAGGAGCAGAACATGGATAGCTCTATACATTCCTGTGTTCTTACAAGAGCTTCGGTTGTCCCAGGATGGTTGCTGCAACATCATCCTACACTTTGCAGTAGGATTTATTTATTTTCTATAACAGTTCTGGGTGGCGAGCGTTAGACTGTCATTTGCTTTTCATCTGGTCCTAAGCACAGGACCACATTGTTCAACCTATTTTTGTCCTCTGATTTATTTGCTGGTCAGGGTCTTCTTTGAGAAATGTTTTGTCATGTCTGCATTTAGCCTGATATCTTCAAAGAGGTGGTTTATCACTTTACGGAGAGCTATGTCATTCCATTTAAGGGACTGGTTCTGAAAGGAGCATTCTTTTTGACAAATCCGGCTTGCTCAAGGTCCCAACTGTTTCTCAGCAGGCTCTTCCTCTGCGGTCAGACGGTGTCGTCTTTTAAGGGTTGTAAATAATCATCTTTGTGGTGCACTGAGAATTCCTGTGATGCTTCTGTTTCTGTCCTTTATGGATGTGCTTATCCATCCAACTGGTGTTTTAACTAGACAAGTGTTTTCCAAACTTGTGGGAGCATTTTATTTCTCAGGAGAATGAAACATCCTATAGAAATGGCACTTGGTACTGAAGAACCAATGTCAAAATGCACGTCTACAGCATCTTGTTTCCCAGGGAGCATGTCTAGTGCTGTGGTGGGAATTTTGGCACAGACCTATGCAGTAAATGTAATTAATATGCTTTCTACGTTGTACGATTCTGAGACTCGATGTTGTTGATAAGGAAAGTATAATAGTTGGCATATGGGTGAGAATTCGTGGACCCCTTTGAGTCTGCCAGTTGTGTTTTTAGGGCGGCTGCAGTGCTCGGTGTTTTGGAGACTCTGAAACTGATGTTTTTGTATAAGCAAGATGTAATTGCACTTACCTTTGTGGTAGGTTCTTGGATGCACTTAAGTATGTGTTGACTTGAAGGTGTGTTATGCTCCTTGGTGGTTACTACCCTTTTCAAACAGAGGACACCAGAAGGTAGTGTCAAACCAGAAGAAAACTCCTTATATTTTAAGTAGTAGCACTGCTTTTGTGCAAGGTGTCTTAAATCTCTTTTGTGATTGGTTGCTTTGAAATTAATTGGAAACACCTCAAACTGTGTGTGTTGTTTACATACAACTTTTCTCATTTGCGTATTCTTGGATTTGAAAAAAAATGTTCCAGGCGCGTGTTTAGATGATTGTATAATAGTGTCTCATGTTTCTCAGCTATGGCAATTGGAATGAGAGCATCAATGCAGTGTTCCATACATGCCTGCAGGGAAAGCTGTGTGAAATAAGAGGCAGCTTTATGGAGTGGGAAGAGAAGAAATTCCCATCTCAGTTCTAATGGAGCAATAGGTACCCCTTCGGACAGTTAAGAAGAGTCTACTTCTCCCTCTTGTTCTTCATGTCCTGTTAAATCTTCTTTAAGACTGAACGACGAATGACACTTAATTTCACATATCCAATCACATTTGTGTGCACTTCTGAATCTATATTTTCTGCAGGAGCCATGTTTTGTTCTTTGCATGTTCCCTTGCTTCAGTTTTCACTGAACAGCCCTGTGGAAATGGAGTAGTCCTTGGAAGATTGTTCCTCTTACACTTTGCCTCTGTATGTTTTTGATCAGTTCTGTTATCTGCTAGACAGGGCTCTGTAGTAAATGCGTATTCTTTCAGGTGCAGTAGGGAGCTTTCAGGAATAATTGACTGAGAACAAGTGATGTCATTTTTTGAAGTGTTGTTTTTGTGCAGTGTCATTCATGTGTTGAGGGAAGAGGCTTTGGAGTCTCTTCTGTTGATACTTTGTGCATTGCAAGGTAGGCTCTTTGTGGCTTGGAATGGGAGAGCTTGTTCTTGAGGTTGCAGAGTCTGAAGAGATTTGGGCAGGCACAGGTGATGCTCAGCAGGTGCTGGGACAGCCTACATGGTTTGTGGAATTCTCCCTTTCAAGAGAGAGACAAGAAATCTGATAGCTTGACAAGCTTTCCAGGGTGATAGAAGCTGAAACTGAACAGCCGCAAACATCATGTGAGAGTGAAGTAGTGTTCTGTGGAGAATATTTTCAGTGTAATAAGTTTTGTAGAGTTGGTTGGAAGATAGTGTAGGAAAAAGGAGGATGCTATAGGAAGAAAGTGTAGTCCTGTCATGTAGTAACATCGTCTCTTGCTTTCGTGCTTTCTTTATAATGCAACAAAAAGGTACAGATACATAACACTATTTTTCACAAGTGAATTGTTCTGCGTTGTAATTCCTACTCTAATACCTAGAGGTGGGCTAAACTTCAGGAAATTAGGAATACCATTTTACATTTAGCTAGCAGTCTTTGGCTTCGTAGGACTGTTAAATATTTCAAGGCTTGCAGTTGCCCCTCTGAGCCTGTGAGAGAGGAGTGATGATAAATGAATCTCTTTTAAGTGCTGCCTTTCAGAAGGACATGGAGCCACTTTTCTCCAAAATCCCTCTCAGATGCCAGCTTCCAGGCAGTGATACTGTTACTGTGATGATTTCAGGCTGTAAGCAGGCTGAGAGGGAAATAAATTCTTCCAGACTAGCTGATGCAGCTGGAGAAAATTAAGTGAGTATTGGTCACAGAAGTCTTGAGGTCTGAGTTAGGAGCAGCAAACTTCAAGCTGAGCACAGCTGAATACTCTGAGGTCATACAGAGTTTAACTTTATTAATCTGTTAGACAAATGCAGAGGAGCTGTGGTTGCCTTTGAGAGAGTGCAAAATGTAGCAGGCAGCAGAGGGAGAAATAGTTGCTATGCCCTTTTGGGGGTGAGGGGATGTTAAGACTGAATGAGATGTTGGGCTTGAAGGGTGTGTATTGTGATACGGAAATACACAATAGATAATATTGCAGTGTGGAAACGTGTGTTTTTTAGGCTAGCTCCTTGTAAAGTGTTGACATTTCTAGTGACAGACAAAGGACAGAGCTCTGTTTCCCAGTTAATTTGTCTACCAGATGACTAAAATGATTGTGGTATGTGTGCTGTATTGTTGGTGCTGAACCAATAACTGAAATGAGTTGAATTTTATTTATTTATATTTTTTCTTTGGGAATTGTATAGTGGTGGAAAGGCCAGCTGGTAAAATCACTTACTAGTACACACTTACATGCGTTGTCTGAAATGTCTGATAACTCCCCTATATATAAAATGAGAGTTTATTTGGATATAGATAAATTATGGAGTTTCTGTCCTAGGGAGAACTTAACTGATTTCAAAAAGAAAATTGAAGCATGGCTAAAGCATATGGAGGCCAGTACATCCTCTTAGCTAACAGCTATTTAGAGCTAAAAACCTGAGGTTGTACTTTGATATTGGAAAGGCTTTAGGTTATTGTAATTGAATGCATGGTAGCTCTGTCATATGAATGAGTTTTGGTGGTCTGTCAGTGATTGTGGGTCCCATTTGAAGCAGATGGAGTGTTACAAGCTCACACGTGAGGAGAGCTAAGCAGGTGCTGGAAGGCCACTTAAGTATTTTTTTTCCTGTACTGAAAGAATCTGGAGAGTTCTCTGTGTATGACTTTTGGTCGACAACATTCTTTTGATAGTGAGTGGTGGGCCTAAAATGGGAGAACAGACAAAAATAATGGTAAATCAAGAGATAGCAAATGAAAAACAGTGCTAGAAAAATGTAGTGTTATAGGATGCTTCTTTGCTTAGTGGAATTTAAATTAGTTTTTCCTTCAGCTGTGGGATATACTGCTAAATGCTACTTCGTCCTAGGAGGGGAAATGTCCTTGGAGGGTGATAGAAACCTTAACAAAAAAGAGTAAGTCACACAGTTACTTATACGTGCTGGTTTGGGTTGCTCATTTGGAGCGACAGTGGCGTAGGATGTTCTTTATGTGTGGTTTTGCTGTTTCAGGATAGCTGTGATTAAGGTATTTTGCTCATCTGACATGACAGAGCAGGAGAACTCTCAGTTTCCAAGACCTCTGCTGAGCTGTAGCCGTTTCCCCCACACCTCTCTTTGGATAATTGCTTGCTGTTACAACCTAGTTTATTTAAATAGCAGAGACTGATGCTGACATTGAGATGCTGATAATACAAAGCTCTAGATATGGTTTGTGTGGGTTTGGGTTTGTTAGTTTAAAGAGTTGACATAATAAAAGCTAGCTGAACTCCCATCCTTTACTGACTTGGAACATTTTAAATTTGAGCTGCCTCATTCTTGAGGTTGAGTAGGCAATTTTTATATTGATTAGTAATCTCATGCCACTGGTAGAACAATTTCCAGACTTGGTGCAAAGCATGAGGCAATAAAACATGCTTGAGAAAGGAGGTGAGGAAAGCAGAGTCTCCTGTTTTGTCAGTCAGCCTAGAGATTTGAGAGGAATTCGAGTTGAAACTGCAGCCAAAGATGTGGAGAGCTTGAGGTGTTAGGCTTGATGTAGAAGCTAGCGTGCGAGTTGATGGATGCAAAGTCATACATGCAAGTGAAGATTTCATGTGAGAGGTTTCTTCCGTCTTTCATGCGAGTAACGAGATAAGTACTGGAAACTGGGATAGGTTCAGGGTAGGAATAAGGTATAAGCATTTATAACTACTGGTATGGATTGATGGAACAGCTCACCTTTATATTTGGTAGACTTCCCTTGGCAAGAAAAGTTAGGACAAGGTAAGTTGCCTCTCCAAAGAGGGTATGTCAGATAGGAGTTCAAGCGGTTGCTGTTACATTGTGATATGGAGGAGCTGGATTAAAGGATCGCTTTTAGCATTATGTATGTTTAATTCTACTATTCCGCCTTGCTGTAATAATAGCCATATGCTATTTTCCTACAGTGCTTTAATTTTACACAATGTCTGAGAGTGCAGAATTAAGATTGGGAGCGATCATGGATTTAGGGCTTCCTTGTTTAAATGTTGGGTTTGTTCAGTTTGCACTGTATGCTGACTGTGTAACAGTTTGTGTTAAAAGTCAAACAAGATGGGTAACAGTGTCTCTGTGCTACTTTGTTCATTCCTGTAAAATCACCTTTTCTTTGCATCAACTGATATTTTTTGAGTAGGATTAGAAATCATGAAACTTTTCTTCCCAATCTGACGATTAACCTTAAATATAAGCTGGCTTGATTTCTGTGGTTTACTTGAGTTGGCAGGAGTTTTTAACATTTTATTAACTTGGTTGGACTAGTAATCACATTAATTCAAACATGCTCCCTGCTAAAGGGGAGAAAACAACTCACTTTTTGGGTAACTGACAGATATTGAAGCCACGGTAGTGTCGATCCCAGAAACTGATTCTATCAGAATAACGATGGACATTTTTAACATGCAAAATTTGTGATGAATTCCTATTTATGGTTGTTTTGTGTCAGCCCATAAGAATGAGTGAGTGAGAAGAAGGGAAGAGGAGGAAAAAGTTATAGAAAGCATAATTGTCAAAACCTGACCTCCACGGTTAGCTTCTGACTGGAGTGCAGTCACTCTCATGGGTACCGTTTGCTCATGGGACTGAAGCTTAGGAGCTCTCCTGAAGGTGGGACTGCATCCCTGTACCAGCTACCACTACCTCAGCTTTTTAGATATTTGCATTTGGAGTGTTTCAAAACCTTTTCAGAAGGATGCTTTGCGTCATTCTATTGTTCACAATTTTGATCAGCTGCTGATAGATAAATCTTCTGGTCTGACAATGCATTGTTCTGGATGCTTCCTCTGTGTGTGTAATCGTCTCGGAATCTCTGGTAACTCTTTCATACTAAAAGTGAAAGCATTGGCTTCAAGAGCCTGATACTACTTTTCCTTCTGTGATTGTCTCATGTTTAACATCCGTCTCTGTCTAGGAACCTCTTGAGTATGGCTGCCTGCTCTATTTTCCAAAGACGTAAGATGAGGGAACAGCACATGGGCTGTTTATTTCCTCCTCTTTTGTTTAGTTACTATTGCTGCTTCCTCATCAAGTCACTCTAGCTTGTTTCAAGGTCTTTTGTCTTGCTTTGCTAGAAGGCGACATTGGAAAGCTCTGCGGCTCCTAGTCAGAAATTTAACACACTTATGTTTGTGCTTGATTTACTGTATTTAAAAATGTAGGTAAAATCAGATTCTCATACATAGGCCCACATATCCATGTTGCTTTCTTAGTCTCTTTTGCAGCAGAGGTGCAGGTATTGGGGCTTGCTAGGAATGTGTTAGGGGCCTGGGCTTTCTCAGGGAGCTGCATGCTGACTGCTGGACGCTCGTAGTGTTCTTGTGGAGGAAGTCCTAAACCTGGAATCCACTTCATGAAGGTGCTGAACTTCAGTAGCTTCTGCTTAGGTAGAAGTTCTACACCTTGAGTTCCTTCTTCAATAATAATTTGCATTGACAGACTAGGATGCTTAGACATTTCATAATATTTTTTTATTGGCCAGGAATCATTAAAACTTCAAGGCCATATTTTATTCACAAATTGTTGTATTTAATATTGCTTCTTGCTTATCTGAAGTGGGCTATATCTGGAGCCTTTGAACAGTTGCACATTAAGTATCAGAATAAAACCATATTGACTTCATACACAATTGGCAGATTGATTCCTCTTGCAACTTTTGTCAAGCTGCATTTGGATGGAAATTAGATCTATTTTTCTTTTTGTAAGCTTAACGTACCTCTAAAATATTTTATTTTAAATGCTCATTCTGTGCTAATAGACTTGGGAAAGTGGCATGCATTGCATTTTGTGTATAGCTGGTTGCTTCTGGGTTGCTGCGTTCTGAGGGTTTACTAGAGTTCATAAACCTCACCTGATGACTTTGTTGCCCTTTTCTAGAGTTCATAGGAGGAAACCAGTCTCTTTGGCTTTTCCAGTCTCTACATAGTTTCGTAACTTAGACCTGAGTGGTCACAGTATTTAATTGATAAAACTACATTGTTACTTCTTGAAGAGGCAAAAAGAGATGGAAAAAGCTGGTTTAGCACTTCGGGAAGCAATGTTTCCAAGCACTGGGTTAGGATCTCTCTGCTATATTTTATTGTTGGCAGCCTGTATTATCCAGCTTGAGAGTTTTTCTCATGAAGTACTTCTATTGCGTTATAGTAAATACAGCCAAAATATCAGCTATCAGATTTCAAAACTATGCATTAAAATTATTTCAATTCAAGTTATTTTGTTGAATGGCTTTGAATTTAGTGTGAAACTAAACTGGAAGATTTAATATACACCATAAACAAACAAAAAAAACCCACAAACCAAAAAGCCACCCAGTCTCAAATTTATCTCAAGCCCTCTGTTGTATGAAAACTTAGTAGAAGCCTCTCTTTCTGAGGCTGAGAACCTCCATAGTGCTGGAATGCGCTACGTACACGTGTGGGATCAGCATCTTTCTTTTGAAGGTTGTGCAGTTGCCTGGCAGGAGGGTTGGTAATGTTCCTGAGAGCTTGGAAAGAAAGCCTGCCTATTTCTGTCTTCTGGACCATGGTCTCCTCACAGGTTAGGCCTGGAATCACTACAGAATGACTGTTCTTCTGAAGTTCTTTTCTCTCTGTAATTGTGTTTTTGCTGGTGTTCCCTCCTTCTTCGTTTCAAGGACTCCTTTCCACAGTAGGAAATGAGAGTGGCGTGCGTGACATTTGGAAATAAAGTGGATCTCCAGGTTTGGACTACAAATATCTGAGGTGTCTTTGTTACCTCTTGTAGAAGATAGTGATCTGTACTGCTTTCCTCCTTGGATGCATCTTATATCATCTTGGATCTGAGATCAGTCAAGCTCAGACTTGTTAGAGATGATGTTTTCAAATAAGGGAGTTGCCCTCAGTTTTTCCAAGGTTCATGATTCACCAAGGACGTGGGAGACTATGACAGCACCTGGTGCTTCTTTACTTCTTAAGGAGATTAGCTTTCTGATCAGGAAAATCTCCATAAAATGTAATGTGGAATCACATAATTATTTTTCTTAGTGAATGACAAAAGCAGTGTACTGCTATTCACTGTTGGATTATGGCATTTTAAGGATATTCTTGGTTCCCATATCCACCTGCTTCCTGTGTATTGATTAGATTAATTTCTGTAAGTGCAGATTTCAAGAGATAAGGGTGGCATGGAACTTGGGAGTGCCAAGGCATCATGCACGCAAATGTGGTGATGTTTGCCGAGTCCTGTCTCTGACAGTTTTTAGTCCCTTCCCAGCTGAAGTTATTTAGCTTGCTTGCCAGTTGAAGTGGTCGAATGCACGTGTGCTGAATCTGTCAGAAGTCTCAGGCTTGTGCTATTTCTTGTCTATTGGCCATGACCTTTCTGAAGAACTTTAATGGACTAGGATGGAGAAACTCATCTGAATCATTTACAGATCAGGACTGCAACTTTGCTAAACCTCTCAGTTTGAGTGTTATGGAGCTTGGCCATGTTCCTTTCACCTCTGGAAGGGTCTCTATATCACATTCTAGCAGGTAATACTTAATACGTAGTAAATCGTTATAAGATTAGCAAGCCACTCTGTTCTGGAGTTGGTGCAGGAGTCACAAAAGTGACTTAGTGGTAGTGGTGTGTGTTTGGGCAGGTTTTAAACCACAAAATAATATGTAAAATCGCCTGAGCAGAGCATTAAAATGTCCCCAAAATCTGTTTGTTAGTTCTTCAGAGTGCTTGCCAAGCACCTTCTCATTAGCTTCTCAAGATGCCTTTGCGGATATGTGATACAATGCTGCCCTTCTGATGACTTTGGGAGCTGGTTCCTAAGGATAACAGGGAGTGGTAGCCTTTTCAGAAGCCCTAAGTGGCCTGAGCAGTTCAGTACATGAACCTAGCACATCCGTTGCTGCAGTTCCCATTCCTCTGAGGCACCTGGTCATTGCTTCTGCCACTGTTGTGGGCTGACTCTTGTGTTTTATAAACTAACAGAGATACTTTCAAGCATTCAGCATAGAAACCACCGAAGTACTGTTCCTGAGACTAGTGAAATCTTCAAGTCCGTTCCTTACATTTTCTTAGGCTTCCAGCTTAGCCCATTTCTGATCTTGCTCTTTCTCTTCTACTTCCTGACCTGTGGTGTAAAGTTTCCAGACTTAAAGGCGATACAACAGGAAGGTCCAACATTTTCTTCTGAAACTCAGCTGTGTAAAACTGTGCTGGGTAGGCAGATTCCCATTCCATAACGGCTCAAGTCAAGTGGTTTTCCCAACACAGAATTGCAGTTCAGCCTTCAGCTGCTTTTCATCCTGCTCCCTTGTTGGAGCTCCCAGATCCCCAGCCAAACCTGAGCAGTTCAACAGCCTCCCTTTGCCTAAAATTCCTAGAGCAGTCTTCTGTAACTGTGCAATGGGAGAGCGAGTCACACCGAGAAATACTGCAGGAAGAACGGGCAATTACCTCTTTCTAATTGAGGTTTTTGAAGGTTCTGTTTATGCCAGATATTGCCTGCCTTAGCTAAGAATATTTTTGTAACTCTGATCAAGTGAGTTTAATGCTTGGGACAACTGCTTATTGCAGTGGAGCTTGCACAGTCAGTGGGGACAGAAGGACCGAGTAGAGTCCATGCAGGCCAGGGTGGATTTTAAAGAACAGGACTGCTCTAAATCTCTTAAAATTTGCAGGTAGTAGGAGAAAGTGTGATATAGTGACAAGAAACTGCTGAGTAAAGCAGCCACTAAAGCTCCCAAATTATTTGAATGAATTATGGGCATAGGTAGACAGTAATTAATTTATCAATTTTGCGACTCCTAACACTAACCAATCTAGTTCTCTGCTCTAATAAAGCTCTGTACAACTGGAACGTTCTCTAGAAATATCTCATCTTGTTTTTCTGAAACTGGTCATAGGTTGCTTGCTTGCTTTCAGAGTCCCTGGGTGTTTGTAGGTGTTTGGTATTTTCATACAAAGAAAAAAATCATCTTTAAGAGGTGGTGGTGGTTTTAGCACATAGTAACGATTTTCTGAACAACGTGATTGCAAACCACACATTTTCATAGGACTTCTTAGTGTGGGCAACCAGTGTCCCTTTTCCCGTGTTCCTTTACCAGAGTATGATTATTTAATGTATTTAACCTCTACGGTAACTCTCAGTCAGGAAAATGCTTTTGTTTTCACTTTCTTCCTGGGATTTTGACATACATATGTTTAGGTGTCCTGCTGAAAATTCACAAAAGGAAGCCTGTGGTGAAGAGGAGAGCAAAAGCCTGGTCTGTGGAGACTGGTGATAGTTCTTTATTCCCACTCCCTTTCCCCCTCCCCACCTTGTCTTTTCCTGCACCTAGTAGAATATTCAGTTAATAATTTAAATTCCCAACAACTAATAGTGTTTTGTTTTTCTGTTAGAAAGTTAGTGAATATATGGGCACTAAGAAACAGTTATACCTAGTTTTCCTCAACAGACTTCTTCATGTCTGGTGTGCATGTAAGATAGTTTGGGTTTTTGCTTGCTGGCATATGCTGGGATGTAATGGAACCCCTGAACTCTGGGGTGTTTATCTGTGGGCTGTGGAAGCCGTGCCCTGAAGCATTCCGCAGTCCCGTAGGTGCAGTGTGGCCGTGTGGAAGACTACTTGATAAGCCTTCTTGGAAATAGTAAATTCTATAGATTAAGCCCTCAGTACCTCAGCATGATTTACCAGGGTTTGTTTTTCTTTCTGGATTTACAGAGATATGAAAAATGCTGTAATTGGAAACAACAAACAAAAAGCCAACTTGATTGTTTTGGGAGCAGTTCCAAGGTATGTCCTTTGCTACTCTCCTTTTCACTGATGCACAACAGGTCTGGAATGATGGTCCTTAGATCACGGGCACTTTTTTGTTTTAACTTTGCTTGTAGTTGACTGCATACTTTCTTTAATGTAACTGAGAGAAACCTGAAATATCTGTTAAACTCATGTATTTCAGAACAGGCTGTTGAGTAATGCTTTTAACTTACCGTTTCATAGTATTCTCTAAAGTAGTCTTCGTGGGTTTTTTATTAAACTTTATCAGCTCAGGAATGAAATCTAGTTTCTGACATCAATGATACTAATGATGGATGAAAGTGGTTGTATCTTAATCTTGTTCTTCAGCCACTTGCCTGGTGAGTTCACAAGTGAAAATGTGTAAGATTATGTTAAAAATATAATTTAAAAATATTAAAATCATCTGAGATAATTTGCTTGTCTTCTCCACCTGCTTCAGAGGATTAAAAAACTATTGATCGTACTTTATTGCTGAATTACTGCTTCAGCTGATGTTAACATTTTCTGGATCCCGACTTCACTAGTATGAATTTCACAGGTAACTTTAGCGACTGGATTGCTCACTACTGCTTTCATTTCACTCCTCTCCTCCTCCAGCTTTCTTTCAGCCACAGTCTGCAGCAGTGGAGAAGGAAAATACTGGGTACTACAATACTTGTGCTAGCAGCATGGGAGCTACCTTTGATCCTTTGGCTTAAATGGCAGCTGGGTCCCAAACCCTCCTGCTTGAGAAAGCTGCTTCTGGCTTCTCAAAAAATGTGTTTTACTTGCAGGGAATATCTTCTTATTTACAGACTGACTTTGTGAAAAGGATAGCCCTTTAAATTTTCTAGGGATTAGCTGTGGGGAAAACACGTCTGCATAACCGGCCAATTTATCTTCCGTTTCAACCACATATAAACAGGTGAGGAAAAGCCTTCACGTGAGGTGAACAGATCGAAGTGGACATTTGTTGAAGATCATGCAAAGTTTAAGGAATTTTTTTCAGCAACAGGCTCTAAGGGATTCTTCCAACTACCATCGATTCTTGTGGTTCTCATTTTAAAAACAGCAGCAGATCTCCAAATTCCAGTATAGAATCTACCCGTTCTTAAATGTTGTAGGGCTTCTTGTTCCTTCAGCTATCCTGCTTTCTACCTTTGCTTGCCAGTAATGAAAATCCAACCTTTTTTTCCCAGTTGTTGGTGCCTTCTGGCTGTCTAAGTAAATTATATGGTTAACCTAGGGCTGCAAATAAGTGACTGGGTTTGGAAAATCTTAAAAGGTAAACTCTCACGCTTGTCCTTGGTGCAAATGAAAAAATGACAGGAAATCCAATGTCAAGGCCTTTCAGAATAGAGGTGTAGATGAAAGGAAATTGACTGGGTTATTGTGAAAAAGACAATTCTCACTGGCTAAAACCTATCCCCAAATGCCTTTGGGAATGCTTTAGAATTTCCACAAGGTGTTGCAGGCAGACTGAAATAGATTATAGACCATTTGGATTAGAGAACTCCTGCTGTTCTCTCTAACGCAGTGGTGGGAGTCGCACACGTTGGCTTTTTTGACACACCTAGTTTTTGAAATGGATTATGGGGAACCACTGGAATTTCAATCTGCAGGGTCAAATCTTTCCCTCAAAAAGAATAGGAATAAGCAAGGTATCATTCTTTGTCTCCTCTGCAAAGTTAATTAGGAGAACAGTTTTCTTTTCACGGAGTTAGATTGCAGTCTCCCAAGGGAAGTTGATTCTTTTATGTAGTGCCATGGGGATTGTTAGCATTCTGCTGCTGCTGCTTTGTCCTGTGGTTCAGCTTCTTGTTTACTCATTTCTTGCTCTCTCTCTTCCTCAAGTATTTGTCCAGCAAGCTTTCAGGAGACCCTTTAGACCCAAAGAACCCCTTCAGATTTCTTTCACTTAATGGAAGAGAAAACAGTGCATTCAGGTATTGGAACAGACTCAAATGAGGTTTGGAAACAAGTCTAGGAAGTCTCTTTTTGTTTGAAATTGGTCTCAATACTACTGGTAGGTATGAAAAATCCCTATTATTTTAAAATGCTAGACTGGTACTTGGTTGGAAGGAAATGCGAAGACCTTTGGAGATCTCCATGCAGGAAGAAAACGCTGGGGAAGAATGGCTGAATTGCTGTCGTTTCTAGGCCAGTGGCTTCCCAAGTCCATGAGCTGACTGCTTAGCGGTGTCATCTTTAGAAAGAGAGCTAAAACTCTACCTTAAATGAAATTTTTGTGTCCCTTTGAAGTTCAATCTGACCTATGGTCACTTCACCACTTGTTCTGAGGAAGGTGCTGAGAAGTACAAAGTCAGTAGAGGAAAGCTTGCAGAATTGCCATGTCTGGACTTAAGAAGTGCTAAGAATTGTACAAATATGAGCACAAATATGGTCCTAGATAAGAATATAAATGTGGCCAACCTGTACATGGATTTTGTTTCTTAAGAAATGATTTCCTATATCTCTTCCTCTCTACAGAATAAGAGTTACTCCTTTACGTTCTCAGGAAATGCTGACTTCAGGCACTTTTGTCAGGACTGCAGAAATTGTACTTTTGGGAAATGCTACTTTTTAGTAGAGTCCCAGAATATAAAATTTCTGAAGTTCAGGGGGAAAAAAAGGTATTTTAATGCCATGATACCAAGTTCTTTCAGTGGCAGGCCAACTTAAACCAAAAAGTCTTTTCTAAGTCATGGTGATAGGATTTCTTCCTTAATGAAACAACATTCATTTAGAAGCAGTTAGTCTGTCTATCAGTCCTCTGAGTTGTAATCGAAGCCCTTTGTCGGTGGAGTTTATAATAGAGACTAGAAAACCACTTGTTCACTGTGCAGTCCAGGCCGACAATTCTTTTGTCATCATATTCATTGCCACTTAGTAACAGGTAAGGCATAGGGGAACTAATGACTCTTATAGTTACGGTCTTGTGTCTACATTAAACACAAGAAAAGTATCTGTAAAGAAGATTTTGCTTGCAGTGTTAGCTGGTAAATACTGGGAAGATTCAAACTGATGTACTGTACTGATAAGTAAGTAGAGGAATTAACATATGTTTGAAGCATTTGAGTGTGGGTTCCTTTTGATTTGAGATTTAAAAGGGAAACGTAGGCAGAATGTTTTTGCATAGCTCACAAAGTATACTGAGGATTTCTGTATTTAAGTACATGCTATTACAAATTCATAGATGACCCATGATGTTGATACTTGCTCCTACATGGAGCTTGGCAGAAGAGCACCTGTACATATTGAATCCTTCATAGTGGGATGGTGACTGCTGCAAGAGGACTGCACAGTGAAAAACTGCCCTGTTGCGTTCAGCTTTTGGAGTTACTCAGAGAGTGTTCTTAGTTAAAACATTCATTTACTGTTTAAGTAGAAGATAAGCAACAAACTTGCTCTTTTGGGGTATTTTGGGAATAGAGAGGCTTGTGTATATAGCAAGTGTGACTTTAGTTTAACACCAAGAAAGTAAGCTTATTAGTTTGTGTCTTGGAAAACTTGGGATAGCTGGAATATTGATCCTGCTTTGAGAAGCGGATAGAAATTGATTACCTCTATCAGTCTCTTCCAACATCATCTGTTCTGTGATTCTATAATCCAGCTTGGTGAAGAACTGCCTTTATATGTCTGCTTTTGCCTTGGGGTTATCCTTGAATTCAGGCACTCGTTCTAGAAATTATTTTAATTACTGTCTTTTATAATGCTACTCCTAGTGGACCAGCCATCCTGTAGAAATGCAAGCATCTGGTAGATGGAATCATCTCCTGTTCAAACAGGATGTGTTAGCGCTTGCTGGAGTATTCAGCTCTGAATACATCCTTAGCTAGTGTAAGGATTCTCTTCCTTATCCGTGAAGGTATGGTTTCAATGGAAGTCTTAATTTCTGGAATTGTAGCTTTATTATGCATGAAAGATGTATTCGTGCAGATGTGTTTTATGCTTGGTGCATGTGGTCATGCAAATCTCTTGCATGTTTCCAGGGTGTAGTTTTCAGGCCTTCTTGCAATGAACTGGGAGACAAGGATCTTCCAGGGTTGAAAAAGGAATCGTGATTGTTCCAGCAAATAGTGCATTCATCTGTTTTGTGAGGAGATTAATAATAAATGTCCATATAATCATGGTTGAGTTGAAGCTTTAACTTATTCATATACTTTGATAAAAGCTATCTTAAGATTTGCAGTATTAAACCTCAAACTGTTTCCCTGAGCCCTTTTTCCATGTGTGTATAGGGCTTGATGAATTGCTGAAAGTGTTTTTACTAACAGCTGGGTATCATCTCCTTGCCAGGTGTTTTAAACATTTCAGAGATTTTAGTGACAACTTTTAAGTGAGGTGGAATGTCCAAGAGAGAATTTCGGTTATTTTTAGCGAACTGTGCAATCTGTGTTCAGACTGAATTCGTGAGGTCTAAGTCATGCAAGTCTGTCTTAGAGTGCACAACTGTGCATCGCACCCATCTCTAATCTTCATAAGAATGGGAAATCTGAACTGTTTATTTTGCTTGCAAAAATGCCGTAGTTGCCGTTTATTCAGCAGTTACTTTCCATGAAGGTTTTCTATAGAATTTTGTGTAGTTTTCCTAGATGAATCCCTGTCTGTTGTTCAAAGTACATTGTCTCCAGCTGACCCTGTTTTTGCTTTCTAGACATAGTTGTTCATGGATTTCACTGTGAAGTATCTCTCTGGGTGGATTTACTGTCCTACCTCATTCAGATATGATTGCCTGGATACTGTTACTGACGTTTGAGAAAGAGTGTTTCATCAGCTAATTAATTGCTCTTTGAACTGCAGAGACTAATGGAAAGAGTTGTATTCTATACAAATATTAGAGGAAAATATCTTAGCAAAGCCTTTGAGAAACTTGAAAAAGTAAAAAAAATTGTGTTTTAAAAAATTTGTTTTAAACTACTTAGATCAAACCTTGGATTAATGTTGATGAAGTTATTGCAAGATCTTTCCATTAGGTTTATTTAATTTCCTCTTGTGTTGTAATGAGCTTTACTGTTGGCTGAAAAGTGAGTCAACAAGAGCATTAGCACCTTTCTGCTGTTTTCAATGTCTGTTTGGTGCTTTTGTTTCCTCCTGAAGCTCTCAGGCTCTGCGAAAGTGGGTAATGGTGGCTGTAGCAGGGCCTCGCTGCAGCATTCCTGCAGTTTTGGTAGAAGTCAAATGGCTGGCTCACAAGGACTGAGGCTGGAGATAAGAGATCAGGGTTCAGCGGGGACATAGTGTTCTTAAAAAATAAACATAAACTATAAACAAGTGCCTATGCAATTTTTATTAAATTTCCCAAATCCAAATGAGAACTTCTCCTTTTGTCCCCTGCATGTGCATGTCATTGTTCTGCCTTTTTATCTTTTTAATGTTAATACCTGGGAGGAGTGTATTATAAAACAGACGTCTCTGCTGGATTTGTTTGTGCGAGACCCTGGGAACAACAAACCCATCCTGGATTACATTAGTGTGCTGTTCTTGTGGTTCTTGTGACAGTAGAAGGATGGGATCTTTGTCCTTAATGTTTAACAGTAGTTTATTAATGCGCAGTTTCATCTTCATCAATGATAAGGGTTCTCCACACTTGAAACTTCTCATAATTTGTGATTCAACTACTTAATTTTCAATGTTACTCGGTGCAAGTCCTCTCTTAAGGAAAGGAACAGAAAATGCTATAATATGGATGTCTAGCTCCATGGAAAACCTAATCTGAAACACCAATGTATTTTAAAGATCTAGAAAAGGATATGATTAATATTTCAAAAACTTATTATGTGTAAAATATGAACTTAAATTTTGATCTTCACTAATTATAAAGCTTAGTTAAAGATTTCTATTTTAAACACATAGACTGTAGGTTATAGTCATTGTGCTTCATTTTCACTCTTTAATGTAGCTGTAATATCACTTGGAAGTGTGGAGTGTTAATGGGAAGGAAAATAGCAATTATTTTCTTTGGAGTAGAACAACTTCAGAATTTAAGGTGCTTTTGGATTTTGGAAAAAACACTTTAAAGTGTTTTAGGACATGACATGGAGTTGCTGGAGAGTGTCCAGAGAAGGGCGATAGAGCTGGGGAAGGGTCTGAAGCCCAGGGGTTATGAGAGGTGGCTGAGGGAACTGGGATTGTTTAGTCTGGAGAAGAGGAGATGGAGAGGAGACCTCATTGCTCCCTACAATTAACCTGAATGGAGATTGTAGGAAGGTGGATGTTGGTCTCTTTCCCAAGTGACAAGTGACAGGGAAGAGGAAATGGCCTCAAGTTCCGCCAGGGGAGATTTAGATTGGTTATTAGGAAAGATTTCTTCACTGAAAGGGTGGTGAAGCACTTTAACACGTTGCCCAGGGCAGTGGTAGCATCTCCATCCCTAGAGGAGCTTAAAAGATGTGTGCATGTGGTGTTTAGGGACAGGGTTAGCGATGGGCTTGGCAATACTAGGTTGAGGGTTAGACTCGATGATCTTAAAGGTCCATTCCAACCTAAATGGTTCTGTGTGATTCTGTTGTGTGATTAAATGACTGGATATGAGGAACAGATTATTTATTGGAGTCTTTATTAATTGGAAGAGACTGCTGGTGTGATTTGTACAGAGCAGCTGCATCTCAGCAGTTTTTCAGCACTTCCTAGTGACAAGGGAAGGAAATGCTCTTGCATTTCTAAATTGACATCAAGGTTATTGAGAGCTATTTAAAACAAAAAGTGACTATTACTGACATTTTATAATTAGTAATTAGATCCTTATTTACCAAAACTTACCTCAGAGAAGTCTCTTGAGTATTCCTTGGACAATCCCACATCTGAAAAGCCTGTTCAATGGCTTTTTAAGCGTGTTAGAAAATAGTGATGGGATCGGTTGAGTCTTTTCTCTTGGTTTTGGAGGTTTTTCTTGGTTGAGGCTCTTAAATCATCAGACCTAAGAAAAAGTATTTTCTGTAACAGTGCTCCATCAAAGAATTCCAAAAGGAAGCTTGATACATCTCCGAGTTGGCAGCAGTCAGTAACAATGTGTAAGGCCCTTCTCCCATGAAGGGGACCTATGCTTATGGCCAGGTTCTTTGCCTCAGCGCTGCAAGACGTATTTCCCAGCTGCCCAAGCACTCGTCTTGGGGTATGGTTCAGGATTTGGGGAAAACAGAGCCTTTTGTTCCCACTTTGGAAGTTGTCTGATGTTGCTTGATGGCCTGTTTGTTCTGTATATGCTGAATTAAACTACCTGAGTCAGTTTTGTGTTCCTGCATCCTAAATCTATCTGCTCTATATCAGTGTAGGGATGGGTGATCCTTGCTGTGTCCTTATAGGTACCCTCACTGGAGGGCTCTAACGCTGCTGCGTTTGACGCAGAGCTGAAAGGTTCAATGTATGTTGTTGCTGATGGCTGTTCTTCGCTGCTCTGTGAGCCTGTCAGTCTGTGTTTAAAATCTTTGAAGTCACATCTTTCAACTGTCTTTTTAAATACTGGGAGGGGCTGATTTTAAATTTTTGCTATTATATATAGCAAATATATAATAAAATAAAAGTGATGCGGATTGCAAAAGATAAGGTTTCTAGCAGTGGAGTTACAAATAGGACAGGTTGAAAACTGTTCTGCAACATTAGCTTACAAAATGTGAGTGTGTAAGCTGGGTCAAGAAAATCCCAGCCTTGGCTTTTAAAATAAATTGTCTGCACAGGTTACTGCAATAAATTAATTCATCTTCTGATCTGTTCATGGTAATTTCTGACAAATTATTTTCTACAGTAAGGGTTTTTTCTTGGCAATTAGTGAATGTCAATCAGAGCTAGAACAGTACATGAGTTTGCACTTCCCACAGAGTAGCTCATTGTACAGCAAAAACTTAACATCTTTTCAAGGATGGATTTTAGCCAGGATCACTCAGTGCATTGGTACGTTTACACAGAAGCTTCCTAGACGGCAGAGAACAGAAGCCTTTAAAGAAGTAATAATGCAAAGTTACTGTGTCCATTCGGTTGGGAAGTGGGATGCTTTTTTCCGTTGGGATGATTTTGCATAACGTTGGTTGTGTTTTGCTTCTTTTGTAGTCTTTGAGAAACAGCACTAATCTTCACCTTGAACATAGCACAGCTGGTCCTTTGAAGAAGACAGTAGGACAATTTATAGCTTTAGAAACATATAATTTAATTGCCTTAAGTGTCACTGTTGTTCCTTTTCCAGAAGCTGATAATGTAGAGTTATACAGTTATATACAGTAATATGCAGTTAATTACAAGTTTGCATAAATGATCTGTGACTTAGGCTTTTCTTGATAATCTGAGCCTTCTTACATACCTTGCTGTGTCAGTGTTAAAGGGGCTGACAGTAAAATGAAGAACAAACAGCAGATCAGCCCCCACGGAGCCATGTGAGTAGTCTGGGCCAAAGCACCTCAAGACAGTTGGCTGGTTGCCTTCAGGAGAAAATTACACAAACTAAAGGATAATATGTATGCAATCGAAATTGATGTAGATTACCCTGGAATAGATTTATATGAGAAAAACAAAATAAGTTTCTAAACATCAGGGATAAATCGCCTTTTCAGATAAAACAGATAAGCAGGGACAAAGGATCTGGCTGCCTTTTTCTGACAAGGTTGTGGAAGGAGTGGATTAGAGAGAACAGCAATGATTCTGGAAATCTGTGCCATTCTGAATATATGCCAGTCCATTTCTCTGAATCTGAAGGAAGCTGAAAGGAGAAAAGATATTTATGCTTTTGGGATTGCTTGCATCTCTCATGTTAATTTTGTGCTACATTTCAGCTGTTTTGTTTGTGTTCAGGAAGAAATTGCATTCAGTCTTCATAGTATGTGCTAGAGTTTTGGAGCATCGTTCCACCATGAGATTAGCTCCATCTCAGAAGGAATACATGTGTGCTTTAAGGGGTACTAATGCACCTCTGCTTTCTGTCTGCTATCAAACAGGTGAATAGAGCAAGGTAGATTCCTAGCAGATTCATAGTCAGAACACTTTTCAGCCAAAGAAATTGTTAGGGAGTACTGGGAGATTATTTGCTGTTCTTGTTCTCTATGAGCTTGGTAAATCATCTTCTGCCTGACATTTGTGGTAATGAGTGCTCTTGCTGAAGAGACCTTTGATCTCGTAGCTTTCTTCCAGTGACGTGCTGTAGTTATATCTGCTGGCCTTTTGCTTCAGGTTTCAACTGTAGGGGATCCCAAGAAGCAACTCCTGCCTTAAGTAATTGGGAACATTTGGAGTGTGTTAGATATACTTTTCTGTGTTCCTGTCTGTTTTGGGGTTGCTTGCACTTCCGTTTGTGGCCTTGTGCAGTCCCGTTTACTAGAATTATCTTTAGCTACTGTGTTTCTGACTATTTTTTCCCTTCTCATGGATTTAGGAAGACAGCTTTTGGTGTATTTTCTTCAGGGATCTGTAATTAGTAATTAGTTCTATCCCTTCAGCAGTGGAGTAGATGCTGGGTTTTTGCTCCTAGAGGAGGCTTCAGCACGTTGCCTGGCTTTAGGAGAGTCCTTGTCAAACCAGAAAGAGCAGTGCTTTACTGAACTGTGGACATTTCTGTCTTAGCACACTGTATCCAGAAGAGTGACTGCGTGTATTGCATGTACAGAGAGAAGTGCACCTCAATGTCCAAGTTGCCTTACCTGTTACAGGTTTGCTCAGCCTTATACATAACATGGAAACCCTCGGTTAAATGAGTTTCTTCTTAAAGTGGTTGTCTTCTGTGCTGATGCGAGGTGGGAACCTGGTTGCTATCTGGGCCCTTGATACAACTCAAATTGAGCCTGAAAGGGTTCTGTGACCTCTGCTGCAATTCAGGAGCTACTGATGTAATCTCAAATATGTCCAAAGGGGCTCCCAGGTATCTTTGTTGTGCATGAAGAGCTCAGACTGATTGAGACCCAATATACACATTTGGCAAGATGTGTTTTAGGCTTGAAATGAACCCCTTTAGCTACGATTCAGCTGCCTTGCTGCACGTAAAGCTTTTCTGGGCTTTCTTCATATGGGATCATTAATCAGTATTCAAAATTCACGTTATTCTTGGCCCCCATGCTTGTACTTGATGATGGAATCTTTTTGCACCTGTGGCCCTGAAGAAACCGCTGCCAAAGATGACAACCGTCATGACAGCAGTAATCGCGTCCCTAGGTGTAAGGGGAGATGCATGAGGGTGCTTTTCCCACGGGCGTCAAACTACGGACTTGTTTCCTTTAATTGAAGTTTTGTATCTTCCTGGTATCCTGACAGACCTCATCTTGGATATCAGTACTGTGGCACTGCATATTTATTAAAAACAGTGTGGTATCTTTCTACTCTAAAAGCAAGTAAAATCTGTGTAGCGGCGCAAACTGTGTAAAGGTTCTGATTAAGAAAGTATTAATCTTTTTTTGTTCAGGCTTTGTTTTTCTTTTAAAGACTTCATCTTCGTTACAGAGCTGGATTCAGATATATGTTTGTTGGGGTTTCTTTAACTAGAATTACAAATTCTCTTTTGTCTGAGTTTTCCTCTAAAAATAATTCTGTTTCTAGGTTGCTGTATTTACTTCAGCAAGAGACCTCCAGTACAGAACTGAGAACAGAATGCGCAGTGGTCCTCGGAAGCCTTGCGATGGGGACGGAGAACAATGTCAAATCCCTACTAGACTGCCATATTATCCCAGCCTTATTGCAAGGTACTTTTCCCTTCATGGATCTTTCAGTGAATATTCCTAAAATAATCAAATAAGCAAAGGTAATGGAACTGAATAGTAGCTTTTGTCTGTATTTATAGGATTGCTGTCGCCAGATTTGAAGTTTATTGAAGCTTGCCTACGATGTCTCCGTACCATTTTCATCAGTCCTGTAACTCCAGAGGATCTGCTGTACACAGTAAGTTGTAAGCAGATTATTCTGTCCTTTTAAAACCCATGGAGTTGGTGGGAGCGGAAGGTCTTGTTGTCTGTAGTTGCAGTGAGGACTTGTTTGGCAATGTTAACATCTCGTCTGCGTTTAAGACATCTGGCTCACCTAACATTTGTGGTAGTGTTTGTTGTGAGATGGTTGGCGAGGTTGTGCGCCGATACAGAAAAACCCTAAAATTTCCAGGCTTGTGTGCCATCTTAAGGAGTTAAAAAATGTCTCTAAGTGGTCTTTACAGGTGTTATCACAGCTCTGTTGGCAAAAGTTACTTTCTGAAACTTCAAACGTGATCTGACACTATCCTCCCACTCCAGATGGGAGGGTGCTTGCTTTGTTTTTGCGCTTCATGTGGAAGAGATTCACCTCCAAAATTTCTCCGCTTTTAATTAACATGTGTGTTTAACACTTGCCCGACAGGAAGGTAGAAACTGGCCTCCACTGTTGCTGTGACCTGGAGTCCAGATTGATGCATGTGAGCAGTCAGACTGTTGGTACTGGCCTTGCTAAAGTGGCTGGGGAAAGGCCTCGATATGGAGCCTGGTCTGAAGGCAGCGATGGCTCTCAGCGGCTTGGACACAAAGGCCTTGCCCAAATTCAGTCACCGTCTCTTCCATGGACGAAGAGAAAGAAGAATTTACACTCTTTTCTCCTCTGTCCCAGTGTGAGGGATGAGGCAAGCTGGGGTGTGATAACTGTGCTGTACTAGCAGGTTCTTTCTGCTAGGGAAAGGGTAGTGTTGCAGCTGTCTGCGGGCTGGAGCACACCCCACAGGTCCAGCTTCCAAGGGCAGTTGGGAGCCACAATGTGAACCACTCTGGTCCTACCACTGGAAGGGATGACTGTCGCTTCCTGGGAAAAACTTGGCCTGCATAAGGAAGGCGAATCAGAGGCCAGCTGTGCCTACTTTCCCTGCGGTTCGCGAGTGTCTATCATTGCCAGAGACAATTTCTGTGTGTTTCAGCAGGTTTTTTTCATGGTGTTTGTCTAGTTTTGATACTGTACTGTAGCAATGTCTGTTTTGTTCTCTATTCCTTTTGTAATGATTTCTTACATTTACAAACCTCCTTCTGGAATGAAAACTTGGTTTTTTCTGTGGACTCAATTTTACCGTATGCCTATTCTGAATTTCATCTGCTATTTAGTCCATCCCTTGAAGCTTTTCTACAGCTCCTTGCAGCACATCCTTGTGTTTAGTACGTGTAGATAACCAGCCAGTTCCACTGTTGGCTGCCTTTCTTCCAGTTGTTTTTGGTTGCTCAGCAAGTAAACCCTCAGTGCAGATGAGATCTGTGACCACTGGAGGCACCTCTCCTGTGTGACATGAGTTTCCTCTTTGTGTCTCTTGCTCCTTCCTTTGACTCCACTTTATGCTCCCAGATTCCCCAGAGTTGGCCTTTGAGCTCATAATTACAGGGGCATCTACTTCCTGCTCTCAGCATCCAAAGGCAGGGCTGAAGGTGATCATCTCCATTAACAATCCTCGCCTCTTCCTGGAGACCAGTGTCAGCAGAGACTATTAGTTGCCTGCTGTTTGGAGAAGAGATTTGATGTATTGAAGGACGAGAAAGTGGAAAAGTATGTGCAGAAATGTGAAAGAACCAGTATTAGTGTGTAAATCACCACTAACATCGTGGAAACAATATGCCTGGATACTGGATTGTGTGTTCCATCCTTTGCTTTCTCTGCTGCATCACAGTGACGTCAGAAGGCTGCTGCCATATTTCTTATTCAGGCAAATGTGAGGTTCCTTAGTTAACCATAGCTACAGGAAACAGTCATCTGGTGATGGCGCCCTTGTTCCTTAGTTTCAACTGTAATATCCACTTTCCAATCTTCCTTTCCAGCCGGACACCTGAAAATTAAATATTTTATGACTGTCCTTGAGATTCGATTTCTGCGAATTGGCTTCTTTTTCTTGCTTCTGTTGTGGAAATACCCAAACTCATGCTTTGAAAGCTAATGAATGCAGATCCTTTGATAACAATAGACATTTTCCTGTCTTTTGGAAGGTATGGCCAGAACCCCCATAGCTGCAAGCTGTGTTTCACAAGGCAGCAGTAAGTTGTCTTTGTAATTACAGTAGTAATTATGGGCCTAATCAACACTTTAGAGCAGATACTTTGTTTTTCAACATTGAGAATAACAGGAATAACTTAAAGTTCTTATTTAGCCATCCTGCTCCCTCTGTTTCTGATCACAACAGCTCCAGGGAGACTGTCGCCATTTCCAGATAGCTTCAGATTTCGAATGAATGAAAGGGCTTTATTCAGCAGCCTCTCGAGTTCTGCCTTTATCAGGTTCTGTTTTGAAAGGTAAGAGACTGGGTTTCTCGATAGATTTTTCACTCTTGTCCAGCAGCTCTGGAGAATACTTCTGAAAAGCTCATTTCTGAGTTCTATCTAAGGTGGAAACTTTTCCCAACATTTCTTTGTGGTTTGCCTGCGTGGAGGATGTTGTCTCTCAAACCTTGGCAAAGACTATTTCCCAGACAAGATATGACTTGGCTCAGTGTCTCCAAGGGTGTTGCAGTCACTCTAGAGGTTTTAGGGGATGACTCAGTTAAGATCCAGGATACACAGGGGCTTTAAAGTGAGCTGTTTAAAATATTTCTATTTGTAATAGGTTTGGGAGAGAATAAACATAAAAACTCATTTGAAAAAATACCATATCATGCACAGTAACCTGAATATTTCTGGTGGCAGAAACACAAGGTGTCAAAAACCGATTTGTCCTCTTGAATCTTTTCTTATAGAGAGGAGCTTGAAGGATAAACTGCTATTGGTTTTGGTCAATTAAGTTCAATTCCAAAGGCAAAATCGTTCATCAGACGTGGAGGCATTTGGGCCGTTTCCTGTAGGAGTGTGGGACCTGTACTGAGAAAATGTGCAGACACCTCTGTGTGTGTGTGGAGCTGAGTGACCACTGAGCTCTCTCAAAGGCCGTGCTTTTAGTATCTGATCCTGAAATCTCACAGCAGGTTTGGTGCAGAACAGTAAGTGTCCAGACCTGCTGTGCCAGATAGATGCATCCTGTGGAGACGAGACTGGTTTAGGGACTGTCCTGCAAATGGAAGTGAAGAATGACATGGAGCCTCAGTGTGAAAGACCTGTTGAGATGCTTTGTTTTAAATGGTAAGATTGTATTTGGAAGTGTTTGTACATCTGAACTAGGCCAGCTCAGTGTGGCTGGATGTATTTCATCTTGGTGAAGGGATTCAAGCACTAGGGCCTAAGTTGTGAGAGCCTGTAGCAGAGCTCTCACTATTCTATTTAAAACAAAAAGAATGGTTTCAGTGGCAGAAACGCTTTTCAGCCCGTGAAGGCATTTGGTGCGTTAACAGATGTTCTTAGTTGTGATCATTTGCCTCCTCTGCTGGAGACTTCCCCAGGCTGGCCTTGAAGGAAAAAAGACAGGCAGCAGGTACATTCTCTGCTGTGAATGTCCGTCCTTGTGGGAAGCTTGGAGAATGGAGGCCCTGCAGCAGAATGAGGTTATCCATGCTTTTGAGACCATGATGAATGAAGTTTGAGAAATCTTACTTTTTCCACCTTATGTGAGCTGGCAGTGTTAAGTGAGAGGCATGCCTGCTTGCTGTTCAAGTTTGAGACGGAAAACCTGACATCTCCTGGTGGTCAACCAGGCTTGATGAAGGGGGGAGGAACAGTTCAGAGGACAAGGCTGGCAGGACAAAGCTGATTACACTGGTTAATCGCCAGGTATTCAACGAGCAGTGAAACCATGCTGCAGAGTGTACACGTGTTCCACCATGGCTCAGTGATACACAGCTGCTAAAGGAGGAATCTAGGTCATCTTCTAGTGCCTTACTCCTTCGCTCCTCCCATTCATGATGGCAAGGCTAAATGTTCTGTCATCTAAACCATTTCCTAAAAACAAGAATTGTAAAACAGTCAATTCTAGCTTAGAGAGCTTGAATTTATAGTATTTGGATGAAGACAAGATTTTCAGTTCTCTGACTTGGAAAAAAGAATAATAATGCTCTGTTACAAAGAAATGCTTTAAGAAAAAGTCTTGCAAATTTTGTTTTAATGTTAAAAGGGAGTATGAAGAAAGTTGGTTGGTGCTGGGATCCAACTAGTAAATGCAACTCTGAATTCTGTCTGAATTGTGTTTGGATGAGCAGTAGGTCTGTTAACTATACATCGCATGTACTGTATTGGTCACAAGTGCCTTACTGGTAAAGATGATTAGAATTGAATTTCAGGGAGCCCTTACTCTGTTGATTGCAAGGATTAATTAACACTTGTATCATATAGACATCATTGCTGGGGTCACAGTGACGCAAAATATTTGGTATCAGAACAGCCCTATCTCATAAATGCTAAATTAAACTGCTTTTCATCATCCAGCGTGAACACTTTCCTATCCAGGAACTTAAACTGGGCCCTGATACCACACTGTCAGTAAAACATTATCTTAGGTAAATCATGTATGCCTTTCTATTCCCGTTTCAATAGCTCTAACATGGAGCTTCCAAACAGCAAGAAGCTTGATTTCTGACCACTGATATCTCTACCAAAATACTCCAATCTGTGGGGAAAAAAAAAAAACCAAAACAACACTGATGTGATCAATACCGCTGAAGTTTTAGGTGAAACTGAACTATTGCATGGCAATGTCGCTGGCTTGGATGCAGAATCAAAATTTGTTTGTTCCTTCTGTGGTGTTAGATATCAGTAGAGAGATGTTATGTGTTCATCTGCATTGAATAAAAGAGTTTAATTATTATTTTTTTCAATGATGAAAGGAATATATTTTTACTCTTAGGTTGGGAGATAAACAAGTATAAGGGAAGCTATGTTCTAGTAGAGTCAGTGAAAGGTCGCGTCAGAAATCTTCATGTCTCTAGCTTCAGGGCAATTTCCAGTGATACGAAGCTTGCCATCTTGTGCTTTTTATAGATTTCAAGTGCTTTCTTAGTTAACAAAGAATAATCTGTTAGTCTTGCACATTTTTCACCGAAATCTGACTTTCATAAGAAGTTCCACCAGTTCAAGTTTAAAAATAAAACAGAGTGAAAACCTTTCAGCCATCTTGAGGGATGTAGGGGAACTCCTACAGCCTTTTGTAGGCCCACCACAGAGCTGACAGCATTGTTTGGTACCCAGATGGTACACATCTGGCCCTGTGATAACGGTGATGAATCATGAAAAGATTGGTAAAGATGATTCTGAAATCGTTTGGTGCAAGCTAGTCACCTATCAACTAGCAAATAATTAGTTGTCGCTCTTCTGGCCTTCCTTTTTTCCCTAAGAACCTGAATGCTGACATATATTCTTATCTTGTCTTGGTTAGCTGAGAGAACCAAATTTAACGTAAGGACAAAATACAGTTATAAAACAAGGTATAACAGTGGGTGCTTGTAAATTAGGGCCCCGCCTCTTTGGGGGAGGAGATCAAAACAGGAAAAATGATTCCTCCACCCCATGCCTGCTTTGAGGTTTTCTGCTTGCTGACATCCCTGGAGTTTGCAGTGTTCTGTGAGTTTCATGATCAGATAGATAGGAAAACATATATTACTAACACTAGGGAACACTGTCTATGATGCTTTATTCATGGTAGTTTGAATCCTTTTCAGCTCATGGACATCTCCTGGGTGAGGATTACAGAGCTAGTGCAGGTTTTTTCACTTGACTCACTGTGGATCTATTTCTTTAGTTGTGGAGTTTTGTACCTCCTATCTTTGGCAAGATTTTAACTTTTAGATCAATTGCAATTTTTGAAATAAGACAGATTCCCTAGTCAAGGGTTTCCCAGCAGGAGATTCCAGGTCGCTCATCTTTAATTTTGAAACTCCTTTTTTTTAAGCTTTCCTGCCACCGAATCCTGAGGTGTCTCTCTCCTCTTCCTCCTGGCTTCTGGGTGTTTTGTCTAAGGTGTGCTCATTACCGATAACCCTCTTGCCACATTGTGTTGAACACAGATTGGCGCAGTATCTTCATCTGCCTGAGATTTTCAGAAGATGACGAGAAACTGTTAAATGGGTCGAATGTGTTAAACCACAAAGGAATCCTGGGTGTATTGTCCATTTGTTTTGCTGTGACTCAGAGAAGGAGACACTGAAAATTTTGGGGAACTCCTGTGACTTTGTAACATGTTTTTCCTGAGAGCAAGGTTGGTCTGTTAGCTGCTTCTGTTTGGTTTCTTGTGGAAGTTTGCTGCTCTCTTGGCTCATGCCCAAACCCAAATTCCTCTTGATTTACCCACCACTGCAAGCTTTCCTCTGTCAGGGAGAGTCAAAAGACACGTCGTGATGGTTATGGCCATCATACAATAGACTTGAGACTGTTAATCGCTGCTCTTACCCTGCAATAAGATTAGTTCCTTGCAGCCCTTTGGGTTCTGAAGTTGCAAAGAAATTGATGTTTTTGTATACAAGGTCTGCTTGTAACTCTTTTCATTTAACAAATTAAGAAAGTAAATTATGAACACCTTCACAACAGTTCCCTTCTGAGCTGACACAGAGCTGCATCTGATGCTGCCAACATTCAAAGCCATTCCACAGATCATATTCTGAAAGGTTGTTGAGAATCTCCGTCAGTTTTGCATTCACATCTTCTCCTGATGAAAAAAGGATTCTTTTGAGCACAAGCGGGATCCCATCAGCCTCAGTCAGTAATTGAAAAGTTTCCATTGTGGATTTCTTCATTTTCACAGGAAACTTGATATGAACTCTCTGTTCACTCAATTGAACTAAGCTTTGTCTTGCTGTGACAGGTCAGAACATGTTCTATACTCATCTCTTTGTCTCTCTCCTCCCACTCTTGATTCCTGAGCTATGGGATTAGTCTTGTTTTTTGTCTGACCTCCTGTATGCCATGTGTAAAGGCAGAAGATCAACTGGAGCTACACCGGGCCTTAACAAGATGACTTAGAATAGTTTGTCCCTTGCTTTTCCTATGCACATAAGCGTGTGATGAGCATAGATGTCTGGCTGCTGCACCTGGAAGAAAGCCAGTTTCTAGTAAATAATTTTCTGTATAAGCTGCTGAATTGACACATGAGGCTGTTGCACGTTGATCCTTTCCAGTTACTGAGAACCAAGCAGTAGAAACAGAAGTCTTTATTCTCAGTGTGTTTCTTGGCTTTGTTGTCCTGTTGTTTTCTGTTGAGAACAAGAAGGCTAGATTGTTGGCAGCAAAGCTTTCTAAAGTATGCTGGATTTCATATATATATTATAGTATTAAAATAGAAAAAGAAATATGGGAAAGCTTTTGCCTGATCTCAGTTATGTATACAAAGAGGGGAGACTTGCACACGTTTATTTTGCTAATATAAAATAAATATTTTGCAAGTAGTTGGGAAATAAAGCTTTTGAAGAGCAGCTGTGTCTCTCCTGAAACTGCAGTCATTCAAACAACCAGGCCAGTGCTACTGCCATTACTTTAACAGTAGCTGAGGAGCATGAAGATTTTGGTCTACTTCTAATCCACTTCTTTCTGATCAGAGGATTGGAATTCATTCTCCTGCAGGTAAACTGAAGAATCTGACTCATGCTGTATTGAACTGTACAAATAAGTCCTTTGGAAAGACAGAGTCATTCATTCTCTCATCTCCTCATCACCTTTTATCTCATGGAATTAATTTAGTTTTCTGCTTTTCCAAACTAAAATGGCCCGTGTTTCTTTTAATAACAGTGCCTTAGCTGCCAGTAAAATGTACTGGTAAAAGTAACCAAAAGCTTCAGAATGTTGTCATTTTTAACTTACCCCAGAGCTGAAGTAACTGAATGTGTTTTCAGGAGGGTCCTTCAGTAAAATAATTTTCTGTTGCTGATTTATTTGGAACTATGTAATTGGTGTCATGCATTCTAATAGTGTCTATAGTCTGTATTTGACTTAAAGACAAGGGAAATTATTCCTCTACTTTATTAAATTATTCCCCCCAATTATTAATTGGTTAGAAAGTGAGTGCCACAGAAGTCAAGGTGGACCATACGTTGTTCAGCCCGGCACCTTGTTTTCTGCCTGCTATTTTTCTCTCTGAGCTGTGATGAACAGGTGAGTAAATTACACTTGTAGTAAAGAAATACAAAACTAACTCCTGGAGTGATTGCTTTCAGTGACCGTCTTTGCAGTCGGTGTGTTTTTAATTGTTTTCTCATGAAGTAAAGATTCTGGAGACAAGTCCCAGCGGTTTTGTACCTAACTTGCATTGACCTTTTATTTTTCCCATGAGGATTTGGCTCAGAACTGTCACTTGAAGTCTGTGCTGTACTACTTTAATGGTCTTGTCCTGTGTCTGTGTAGGTTTCAGTGGAAACCTGAATGCAGAAACGGGAGTATTCTTAAGGAACAAACTGTGAACAAACTGTGCTGAAATATTCTATTAATACTTTTTTCTTTACTGTCTTGTTTCCAGGATGCTACAGTTATCTCCCACCTCATGGCACTCCTCAGTAGGTCCCGATATACACAAGAATACATATGTCAGATCTTCTCACACTGCTGCAAAGTAAGAAAGAGATTACATGTTCTTTGTGCAACTGATTGTGTTTCTGACATATAAGAAACTGTGCAAGGCGATAACTGCCTTTTGTGACAGGAACATTAGGACAGTAATGACTGATCTGTTATTGCTCTGGATTTGCTGACGGATTTATTGGGTCATGGGCAGTGTGTATATTTACACCTTTGGCTGCTCAGGAAAGTCAACAGTCTAGGCAAATATTCTTCACTGTTATCAGTATATAGTTTGGAAGACTTTTCCTGTGGAAGTCTCAAGACAGTGTGAGCATCTCTCTGCAGAAGTCTTGCGTCTGCTTTAAGACAGCTGTTTTAAACCTAGAGAATGTTTTCTAAGAGGTATTGTAGGTTGAGAGGAAATAAAAACTCCTCTCAGTTTTGCTCTAGTAGTTGCAAGTTTATCCAGATAAACGTTCCTGCTGAAGAATGCAATTCTCTTCATAGGGGAAAGCATAATTTAAAAACAGCAGCAACCGCACCTCAAACACAGAAGGGTTTCTATTTCTCTCATGGACTCTGTGTTTCCACACACCACTGTGTTTTATATTATTTTTGTGGCTTTTTGGTAGGTTCTGTACCCATGAGTACAGAACACACATTAACTGTGTCGAAATAATTCAGTGTACGAAATCAGATTTGTACAGCATGTTTCCCTTTTAGAAACAGCTTAAAACTAAAAAATCATAGATTGTGTTTATCTCCCAGACTAACAAATGGAAAAGTTCCAAACTTTATTAATTTGTAGGCTATTACCTAGAAAAATATACCTTATAACTTACAATGTTGTCTGGAACTTTAGATTACTCCTTTGTTAAAAGTGTATTTGCCCTCTGCCTTAACTGTTATTTATGTACATTGGTGCAAGTGCATCCCTTCTGTTCAATGAAACTGCAGGTTGTAAACTGTAGAGTTAGTGCGATATGAAAATAAACCTCAGCTGCTAAGATTTCCAGAATTGTTATAAGAAAACATTAAAAAGTCCTTCACTGGACTGTGCCAGTTCAGCTCTGGAGCTAGGGTTGGAAAAAGGATTTGGTATTTTAAGAAGAAAACTGCACTGTTGAGGCACCTCATGTTTAAGTGGCCTTTGGAAGTCTCTTTAATCGGCTGTGGCAAAAAGTTAGGCTGTGCTGGCTTACAGGAAGAATAACACAGCACTAGTGATAGGGTGGTACAGAAGTCAGTTTATACGATCAGGGTTAGCTCAGCAGCAGTATAAACCCTGCTGGCTGTGTGAGAGCTGCTGAGTAATTTCAGGTAACGAATCCAACATGAAAACAGTTACTGTCATCTTTTTCCAAATGAGTTCCTTCTTTGCAGGTCCAGTAACCCCTCCCTGGTGATGTACAGATCAAAGATATTGTTAACAAAGCCAGTGCCCTGTCACCTGACAAGAGCGGTGTCAAGAAGGTCTTATGAACTCACTACACGGTTTTGGAGGCTCCTCCGCCCTCCAAATCTCTCACGAACCAATTTTACCTCGAAAAATCCAAGTTTTTGGAAAGAAAACTTGTTTCACCAGATAGAAACATGGATGCACAAGAAAAGCAGAATGATGGGGATATTAGGAAATAGTTGAATTTACAGAGTAAACATTAGCTGCTTAGCAAAGAAGAGTATTTGAGATGGAGTAAACAGCTCATCACAAATTCATCAGGAACTCGTTTCTCTCTCACCCAGTCAAATGCAGCTGCTCAGCAAAATCCCAAAGTGCCTCTTCTTTCTTTTTTTGTCTAATTCTTGGGTTTCAGGTCTGCTTATCAAGGTCGATACTGTATTTTCAGACATAACAAAATACATCAAATACAGAGAAGCAGAATTTGCAGAGGATTTCCTGACTTACATGGATAGGCAAATTACATTCTTATAATTAAAAAAATCAAATAATGCAAGTTTCAGTGCTCACTACCTTTCTAATTTTTTCTTGAAGAAGTAAATTACTGTAAATTTTTTTATTTGGGTAAGGCTTAGCATGCATTATAAGAGATATTGATGCTTTTATTCCTTTTTCCCCCCTCATCTTATTAGCTTTATTCATTAAACTGATAGTGATATATCATAGCTTCTGCTCCTTGTTCTCTGGTTAATCTTGTGCATCCATTTTCTCTCCTTCTGGCCAGAGTCTTGTTTGGTTGGGCTTCTCAGGTTTCTTTTTCTTGCCTGATCAAATGTCTGTGGAAGAGCTCAGACCTGATCTCTTGAGCTGGGAAATTCTTATTTCAGGTTCCTAGCATGTTGTTGCTGTTTTCTACTTTTACTGCTTCTCACTGTGAATTAGACTTAAAATTGACTAAGGGGAACCGTTAAGCCTGGAGAAGCGTCACCCTAAGCAAGGGAAAGTGTTGATTTACGGGGGGGCAGATGCAGTTCTTAACATAGGGAGCCAGTGTTCTATCAACATGTAAGCAAATGACTGAACTGAAATTGAGTTGATGTACAAGGCATGCTTTCGCAAGGCAAAATTTACTTTTAAAGATTCTTTCTGTCATAGTTGGTTTGTTTCCAGAGAAAGTGATGTGAGTAGGTAAGCTTTACTATATTTTAATGACCAAATTAAAAGGATAACATTTGCATTTGGAAACACGTGGTTGTATGAATGATTTGAAAAGATAGTTCTGGGACTTACATTTGAGTGTAGTGACATCTCTGCATAAGTAATTGCTTCACCATCAGTTGAAAATTACAATCTTGTGTCTGGGAAGGATCCAGGATAAAGCCTGTAATCAAGGCAGCTCCCTCGCAAGCCCGTTCTCAGAATGCGATATTAGGCCTGGTGCTGCTTCCTGAACCGACACACATTTGCTTTTGGATATCTGCTTTGAAAATGTTATTATGGAATGATATGTTATGTTGTTCTATCCTACTGCTTTCTTAAAATTGACATTTTATGATGGAAAATTGGCCAGAAGTGTGACTTCTGTTCCTGAAATGTGTTGCTCCATTGTTTTTGGAGAAAAAGTTCACTATAATAGTACTGGCTCCTGGAACTCTGTTAGTATACGCAAAGAGAGACAAAAGGAATAGGCCTTGTGATTATATTGGTGCCCGAGCAGTTGGAATTAGGAAGGAATGATAAATCTTATTATCAAGTTTTTGTATTTATATTTGAAGCTGTCCCTATTCATGAATTAGTGCTTAACCTGGGTATGCGTTAAGTAAGCATGAATTGGTGTGTGCAAACACAGTATGTCCAGATGAGATGTTTTCATCTTCATTGTTACACAAATAAGAATACATCCAGGTGTCACCTCTATGTGCATTCATCCTGCTTGCACGGAATTTACCTTCTGCATCTCATTGAAAAATTACTAGTACTTGTGAATTACTAAAACAATCTAGGTCGATGTGATTTCTTTAATTTCAATCATTTTTTTCACGTATTTTAATATCTGTTCTTCAGCTTCAACAACTGGCATAGCTGTAGCTTTAAATGATTGCCTCAGCCACTTCTGTGTGCCAGTGTAGGTTGTTTTCCAGCTTCAACCATGCTGGTTTAATTGCATTTTTTGGTAGAAAGCTCTTGGTGGCAGTAGCAGCTGAAGCATTGCTTAAAGCACTGGATATGTTACCTCTAAAACTAATTCTATGTTTGGTTGTCTTTTTTCTTAGAGGTAAGGGGTGTTCTAAAAATGTTCTTTTAATATAAGGGTTGTCTGATTTCAGCTGTATCTCCAATGGAAAAATAAACCGTCCCGTACTAGAATGTAATGATGTGCCCATAAACTCAGCTGGCTTTTAATTCAAAGTTAAGGAGTGAAGATAGTTCCTTCACTTGCAGATTAGTTAAGAAAAAAATGTCATAGAATCACAAAATAATTACCAGTGAAGACATTTGTAATTGGAGATCTTTTAGTGGTTGTAGAGAAAATCGGGAACTTTCGGTTGTTTGCAATATGAAGAATAGAAATATAAGTACTCTGTCGGTGTTTTCCTCGTGTGTGAGAACTGATTTCATTGCCTACTGAGGAAGAGTGGAAATGTTTTACTGGAAGAAGACAAGAACTATAAACATAAGGGTTGGACTTCTTTCTTTAAAGAGAAAAATATATAGTATGCCAACTGATTACAAAGTAAATGTTAGTAAATCCACCTTTAATACTTAACAATGAATTATAGGTGGCAAAACCCTCCCATGTGTTATTTTGAAAAAAATAAATGGTGTTTTATGTTTTCCTTCAAAGGGCCCAGATCACCAGACAATCTTATTTAACCACGGGGCTGTCCAGAATATTGCACACCTGTTAGTCTCCACCTCCTACAAAGTAAGACATTAACATTCTTTGGTGTTTTTCTTATATTTATCAAAGGAATCCAGAGAAGAACTACAAAAAAACATATCTAAGCATATGAGCTGGAACTATAAACAGGTATAATGTGTATTTCTAGAATAACAGAGTTTTTTACTTCCCGTACGGACTTCTGTGAAAACGAGACCTATTGTTTTGGAGTGCTCCATAAAGTTAAACCACCAGTAGTTAAAACAGACCTGGCTTTTGTTGATCCGAAGAACAATCACTTGGCTATCCCATAAAAGCAGTCTAATTTGTTGAAGAATAAATGAGGAAAAGAAGTTAAGCCACAGAGAAGCAAATGTGAGCTGTCCTAATCAGAAATCAGATCTGTGAAAACGAAATGTATGAAGGCCGCCAAGTACCTGTGTTTCATTCTCACTGCATCTGCTGAGTCTCAGCTCCATCCTCTGTCATGTTTCGGAAGTTCGGACTGCCAGAAAGCACCACCCCTAGGGAAAGGCAGTGTACTCTGCCTGTGATTTGGTGGCAAGGAGGGTCAGCTGGATCTTGGCGGTCAAAGGGTTGAGTTCCAAATCCTGAGCCCAGCCTTAGGAGTCTCCTATGGAATACTTAATAAAATGGTCTGAGACTCATCTCTGTAGACTGTGTGGTTGAAGGCTAACGGGTGTCTGCTATGCAAACGATTTTGAAATCTGTCTAAAGCCAATCCTATGATCTCCGAGCATGGACTTTCTTATGAAGATATCAATTTATCCCTCCTCCCCACAAAAAGCATGAATGTCACCATTCTGAAAATAAGAAACATTTCCAATTACCAAAAATTTGTTGATTTTTTTTTTATTAAAATATCTAATACAGAATAGCTAATATGTTGCCTTGACACTTTCATTTTCTTGCCAGTGTGCTGTTCATTGGTTCATTGAGACTAGAGGAGATAATTCATTGAGACAAGAGGAGATAATTGTGCTTGTCTATTTTGATCTCCTGCCTAATGCAGAAAGATTTTGATAATTCAAGTATCTTTCAGCAGGAAAGCCAGTCTTTAAATGAGAATTTCAAGTGAAGGGAATTTTAGTGCTCTGTTCCAGGAGCTTGTTAACCTCATGAGTGGTGCTTTTTGTTAGGTTTGGGGTTTTTGGGGTGTTCTTTATAGAGCCAGTAGAGAGAATGTGGTCTTCAATGTTTTGCTAGTGAGACTGATAAACTTCTGTTTGCTGCCTTTCTGTACCAGTTAGTTTTCACCATGATCAGGCAATTTTGCTCTTTTGTCCCATTAGCTGACATTTTTGATTCTATCATAAGGTGAATTTTCCAAGCTATATTTTCCTTGAAACTTCTTCTGATGGCTTTGAACCGTCCCTAAGTCTTTCAAAAAGCTACATTAAAAATAAAAAAATTGGAGTTAGGTCAAATTTTCAAGTGATTTTTTTCACCAACAAGATACACATAGCATTGCATTAGAATATATCTATTTAGTCCTACCTATGTGCAACCGTAGAAGGTGAAATCAAAGACTAATATCTGAACTCAATTAGATTCTTCCTCTGGGAAGATGATAGTAATTAGTTGTCTTCCATCAAAAAAAAGGTTATAAAGACTTCATAGCCTAGTGTAAAATACTGTTCTGCTAAACCAAGATGTGGTTTTGGGCTGGAAGAGGAAGATTCAGCATGAAGACATTTGCGAATCCTTTTTGTACAGGTGATACCTGAGGCTGTTTAGTGGCTGTACAGCTTATGGTATACGTTTGTTTTAAAATTAGTGTAGAATCCCCTCAACTGGATGGTTCTCTTTAGACATTTTATTAGCCTTTAAGGGCTTTTGAAATATAAATCTCAACGATGTGTATTTCATTCTCTTATGTACTTAAGAGTCCTGGAAAGAAACAGTACAATTGTACGTTTGTGAGGCATCAAGATGAGACCAGCGTTTCTAACTGTCTGATTCCCAGGTTTTGTCCGTGCTTCTCTTTCACAAATAGTTCATGACATACCCTATAGAAGGATAATTCTGACACAGATCACAGGATTCAAATGAGTTAGGTGTTTGGATCTGCCTTCTAATCATCATCTAAATTTCTTACTGATTATTTAGAATTATTTTATGCAAGCCTACACAGTAGCATAGACCAATGTTGCTTTTTAGGTTTGCGTTTACTTTATGCTTCATCTATGTTATATTTTTACACAGGTCCGAATGCAAGCATTGAAATGCTTCTCAGTTTTAGCCTTTGAAAACCCGCAGGTATCGATGACTCTTGTAAATGGTAAGTATAATGCTGCTGTTGCTTATTTGATACTCACTTTATTGGCTGGCTGAATTAGAATTATTGGTGTTCTCTTTCATTGCTTGCAGTGTCGGTTGATGGAGAATTGTTACCGCAAATTTTTGTGAAGATGTTACAAAGGGACAAACCAATTGAAATGCAGCTCACGTCAGCCAAATGGTAATTGTCATCAGGAATTAGAATGCAATAGTATGCAATTTAATACTTACTTTTTAGCTGTTCCCATTTTACTTTATGCAAAGTAATATGTGATCACTAATCTTAGGAATAGTTATAGGTACTAATTGCATTTTCTAAATCCTTGACGAAGTGGTTCTCACCTAATAATCTTTATAGCATAACTTTCACTTTTTGCTGTGCGTAAATAGGAAAAAATGTTGCTGAGCGGCAGTTTTGTCAGGATCATGTATGCAGACATGGATTTTCGTAAGCTGGACTGTGGTTTTCACAAGTAGCTTGTGAATTTTATGATAAGTTTTGGATAAATTTATGATAAGCTTGTGTTTTATGATAAGTTTTGCCTTGAATAGGCCCTGGTCAATTGCATATCCTTACAGAGTGTAACAGTTAAATACTGTCACGCAGTACAAGTTAATGTCCTTGCTGCACCACGGTTCAAAGGGCTCACTCAGGTGGTGTGGTGAGAACTGTGTGCACTAACAGGGTGAGAGAGCAGAGTTAGTCCCTCCTCCCAGCTATTTCAATTAAAATAGATTCTTCTCTAGGCTTCATGTGGTTTTAAGGCAGAATTAATGTTATCAATTAATTTTACAGTTTAAATCAAACTTTCATTTCTGGTGTGGGGGCATTTCTGTATGATCCTATTCATAATGACTTTTGCTCTGTGACAAAATGTGACCAAGTTCTGCTACACTAGGGTTATAACTCACTTCATAAGCTGGGAATTGACTCTCTTAGAGACCATTTTCTTTTTGTTGAGTTGATAATAATGGAATAGAGGACTTCAGAGGGTTAAAGAGATGAAGTCACCCTTCAGAGTAAACAGCTCAAATCAAACCTAACTCGAGAGTTTGGTCACTAGTATATTGTTTGATTGTACTTGTAGATTTTGGTGACTTTTTTTTGACCTGGATCAGTGACTTCTCTGGTTCAGTTCACCAGACGATTTCACTGCCCCTTGTCATAGTGCAAAGTCTTAAGATCCTGGGTGAGGAGCAAGTGGAGTAGGTAGGTTGGCCTCCTTTGTAGTGTTGCCGGGTTATGAGGATTTAACCCCTTCATGAAAGCAATTACAAAGACACTGATATGTAGGGGTTTTCTTAGAAAGGAAATCCTGCTTCATGTGTTAGGCTGCCTGGGACCTCCCACGCTCCCCTCCAACCGCAACTGGTCAATGCCAAAACCAAAAAATGATTTTACTGGTTCATTAGGTAGCTGTAAGTGAAGGAGGCAAGTTAAATTAACTGTCTCAGTTCTGGTTGATCCATGTGTTTCTTTGAGAATTCAGAGAATAGATAGAGAACAAAGTATTAAAAGTTATTTTTTTTACTGATCTCAAGGTACAAAGCAGTTGATAAGTCACGAAGGCAGGCTGGAGTTCAAATTGTTGTTATGGCTCTGGACTGTCTCCTTCTTCCGGGAGGAATGCTCACAGGCCTACTGGTGTTCTTTAATGATCTGCTTCATGTTGGAAGGAGTTGCTTAGACAATCACATCTGTTGTTGTTGCTCTGTGGTACTTCGGCTCAGGTGGGAACTTTGGAATACAAAAGAAAATGATGCAGTGAAAAGCAAAAAAAAAGGAAACTTGCAGGAGTATAGAAGACAAACCAGTTTCTTGAGTTTCAGACTGGGTTTCTAATTAGTCCATGGGCAGTCATCCTTAGTAGGGCTTTCAAGGCCTCAGTTTCGAAACAGTCCTGGGAGCTTGCAAAGACCTACTGGCTTTTTTTCTCTAAGTCTTTTCCGTACTTCATTCTCTCCAAGTCATACTATCTCCTTTTTTTTTTCCCTAATGAGAGTAGGAAGTGAAATTGCCACAAGTCCTGTTTTTCGGCTTATAAATTAGACTTTACTCCCGCCTTCCCAGCTTTGGTCAATTAATCTGTGGTTCCTCTCTGATGTATTAGTAGAATCCTTGGAATGTGGATGTAGAAGGTCTTTTAAGGAACTTTGATGCTTTTTGTTTAAGTTTGAATCCAGACAGGCAGACAGGGCTATTTAGGGAGTTTCCTTTGTCTTTCAATAATAGAAGTAAACCTGGAAGACCTATGTTGATACCTGCTGATTGAAATGGAGTAAGTATCCTTCACTCAGGTGGCACTGTTGGCAGAGAGGGAAGAACAGTAAGCCTGTTGGATCTGAAGCAACAAGTGGGGCAGTAACCTTTCCTACTGAAATTACGAGAATTGCTTCCAGCTAAGCCAAGCCTGTATTACATGAAGTAAAAGTACTTTAGCTCTGTTTCAGACTTTAAGTTACTTTGTCAGGCAACAAGGGTCTAGCTGAAGTAAATGGCAGCTGCAAGACAGGTGCTTTTCTCCTGATGGTTCAGGTGTGAAAATGAGTGGTTCCTGCTGTCAGCTGCAAGACTTGGGCAGTAGAAGTTTATCAAATGATCTCTGTGATAGCAGTCAGGTCTTATCTTTTAATTTCTGAGAAACAGTATATAAAAAGACTTCTGATTATGGGATTTTAACTCTGTCTGTCACTTGTAGGTGTTTGGAATAGGATTGGTGACATTACCTTCTAAGAGGTGAAAGAACTCACTTTAGGCTCTTGGAAAGAGGTCAGGAATGCAGTGAAATGTGATATAGTTACAGTGTGTTAATTGTTCCTTAGCTGAACAATTATGATTGAGCTCATGTGCACTCTTAGCCTGCCCAACTGAGAGTTGAAACATCTTAGTTTTAAGTCACCCTCAGTGAAATTCAGTCATTCTTTTAATCTCAGCTGGCATGATAAAAGCTGGTTACAAGGGCTCAGTTCAAAACCTAAACCAAAAGACACTTGATTGTTCCTGCGCTGAATGCAGAGCAGATATCCTCCAGGTTCACCCCATTTCCTTGTAGCAAGGTAAAAAGTTTAAACCGCTTAAAAATAAACCACTTTTATTGGTGAGTGAAACTGCTTTGCGTTTCTGGAAGTGTGGAGCACATGTAAAGGTAGATGAACAAAGAAACTTGTGTGTTTGTCTAGTGTTGTGCATCAGCTTTGTAGTTGGAGACTTGGGAGCTGTTGTATCCACTAAGTTGCTGTCTATGAAGAATGATTGCCACTTTGGTTCAGTGTCAGAGACTTAAATGGGCAAGGACGTACTTCTTCCAGAAGAGTGTTAAGACAAGCTGTGGACAAGCATTGCAACGGTAACCGCTTTTTCTCACAGCTGGAATGGTTCCTGACTGAGCTCTCAGGCTACCAACCCAATATTAATTCTCTCCTTATTGTTATAAGTGCTTGCAACAAAAGACAGGTCTATGTATATTGCCCGTGTATCTTAATGAAAGTTGTTTGTTTGGGGGTGTTTAGATTCATTTTGAGGTTTATGGATCAATCAAGTTTGATAGACTTTATTTTTGAGCAGTGTCTGGTGCATATATTGATCATTGCTTTGGCAAGGTGTACTAGAAGTCTGCTGAAAAGCATGTCTGTTGTAGTTTGTGCCCAAGTCTGGGAGGCACAAATGTATTGAAATCGATGGTGGAACAAAGGGGAATGCATTCCATTAGTACAGCTCTACGCCATCTTACTGAAGAGCATACAGACCAGTGACAGGTGACTATTTTTTATTGTGTTGTTGCAGCCTTACTTCCATGTGCAGAGCTGGAGCAATACGGACAGACGATTCCTGCATCGTTCTTAAGGTGAGCTGGTTAAGCAGTTTTCTGTTTAAAATGTTTTTCTCAGGTAGGGCTATTCTGATTTTATTTGTCTTGTTTAAAAAGTAACATGAAATCTGTTATACTGAAGATTTCAAAGCACCGAGTTCTCCTTTTTTTTTTTTTTCTTTTTCTCCATTTAAAAACTTAGTTTCCTTATCATCCTGTGTCTTTAAGCTTTTATACTGACATGGCTTTTTTAAGAAGTTTTAAATTAAGAATTGTACCAAAAGGTCAATATCCAGGAAAAACATCCCAGAGTTTGACCCATATCCCTTTGAGGTTTGTAATCTTTTCGGTAACCCTTTGGAAGTAACGTTGCTGCCTTGGTCTCTGTATATGAACAAAGCACCGGTTTGCTTTCAATGACTTATTTGACAAGATGAGTGTTGGAATACTTGCGCAGTCTCCTTGCACGTGGAGTCTTTGTGGCCAGCAGATGATTCCTTAGGTTTCACAATGTTTTTGTATGTTTGTTGGCTTCATACTTTGGCTGGGGAAATTTGTTATTAAAAAAACAAGAAACCATCATGCTGAAATATTTGATTTGATATTTTTGTACTACATGTGACTTTATAAGGAATTTCAGTGAAGGAAAGTTTCCATGCCATAGGAATGTAGTCTTTTTTTCTTACTAGTGATGCTTCCATAGCAGGTCAGAAGAGAAAAACAGTTGTCAATGAGCAAGCATATCAGTCAGAGATCAGATAATGCTAACACTGCTGTTACTCCAGGCACTGTTGAAGTATTGCTGTAATACTGCACTAGGGAAAACATGTTTAATAATTACTACAGCACGCTGGCAGGCTCCAAAACTTTTGGTATGTTTTTAGGATCCTTCATTCCAGGGAGTAACACGTAGTTCAGACATAAGGAAAGACACTTTAAATGCCTGAAAAAATGATATTTTCCCCATCTGTGCCTCTGTACTGAGATTGAGAAGACAATGTGTCCTTGGAATGAGTCCAGCAAGTGAAGGATCTGATCTGCAAAGCATTGTCAGGGTTGAGGTGGGGGTGAGCTGAGCCCCAGGAATTTGGTGCAGCTCTTCAGCTGTGGAGGCCCCTTCGTGGTGTTTGGATCCTCATGAAAAGACAACTAATAAGTGTGTGTGTGACCATAGCATGTGCTGCCAGTCCATGGCTCTGCAGACAGCTGCGTGTTCTGCTTAAAGCCACAAAGGCTTCTCACCACCAGAGGCTGCCGAGAGAGTCACACCCTGGGTGACTCTCTGTTTTCACACTGGAGAACTGTCACCACGGTGTCAAGATCTGTCCCTTAGTCCTGCTCTTTCATAGTGCTGGGCAAAGGTTGTCTGTAAAGTGCTGCAATAAGAAAGCAATAAGAAAGCATGTTGTGGTGTCCATGACAGTAGTCTGGCATATCTACAGCTTTTCTTAGTGGGAATTTGGTATGTCATCCCAGATTATGCCAGATGACAAATCCACATGTTGGCTGAATCAAAGGACCATATTTATCTATTTCATCATTTGAGCAGTCAATGGATAAATGCTATTTCAGGTACCCAAAATGTAACACTGAGAAACATTTTCTACTAGCATAATCCTGCTGAAGTCAGTGGAGTTATACAAGCAGAAAACTTGATGTTGTTCTTCATCCATTTTCATACTTGTGTTTTCTGAGCTTTGAGTGAACAGAGTCCCAACCATGGGAGAACTGGTCTTTCCAGACTTAAGTGCTTTCCATTGAGCTTCAGGTAAAGAAAGACTTGATTGTTTTTAGTATTTAAAGTGGAGGAGCTGTGACAAAAACGTTGCCATGGGAGTATAACCAAGGTGGGGGTGTATGTCAGGGTGAGGCAGAGTGGACCTGGATTTCAAGTGGGCTTCATTTAGGATTGACCAGGTACACTGCTTGGGAGTATTCCTCCCTCCCTGCCGCTCCGGGCAGCCAGCGTGGGCCAGGGAAGCCCAAGATAATTTTTTTGCTGCTTTGTTCTTAGTTTCAGATTGCAAAATGGCTGGAAGGATCAAGTATTTCTTGAGGGCAGCCTGGGTACTTTTGGTTCTTGTGTAGTAAGAATAAATCCATGCAAATGGGAACTTTTGTGCTTTTATGGAACTTTGACCATGGTCACTTGTAAATATTGTATTCACACAGACTAACGTTTACTACCTGAGAATTTGATTGAAAGTTGCCTGCTGTATACTTAGCAGAGCCCAAACATTTTTTTTGGGTGTGTAGTCTTTAAAACCACTAAAACCTCTTTGTCTAAAGGTACGTATCTAAGGAATGTTGTTGAGAATTGCTCTAGGATAGGCATTTGATTTTTTTTTTTGTAAACTGCTTTATGAATGTAGCTGTGCTAAACGATGGCTTTTGGCTTTGTTTTTAACGTTTCAGACTCTGCCATGTTTGGTTCGAATGTGTAGTAAGGAAAGACTGCTGGAGGAGCGAGTAGAAGGAGCAGAAACCCTGGCCTATTTGATTGAAACGGATGTGGAGCTCCAGAGAATCGCCAGCATTACCGACCACCTCATTGTCATGCTCGCTGACTACTTCAAGTATCCCAGCTCAGTGAGTGCAATCACAGATATCAAGAGGGTATGTTTTCTTACCCAGTTCTGAAGCTTTGAAAGTGTGCAAAACCAATCATAAATAAATAGGCCTAGGATATTTTTTTATTCTAATTAAACCTTTTGTCTGAGTTCCTCAATAGAAGGGTGGCCAGAGGTCCATCAGGAATTGATTTCTGATTCATATAGCAGTCCTAAAATCTTTGCTCATTCACTGCGTTTTCTGGAGCTTGTATTATCCAAACTAAAATTGTGTGTACCTGGAGTCCTGTAAGAAGTATGCTGCCATTCTTTTATGTCAAAGATGGAGAGATGGGCTACAGGTGGTGTAGTGTAGCTCCATCATCCATGTTTCATTACATTTTCCAGAGACAGCAGTGAAGTACCAGACTGAGACAGCTGCCATGTTTCTCCTTAGCAGAGTTTGAGACTTACCTTTGGGAACCGGTACATTTCAGCTTCAAAAGAGATAATAGTCTGTATGATAGGAAATTGATATAAATTCTTAGGTCAGGTTTGTGAAAAATTTTTAAGTTAAGGGAGGATTCTGTTCTGTTTAAGCAGAAGAACATGTGGATTTTATGTAGTGAGTTCATGTTATGAGTAACCTGCGCTTTCAAGAGGCTGAATAAACAGAGACGAAATATACCTTGGAGAGAGTTTTATAGGTTATGTCCAAGGAGTTCTCATCCATGGACCATTTTTTTTTTTACAGATTTGTATATGCTTTCCAATGCACTAGTTGATCAATCGACCTGAAGATTGGTTTTTACATTTCCCATAGGGAAATATCCATTGCCCTTCCCCTCATACCGAGTCTGATTTTTAGAAAGTAACCAAAAAACCTGGATTACAGAACCTTGTTTTTTTCTCTGAAACTGGTTCAAAAGGTAGATTCACTTCTCAGGCTTTTGTAGAATGGGATTGATTCTGCATTTGGAGCTGCCTTCAATTCTATTAAAAAATGCAAATTAAATACAAAAAAACCCAGTTTCAGTATAAATTTAAATAAGGAGAAGAAAGTTTAGCAGCTGACTGGGAAGTAATGGATGTTGGCTGTAGCATCCAAAATGCTTTGGCTCCAAATGTGAGTGGGGCAATTACAAATATTATGACATTGTTTTGAGTGTTCAGAAATTCTGTAAAAACAGTCAGATAGGAAACCAGGTAAAAATAGCTTTGAGTTGCATCTGGTAAGGTAAAAACTACAGGAGTGAGGACTTTGCCAAACTGACCGTCTGTTTTAAACTTTTTTAACAATGATATAATACATTCTGCTGTAATATAGCTGCATCAGAAGGAATTACTCAGCTTAATTTTTGACGTTTTTTTTCCTTCAGCTCTTTGCTGCTTAATAGTAACATTTTTCTGGCATTTTGTGTAGACGTCAAATATTGCATCATTTTTTAGAACCCTTTGGTACAGAGTTCTGAGGGCAGTCAGAATCACAGAATTATTCTCACTGGAAAGAACGTGAGGAGGTCTGAACATCTGAGTTTTCTATTCAAAGCAGGGTCAATGCTGACCTCGGATGAGATTGACTCAGTCCAGCTGGCTGTTGAAAACTGCTAAGAATGGAGGTTAACCTCTCTGAGCAACCACTTCCAAAGTCTGACTGTTCTAATAGTGAATTTTTATTTCTTATATTCAATAAGAACCTCTCCTGTTTCAGTTTGCTGTTCTGTCTTGCTGTGTACCTCCATAGAGTCTGGCTCCTGTTCTCCTTGTAGGCATTAGGAGGTTGCTCTTAGATCTCCGGTCCTTTCTCTTCTGGCAGAACAAGCAGGGCTGCCCCATCTGCTCCTCCAGGTCTGCTCTCCCAAAGTCAAGGTTCTGCTCTGCTCTGGGCTGTTCTTATGCCTCTCAGGAACTTGGGCACTGCTATTTTATAATCCCTTTAGCTAGTGCTCCTGTTGATTATCACACTCCAAGCACTTTTTACTAAGCTGGGAGCAGCATGTCCAGGGTGCATCACTCTAATTCGCACCTCTGGCACTTGAGTTGAGAAGTTACCTTCCAGGAACCTCGTAGGCAGTTGCACCCCGCTTTGCTGCCTTTACAGGAAAAAAAGTCAGAAGTTAACATCTACAGGTCCTGTGATTTAGAGACTATCTTCAGCTCGCACTTTTGCTTCAGTTCTCTTGATAAAATTGTCTTTGGTTCTGTCCCAGTTTTTTTCACTCCTGGCTTGTTCCTGTAAGTTTCTGTTGAGTAAATAAGAGTGGGCTTTGTCTGCATATGGTCTGGATAGAACAGTAACATAATAGAAGCGTTTTGGCCTCAGATTGTTTTAGTTCACTTGTCTGTAACTCAGGAGAGAAATTAACCTTATTCTTAACTTCATTTATTGGATTCAGTTGGTAAGCGTTTGGTTGGACATCAGCTAGTGGAACAGCAGTTCATTGGTGTTTGTGGCTGCCCTTGGCGTGGCAGACAAAACCCAGGTAGATACACAGTAGTTTACAACATAAGAAAATACCACCTGTCACTTTTTAGCGTCTAAATTTGTTATCTTTGCTTTACTTCAATAGCTTGACCATGATTTGAAGCATGCCCATGAACTGCGCCAGGCTGCTTTCAAGCTCTACGCTTCCCTGGGAGCAAACGATGAAGATATCCGGAAAAAGGTAAGCCTGTACAAAGTGATAGCCATCAGACAAAGGCATAGCAGGAAGCTGGGCTGAGGAATGGTGCAAGAATTTCCACTCTTCCAGCCCTGTTTTTCCCTGTGGCATAAGTAAGCTGAAACATGCAAATTTTTACATTGTGCTTACTTTGCATGGGATTTGAACAAAAATTCATGTCTTGCTGTAAAAAATATAGGAGTAAAGTTTATTTATGTGAACATCTTCCCAGTGGTGAACTAGATTTTAACAATAAGTTCTTTCAGCGTGTTGTGATCCTTGCTACCTGTAAGCTGTGCAGGGATATTATTGTGGCATACGAGTGATTTCTGAAATTGGTGTTTTAAGGGACGGAAAATACCTCTTGTCATATGTCCTGTCATAAACCAAATACTTGGAAAAATAAACTCTAGAAAGTCTAACCATATTGGGAAACAAAGCTTTTCTGTGATCCTACTGTGACCAAGAGGGCTTGCACTGTTTTAACACAGCAGTTGGTGTGAAGGAGAACAAATGCTACCTGGACGTCACAGGAGAGAGATGGAGTGGCTGGAGCACTTGGACAGTTAATAATTTGGTGGAGAGTGGAGGGAAATTAAGCAATGAATAATTAAAAGTGGCTTTTTTTTTTTTTTTTAAGCTAAGTTGCTATGTCAAACAACATCAGCAAACACAGGAAAATTTTCTGAGTTTAGTTGCTGCTTAATGGAGAAAAACAGAAGGAAGAAAAATATGGACAGGAAGGAGGCAGGAAAAGACAGCATTGAAAAGATAACTAGCAGGAGAACTTAGCAGTAGGGAGCCATTCAGGATCTCCAGAATTCAAACCTATTGATTTCTCCTTTGTTGCAGGATAAACTTCTTTAGTTCTTCTTTTACTTATTAAAGCATAATTTTTACTAAGTGGTAAGAGTGTACCTGACAGAGTGGATTTATCACGCAGAAGCCAGCTTTTATCTTGATATTAACTCCCTTTTATCCTAGTTGGAAGTATATGTGCTGGCCAGGTCAAAATGTGGCAGAAGAACTGTGTTTTATTTCCAAATAGCTCCACAACACATCTCCAGGCTGTGGTTTGTGTCTATTGTGGGCACTCACACGCCCTCTTTTGTTTTATGATGAGGTTAAGGATAATTCATATCTACGTGTGAATATATTCTTCCTTGATTAATAAAATCCTTTTGAAAGCAGTAGCGGACATAGAATATAGATGTGTTTTTTCGAAGGTATATGCAGATACGCAGTACTTTCCACTTCCTCTGGGTAGAGACTGTGGATGGCTGGTTTTAGCTACAGGCTTTATATGCAGTATTTTAAATGGTGCAGATAAAACCCCAACCTGTAAATGCTCATATTATTTTATTCATATAACATTAATTCCTTTTTTGCTCCAGATCATTGAGACTGAAAATATGATGGACCGTATCGTTAATGGCTTATCTGAATCTAGTATCAAGGTGCGATTAGCTGCAGTCAGGTAGGAGGCTTTTCTGAGTCCTGCAAATACTTCTGTCCAAGTCTGATGCTGCATTGTCAGGATTTCTGCTAATTTTTTAAAAGCTAATCTGGAGTAATTTCTGCAGTTGGAAAATTTACTGATGGGGGTAGCTATCCTAAACTAGGTCAGTGTTTTCTTTTTGCTGTTTACAGTCTACTGCTTTCCAAATTCTAAGCTGAATCTTTTGTGGAAGCAATGGTCTACATTACTATAGGGTACGTGTGAGTGTGTTTCACAATGAAGGTTTATTTTCCATTGCAGATGTTTGCACAGTTTGTCTCGTTCTGTACAGCAGCTCAGGACAAGTTTTCAGGATCATGCTGTATGGAAGCCTTTAATGAAGGTAAGTGAAGTCAAATCTCAGCTACTGAGGTGTTCTGTTCCATGAAAGGAGGATACGGTGTCTGTTCAATTCACATGCCTTTCATAGAATCATGTAGAAAAGACCTAGGCATCAAAATTCCATGACCTTCTCCTAAGGAGTCACAAATAAACAAAACGAAGCGGAAGCAAAAAGGACTGTAGTCTTCCTTTTTTTTCAGAGATCAGTGAGTGAAGCGAAGTGAGCCTCAATGTAGGACTAATCCTACATAGGCCTGATAGGCCTCTAGGAGAGCTATATCTCCTTTCGTGTCAGGCTCAGTCTAGATGGCACAGTTCAGACTTGGTCTGTAAGCCTTACGAGAGGATTTGGATCTGTGATTTCTCTTGTTATTATCCACCTTCTAGATTTCCTTGCAGGTTCTAAAACTGAAGCCAAAGAGCTCAGCAAGACCTTTAAAAAGACGCTTTTTTCTCTGATGCAATTGTCGAGAAGATTAAATAGGATCAAAGTGTGTAAGATATATATCATCTCCCATCCTGTAATATGACTGTCATCAAGTGCAGATAAATAAATCACTCTCTCAGTTTCAACATCTTTTAGACCTTGAAAATGGAGAGAAAATATCTGCTAGACAAGCCTGAAAGCATAGGTAGCATAGACATCCATCACAATCTCCAAGAGAATAACCCAAAGTGAACTTGACTCTGTTAGGAAGTAAAATAGCCAAACCAGAGCAAGTTCACTCAAAAATGCACTAATGAACTTGATAATGAGCAGTTATGTAAGTTGACTTTCCAAAGCTTCACTCAAGAGGCTGGAAGGAAGGAAGGAAAGGAACTGGAGATGCTTCTGTTATTTCTAGTGATCTAGATATTTCAGTACAAGAAAGATACCTGTCAGACATGAATTTTATTCAGGCCTGACCTTCTCTGTTCTGCTTGTGCTTAAGTTCTCACAAGTGATGGACAAGAGAAAACTTGACTGACTACCTGTCTTACACTCTAGGTGCCTTGATGGCTGCAGGCCAAGAAACTTTCTCAGCTTTTTGTGTTGCTTGCATGAGTTAGAGGCCGTAAAGTTTGGGCCTGCTTTTTCCTACAGCTTCCTGATGGAAACAATAGGAAACTGATTTTAGAATCATAGAATAGTTTGAGTTGGAAGGGACCTTAAAGATCATCTGGTTCCAACCCCCCTGCCAAGGGCGGGGACACCTCCCACTGGATCAGGCTGCCCAAGGCCCATCCAACCTGGCCTGGAACACCTCCAGGGATGGGGCAGCCACAACTTCCCTGGGCAACCTGTTCCAGTGCCTCATCACTCTCATGGTGAAGAAATTCTTCCTCATGTCAAGTCTAAATCTGCCCCTCTCTAGTTTATTCCTGTTCCCCCCTCGTCCTATCACCGTAAGCCTTTATGAATAGTCCCTCTCCAGCTTTCCTGTAGGCCCCCTTCAGGTACTGGAAGGTCGCTATAAGGTCTCCTCGCAGCCTTCTCTTCTCCAGGCTGAACAACCCCAATTCTATCAGCCTGTCATCATATGGGAGGTGCTCCAGCCTTCCGAGCATCTTTGTAGCCTCCAATGGACCCGTTCCAACGGCTCCATCTCCTTCTTACGTTGAGAATTCCAGGACTGGACAGAGTATTCCAGATGAGGTCTCACAAAAGAGGAATAGAGGGATAGAATCACTTCCCTCGCCCTGCTGGCCACGCTGCTTTTGATGCAGCCCAGGACATGGTTGGCCTTCTGGGCTGTGAGCGCACATTGCTGGCTCATATCGAGCTTCTCGTCGTCCAGCACCCCAAGTCCTTCTCTTCAGGGCTGCTCTCAATCACACCATCTGCCATCGTGTACTGAAAACAGAGATTGCCCCGACCCGGGTGTAGAACCTTGCACTTGGCCTTGTCGAACCTCATGAGGTCCTCACAGGCCCACTTCTCCAGTCTGTCCAGGTCCCTCTGGATGACATCCCATCCTTCTGATGTGGCAACTACACCACTAAGCTTGGTGTCCTCTGCAAACTTGCTGAGGGTGCACTCAAATCTCGCTGTCAATATCATTGATAAATATATTAAACCGCACCGGTCCCAGTACGGACCCCTGAGGGACACCACTCGACATGGATCTCCATCTGGACTTTGAGCCATTGACCACTACTTCTTTGAATACGACCATCCCACCAGTTTCTTATCCATCTTACCGTCCACCCATCAAATCCATATTTCTGCAATTTAGAGAGAAGGATGTTGTGGGGGACCGTGTCAAAGACTTTACAAAAGTCTAGATAGATCACATCCTTTGGCTTACCCGTGTCCACTGCTGCGGTTACCCCATCATAGAAAGCCACCAAGTTGGTCATACAAGGCTTACCTCTGGTGAAGCCATACTGGCTGCCGTTACTCACCTCGATGTCCTCCATGTGCTTTAGCGTAGCTTCTAGGAGGATCTGTTCCATGATCTTCCCAGGCACAGAGGTGAGGCTGACTGGTCAGTAGTTCTCAGGGTCATATTTTCTAGGCTTTTTAAAAAAGAGCTCTATGTTACCCTTCTTCCAACCACTAGGGACTTCTCCTCACTGCCATGACTTTTCAGATATCATGGAGAGTGGCTTGGCAACCACATCTGCCAATTCCTTCAGGACTCGGGGATGCATCTCATCAGGATGCAACCTGACTTATATACGGTCAGGTTCCTCAGGTGATCATGAACCTGATCCTCCTCTGCTGTGACAATTTTCTGACAATATTCTCAATGCAGTTTTTAATAAGCGTTCATCCTTGAATTTAGTGTGTGTGTATGCAGAACTAATCCATGAGTGGCTATTCAGTAGTCCTATTGGGACCTCAAGGGAAATTTATCATGCAAGGTTTTGTTATCACTATTGCGTAATAATCCCATGATTCAGGACTCATGATCATCATCTGAAAGGGCTTGAAGGAAATGGTTTGAATATTGTAAGAGTTTGCGAAAGGCCAAACATGAAAACATAAAGGCCCTTATGAATGTGAACCACAAAACCAACAGGATCTCTCGAAGAAGCACAACTAGTGTAAAAGGAGAACTGTGTGACAGAAGTTGTGGCTGTCCCATCCCTGGAGGTGTTCAAGGCCAGGTTGGATGGTGCTTTGAGCAGACCTATCCACTGGGACATGTCCCTGCCCATGGCGCGGGGTTGGAACTGGATGGGCTTTAAGGTGCCTTCCAACCCAAACCATTCTATGATATCAGATTTCTATGTAAACACAGCTGCTGGTAGTTGTTAATTTTATTTTTATTAAATAAGCTGAAATCAGAAACCTCTATGTTAGTTCTAAAACATCAAGAAATATTAGTAGAAAAACCAAAGTAATATTAAAAAAAGTCAATTAATTTTTAGCCTGGGTTAATAACCACTGGGTAAGTACTTTCTCTCTCCCCTAGCATGTATACCTATATAAGCCATGGAAGAATAAATCCAATCTAAAACTACAGGACTTAGATATATGTACTGTTGTGCAAACTGCTGAAAATGCAGTAATTGTTAATGTTAGCCATTTGCTCACTGGTCTAAAACAAAAGGTGCCACAGAACAACCCCTCTATTACCCTTTTCTTTGCTGGAGGAGCAGTTGTACCCTCCCTGCCTGTTTCCTCACTGAGTTTTCTCAGAACTTGCAAGGGAGATGCTCTGTTTAAGAACAACATGTGTTGGTCCTGTTGGAGATCCAGGCGTGGATAAGAAAATAACTTGTTACAGGCTCTTACTTTTCTGAAAGGATGGTCGTGAGGCAGTTTGCTGTGTTGTGCTTTGCGCGAGATACGGAAGCGTTGAGGTGGCTCCTCCTGGAGCTTCCTCCTCTTTTCTATAAACCATGACACAGAGGTGTGCTGCAGGACCCAGCCTGCTCTCTGTTGAGAGGACGGCTGCAGAGCTGAGCTGCCAGCACGTGTGCTCTGCAGAGCAGGGATCTGTTCCCGTTGATTTAACTTGGACCCGAAAGCTCTCAAATCTGGCTTCTGCAAAATAACTTTGTGTTGCTCCTGCTTGTCACGTTATCTGTATCATCATGTTGAGTTGAATGAGCACTGTCTGGATCTGCACTGCTAACGTTGAAGTGTCTCCTGTAGTATGGAGTACGAAAGTACAGCATATTTACAGGTATTCCATTGCAAAACAATCCCTTCGTTGTCCTGCTAGTTAACAGAGATTCTTTACTCTTCCCTTTGTGACTGCAGGTTTTACAGAATGCTCCAAATGAAATTCTGGTAGTAGCATCTTCCACGCTATGCAATCTTCTTCTGGAATTTTCTCCAAGCAAGGAGGTGAGTATTCATCCAGAAACAAGAAGAGGTGATCAGCAAAAGTTACATTATACAATGGCTGAATTAACTAAAGGTGTATTAATTGGTGGCCACTGCTTGTAGAGCATTATAGAGCTGGAACGTTGGGCAGACTGGGTCACTGATGGCTTGCAAATGAAAAAAATCATATGTTTACGGTGCTGTGACAGTTAAATATCATTAATGAGTTAAATGTAGTCTTTGAAGAAAAGTAGACATGAAATTTTGGAGGTTTTTACTTGCAAAACACTATTGCCTAAAAAATTCATAAGCAAGAAGAAAACCAAATGATAATTTGCAATATGATCCTTTGTCTGAGTTACTGCTGTAAGCTTGAAGTGCTGGTATAGCTGAGTCTTGTGGGTTTTATTGTTCTCAAATGAACAGTATAGGGTATCTGTGTTTGAGCTGTATTTCGCACAGATCAAACATCTGCAGCCATACTTTATAGCAATGTAACAATTCCCCAGGTCTTAAAAATTTCTTAGTAACAGAAAACGTGTGCAAAGTTGTAGTATATGTATGCTCCTGCAGGGCACTTTGGATTACCCAGGTTTGATCAGTTGATCTCAGTGGGTTTAGTCATACCTGTGAGACACGACATGAACTAAAATAACGCCAAGCGTAGTTTAGTGGCCCATGGGCTTTCTTGTTCGTACTGCAGGTCACAGTCAGAGTAGTGCTTCTGCTTCAAATTGGATTGCAATAGTGAATTTTCTATTGGGACGCATGGTTCATGCGAAAACTATCATTGCCAAAAAAGAGCACTGCTTGTGCAAGGTGAGGGAATGTCTAGAAGGCTTAGATCTGAAAGCACGCATAAGCCATCTGATCTGTATTTGATGCATCACCTTCATTTCCTAAACAGTAATTTGAAAATCCTATGTAAACCATCAGTCACTTTAAGTAAATAAGCAAAGCTGAAGTGGGTCTATATTTTACCCTGTAAAAGAGCTGAGTCAAGACCAGTTTTGGAATGTCTCCCACCTGCTGTGGCTGTGGAGAAGTCCCCAGGAACCAGGCAGCTCCTGGGCCCACGGCAGAGTTGCTGATTTTTTGCAGTGCACAGACGCCTGGACAGCTTGCTGCTGCTCAGGGAGGCCAGCCTGTTCTACACAGTGCAGTCTCTTCCACACATTCCTGTTTCCTCATGAATCCAGCTCTTAAGCAGGTTAGAAACTACACAACTTCCCAAAAACTCAGCTGTGTTCGATTGTTCCCTGCTTTTGAAGCAGTAACTTCTGGAAGAGAGAAACACCTTACAAACTGGAGCGGTGTAAGTCACTGGATGAATCCTTTTAACACGTGAGCTCTTCAGGTCTTAGGTAAAACTAGTACTTCATAGTCATTTCAGGCTGAAAGCAGTTGTCCAAACTTGACTTTCATTACGTTAATCAGTTTGAAAGAAAAGGTGCCTGTATTAATATTTTTCCTGCTATTTAAAGCTGTGATACCCCAAGGTTTTGCACTTGAACCTGATCGTCAAGAACAGCCTCAAGTTTTCTTTTATTATACTAAAGCTGTTGGATTTTAGTTTGGTCGGATTACTAAACACAAAGATTAAATGTTGAGAAAGAGATCAAGTAGCTTTCATTGTCCTTAACTTCTTTTAAAGAGTTGCATATGTCCCACTTGATACCCAGAAAGATGTGATTGCTCAAGGAAGACTTTGGAAAGTGGTCCCAAGCTAGAAGTTGTTGGGAAAAATCATGTTTGCACTGTGTTTGTGGCAGATGTGTCTGTCACAGCAGTATGTGTGTCTATATATGTGTATAGATAGACACACACGCACATGAGAATAAAACTGTCTTGACCGGAGTTATTTCATGAAAACTGCCCTTTTAATGCTGATTGATATAGGGTGTGGCTTGGCCAGTTCATGTGAGTGGACTGGACATGTTGCAAGCTCAAGAATAAGATCTAAGCGAGACTTTTTTTGTGTTATGTTTACTTTTGTATATATGTCTAATTAGTCTAAGTAGCATTTAAAAGTTATTTTTCCCCCCCTCTGCATTTTAGCCTATTTTAGAATCAGGAGCCATAGAACTTCTATGTAGTTTAACACAGAGTGAAAATCTTGCCTTGCGAGTGAACGGCATTTGGGCTTTAATGGTGAGTAGAATGCATTGATGAAATACTGCTTGTGATTTTCCTTCTTAGAACATTTGTGAGTGTGGCTTAATAATAACTGTCAAGTCCTTTTAAAAAGAACAGAGCTGAAACCTGGCTTGTCTTTCCACCTGACTACAGAAGGAAAACAGCCTGGAACACCTCATCAATTGGTCCATAAAATAAAATACAGTTTTTAGTTCTGATACCAGTTTGGTTGCCAAAATCATTCAGGGAAACTGCTCAGTAGTGTCAGTAGTAGCATGCCAGGGGACGAATGCAAGGAGGTAATAACCAGGTCAGCTGTAAGACTGTGAGGAAATTCAATTAATTCATTGTGCAGAAGTTCCTCATAAATTATAACCTTTGCACAATTAATTTTAGCAAGGTTACATAATTGCAGGTAATATTCTTTTAAAAGAGTGAAACCCTGAATTTAAGGTAAAAAATGAAACTAAAAATGTCTGTTTCTTTCAGAATATGGCATTTCAAGCAGAACAGAAGATCAAATCAGACATCTTGCGAGGTCTGAGTACAGAGCAGTTATTCCAGTTGCTTTCTGATTCCGATGTAAATGTTCTGATGAAAACTTTGGGTCTGCTCAGGAATCTTCTATCTACTCGCCCAGTAAGTAGAGCTGCAAACAAACCTTCTGAAAACAGATCAAAGCTGCAGACAATACAAATTAATTCTTAATCTTTTTTGTAAGACAACTTATTTTTCATTTAAGATTAATGTTCAATATATTGCTAGGACTGAGCCTTTATCCAAGTATCTGAAACCAAATGTACAAATCACTATAAGAATTTGGAAAAATTCTCTACATCCACTGAAACTTCTTAATTATTTTCAAATTACAGAGCCAGACAGTTACATTTAATTTTCAATTCTATTGCATTTAACTTTCAGCAAGGTTATTTTCCTTACAGTCTTTCCATGAAACTTGTCCAGAACAGTAAGAGCGTTGCACTGTTGAATCAGTGTGTGGAGAGTTACATATAGTAAGGATGTATTCTATGATGCCTGTGTTTCTTCTTTCTTGGCACCTGCAATATTTCTGATCTTATCTAACTATATAGATAGAACTGGCTTGTTGAATTTCACTGTGGGACTGTGCACCTACAAAAAGCATACGTTCGTTTTACACACTGAAATAAAATGGTTTGGAAATGTAAGCCCGTGAATTGTTTTTGACAGGGAGAAAGAGATATTGGTGAAGGAAAAGAAAGGGGTAATCCTCTGTGAAGAAGAGAGGGGAAAACATGCAGCAAACATTTGGCAAGCGAACATTTTTGTGGGGGAAAAAAACCACGAAGCCTCTACTGTGCATTTGTCACGTATTGTGTTTCTGCCATAAAAAGGTTACTGCAAAAAAATCTTCTGATATTTGTACTCGTTGAGTCTCAATAAGCTTCATAGAAAATTAGCTCTGTCTTAATGTGAAAAGATATTTAGTAACCAGCCATTCATTAAATTCACCCTGAATTTTTGGCAGCAGAGTCTCATTATAACTTAAGGTGTTTTTCACCTGAAACTGTGTCCTGGCTTCATCTACTTTCTGTAGTGTGTTTTAGAGCCAGAACCAACTGTTTTCATTCTCTACCCAAAAATCAGTCCAGAATAACTCATCCAGCATCTTTCGAATGAACTCTCATTATTAGCAATTTTAAGAATTCCTACAAGAATCCCTAATGTCTTAAGAAACTGTAGCGTGCCATGTGCTGGTATCTGTAGCGGCTGTTTGCTGTCACTCTTGAGTTTTGGTATCAGTTAATCCAGTAGATCTAGTTTCATCTTTTTCTGTTGCTCCTCATGGTCAATTTTATTCTAGTGTCGGCGTCTATAGTTTGTGATGACTTTTACCTGTAACTCTCTTAACTTAAGACAGTTTTCACAGATAAGTAGTGGGTATGGCTTATTTCTCTGACCCCTCTCAGGCTTTTGAAATGTTGATACCAGACCTGGTCTCAGTGTTCCATTATGAGTAACAAATACCAGATAAGAAACCTCAGTTTTCCTACTCCTCTCTGTTATCCCTCAGTTATCAGTAGAGAAGTGGTTCTTTCTAACTGCAGCATCATACTCGGAGCTTGGGTCCAGTAGGATTCAGGATTCAGGCTGGCCTCCATGCAACTGGGAAACCAGTGCCTTTTCTCCAGGTGACAGTGAAATCAGAACCGAGGCCCATATTGTGCTCTCTCAAACAAGACCAGGCTTCAGAGGAAGAGGAATATGATCAAATGTTGCTGCTCTGAGGAGATCTTGTTGGTGGGAGACCTCGCTAGGAGCTAGGGTCTTTGTGCAGTGTTGCTGCTCTTAGATTAACTCGAGTAGGAAAGTCACTTCTTTGTCTGGAAAGCGATGCTGATTGTGTTCCATCCTTGTTTTGGCAGCACATAGACCATATAATGAGCACTCATGGGAAGCAAATCATGCAAGCAGTGACCCTCATTCTGGAAGGGGAGCACAACATAGAAGTCAAAGAGCAGGTACCCTTTTTCCATTCCATTTTGCCTTGGCAGAATAAATTAAGAAACAGCTAAGAATGTTTACTCTTCTCAACGTGTCTTTTTGTTTTAGGATTGTGATGTGCTGTGTACGTTTTACTGGGATCAGTAGATTAATAATGGCTTTAGTACCTACAAGACTGCTTTTCTTTCTAATAGATGATTACAAATTTGTTTGAATTGATGTTGGAATGGTGTTTTTTAAATGTAAGTTTGGTAGAGGAGAGCGCTGTATGCAGGAACAGAAGAACTCAGTCTAAGGCATGGCAGAAAGGGGATAGGAGGTACAAGGAAAGAGAAAGAAGCCAGTATTTCACACGGGGGAAAGCGTTATGGTTATTTGCTCCTATAGCAGCTACTGGAGCAGTCAGTAATGAAGAAAACTCTCATTGCCTGCCTTGCTGGCAGTAATACATGTTCTTTTGGAGCTATGGTAACATGGCTGTTCCTCAGTGCTTGCAGGAGCCAGCAGTGATGAGAGGAGGAAGGACACCAGCAGGCAAAAGAGCATGCTTGCGTGGCCCAGGAAAAAGTGGGGGGACACATCATGCCCTGACAAATGTAACTTAAGAAAAGCAATGTGCAAGAGAAAGAGGAGAAAGATGGCCAGTAGGGAAAAGCATCCCTGGCTTGGTGACAGCATAAGGGGGCCAGCATACAGCGATATACCGGCTGCAGGGATGCTAAAGCAAAAGTGAGAGGATCAGTGGGCGGAATTCGGCTGAATAACTTTTGTGACAGACAAGAGAGTCAATTGGAGAAGCCTGTTTCTTCCTCATACAGGGCATGTGGTGACGAAGAACAGGGCAGCAGGAAGCTGTGGGAGAGTCCAGAGGATTGCTTTGACTTAGGATGGATAATTGGTAGCAAACAGCATGGAAAAAGAGTGTAAAAATCCAGCTAAATCCAGACTGGTCTAAATCTCTGCTCAATGAGGAATGGGCTGAAGGCAAACAGGCCTTTTATGGCTATTTAAGGGCAAAATGAGCAGAAGACCCCAAAGACTCCTAATAGATAGCAGGTTTAGTGGTAGCATCGTTCTTAAACAGCTGAGGATTAATCAGTTGTCTTTCTAAATAGTTCTTCCTGATACAGCTCCAGTGACAAGAGGGGCCTTTGTTGCTTTAGAACGTTATTTACCTTGCCAAGCCTCTTGGAATTATTGTCAAGGGGAATCAGTGTACCTGAGGAATATTCTTGGAAAGCGCTGGTAGAGTAGGGCTGGATTGCAGCCTTTAGGTTTGGGGCCTTTATATGCAAAGCATTTTCTGTGTCCCTGTGGTGCGATCATCAAATTGCTTTGATTTCAGAATGGAGTCATACACCCAGTACTGCCTGCCTGCACACAAGAGTCCGTACTTCTGGTGGGACAGTGCTTATCTCTGTCACTGACTGGTTCATCAGGACGTAATTAGCAGCTTTGAATTAATAAACCTCTGCAACTGCTGACATGAACACAGTGCAGCTTAGGCACAGGAATCATACAAGCGCTGATCCTTCTCCGATGTCCTCCTGTAGTCATCCCTGCATGTCCAGAAAAGATGGTTCAGTTCTTCCACAGCTCTTTGAAGGATTTATAGAGCATCTCTGGGTGCCTCCTGAGAAGCAGGAAGGCTGCCTGCGCAAGTCTTAACACCACGTGCATGTAGTGCCAGTGTGGGCCTAGGTGTTTCAAGGGTATTCTGTAGGATGGCTTCTCCAATTTGCAGGAAATAACCAGATGTGTTAGCAGTTTCAGTTATCTCTGCAGGCAAGACGGGTGATTAGACTTGTTGAAAACAAATTATTACTCTGCTAGATCAGTAGATAGGCCTCTCTCTTTACTTTTCCTGGCCTGAAGAACTAGATGGTGTTTTTTCCCTTAGCCACTGATACAGACTAGACTATTTTCCAGTGTATTTAATTTTTTCTATATGCTGTATGTTTCCGTGAGAGACTTAACATTTTACTCATTGAAATACATTGATGAGTGTTGCTTTTTTATTTTAAGATGACAGCCTGTTTTTTTGCCAGGGCTATTCATCCACAGCTGTTAAATCTTTGGCATTGGGCCCGGATGTAAGCAAGCTGGAAACTCCAGATTAAAGATATTAAAACTAATTAAAGAAATAGTTGGTCACAAGTTCAAAGCTGTCAGGGAAACTGAATAAATCATGGGATGTGATCTGTGGCCAATAACTTCATGGTTTTCCTCTCTTTCAGACACTGTGTATACTTGCCAATATAGCTGATGGAACGACAGCAAAAGAACTGATTATGACCAATGATGACATCCTGCAGAAAATCAAATACTACATGGTATGGGGAATTTCTCTGCAAGGTTTTATATTGGTCTTTTGCGGAAATGAAAAGAGGGTACTTTAGCATTTGTTGTGTAAATTATTCAGTGTCACACGCTTAATTTTCCTGTACCCTATTGTGTTCAAGAAGCTGTGCAGTGCAGTTCTGTATGGAAACAGTGTAGCAAGGATCTGATTAAAAGGAAAATCCAGTGGTTATTTCCCATACAAATGTTACAATGACTTAAGTGATACCTGTAACAGATCTACATGGAAAGTTTCACTATCTTGGAAAAGGAATATTTTGTAGACTCCATAAATATTTGGAAGGAACTGACTGAACACTGCTCAAATGCCTTTTGTTATGGCACTGTCTATGAGAAAAGTTGCAGATGAGAATTGGTCCCGTCTTCGCTACCTTATTTATTATAGGAGGAATGCCAAAATGTTAAGTCTGAGAATTTCTGAATTTCTTCTCCTAAACTTGAGTACTATTTTTCTATATTTAGAGTCATTCAAATGCTAAACTTCAGCTCGCTGCCATGTTCTGTATATCTAATCTCATATGGAACGAAGAAGAAGGTAAGAAAGCCTCTTTATTAATGCGTATACAAGTTACTGTCTTGATCAAGACGCTGATGTTGCATAGTAATTGATATTTGCAGTGGGATCCAAAGCATAAAGGGAGATGTGATTATAGGGATAATATGGAATAAGTGAGAGTGGTTAGAATCATAGAATAGTTTGGGTTGGAAGAGACCTTAAAGATCATCAAGTTCCAACCCCCTGCCATGGGCAGGGACACCTCCCACTGGCTCAGGCTGCCCAAAGCCCATCCAGCCTGGCCTTGAACACCTCCAGGGATGGGGCAGCCACAGCTTCCCTGGGCAACCTGGGCCAGGGCCTCACCATCCTCATGTTAGGAGAACATCGAGGGAAGTGTAGAGAGCTGCTCTGGGACAAGGAAAGGAGACACAAGAAGAGAGTGGCAATAAATGTAATTTGAATAATTACCTAGTGGGAGTTCTCTACCTGTAAGATTTCTGTAGAGCCTGAAAACAGTTGTGGTGAATCAGAATCCTGGTAAGAGAACTTCCAAGTCTTCCGGAGGTTGTGGAATCTCTATGTTGAAGAGAGCAGGTCACTGGAGAGGATAAATGAATTATAAAGGGAATTTCTTGCAAAGACGTTTTCCCCAGCATGGATGACTTGGGCAATGAGACTGAAACAAGTCAAAGGGCTTCTAGACGCAACTGTGAGGAATGGGGAAGGCATTTGGTAAGAAGAGTCACGGCCTGGAACAATGAAAGGTAACCAGGAGGGAGCTGAAGGATGCTGCTGCACAGAAAAAATAGATGTGCGTGTTGAGAGGTGGAAAGGGCAGATGGAGGCAGCAGTGTGGAGCTGGAGGACATGGCAAGGGAAGGAGTAGTGGGAGATGGTGTGCTTTGAAGAGTGGTGGGGCTGAGAAGAGGACTTTTAGATGGACTTACAGACCCCCAAATTGACCATCCTGCTTTTCAGCAAAGGAATCAGTGTCTTTACTTGGTTTTGGTGGTTTTTTTCCCCTGCTGTGTAACTTATTCCACATCTCTCAGATCAGACCTTCATTGGGTGTGTGACACATGGTTATATTCCTGTGGGCTTTCTGCTCACCTGCTGGCGTTAGTGCTAGGAATCAGAATCAAAAACCCATCTCCAGTGAAATGTTCTCTGCATTCAAATCAGAGAGATGAGAATAAACCCACTGAAGTAAAGCTAACTGAAGTCAAGCTACTTTCTTTAGGATAATGTGTGTTCAGATTTTTGCCTTCAAAGTTTTTTTTAAACATTTATGCACAGAGTACAAAAAAGGAAACTAGAGCTCCCTTGGGAAGTAGCCACAACCAAGGGAGTTTTCCCATCACTGTCTTCTAACTGAACTGTGTTCCATATCCCTCCTTTAAGCTGGTTTCTGCTGCCACTTCTTTCTTCTGTTTGACAAATGTTTATTTCTGGTGCTGTTCCCAACAATGTAATTTATTGTTGTAGGTTCACAGGAACGCCAAGATAAACTACGAGACATGGGAATAGTAGATATTCTACATAAATTGAGTCAGTCATCGGATCCAAATCTGTGTGACAAGTGAGTATCAAGAAAAACCCAAAAAGAAGATTAGAGGGAAATATGTTTTAAAAAAATACTTTATTATAGAAAAATTCCTCAGAGAAATGATATCATTGAACCAAGGTGTAAAGGAATTGTGGTGAACAGTTATTTAAAGAGCTCAGGAGTAACAAGTTTTACTGAAGTTCTCAGTAGTATAAAATAACTACACTTAAGATCTTCTGAAATCTCACTGATAGACAAAGATTTGTGTAAGCCTGGGACTACTAACGAAGTTCCAGAGAACTGAAACAATGGTAAGCTATTGCATAACACTGAATTAAAAAGATAATACAGGATCAACACAGGTTAATCACGATTAAATTCTTTTAAACTGAAGCTCAACAGTACCTGTTGTTTTACCTCTGTTGTAGTTTCCACATGGATCGCCTTGCTTCTTCACAAACACGCAGAACCAAAATACCTAATGACAGTTTCTGGGGTTTTATGTTAACTTTTTGCATTCACCCCATCTACAACTTGTAATAGCATATATTTTTTGATGAATTAAAGGAAATTATCTGATTTTGGAAGAAGTCGTACACAGGCAACACAACTCAAAACTGCCCGGTGTTTTAAAATGGATTAAATTTGGATTTCTTGTTTTTATGAAAGAAACACAGTGTTCTTAGACATCTTTACTGTAAAGTCAGGACTTCTCCATTTAAAATCCGTGCCAGACTATCAGTATCGAAGGTAATAATCAGGAACATATAGGTGTCAATAAACAGGCTCACAGAAAATGACGGAAAAGCTAAGTAGGGTTTTCCAAACAGTGAGAAATAGGCATTAAACTTAGACCAGTGAAAATACTTTCTGATAAGTAGGCCTTGCTTGTCAACACTTCAGCCTTGGTTTTAAGAGACAGGGAGCTGACTGTGCTTAGCACTGCTGCACGTCACTGTCCCTCCTGTTTCTTCTTGCTGCCTGCTTCCACTTTACCCTATCCCAGCTCTGCCTCATCAGCCCCCTCGATGCCCTTATATGACTTGTGAATGTAGAGGAGACTTCGAAGAACAAAATAAATACTCTTCCTCTGGATTTTGGAGTTTACTGGATCTTGAAAAAAAATCTGTCAGGGTTGTGACAGCGCAGTTGGGAGGTGTGGAATAGAAAGGAAAAGCAAAGCTGTTCAGGTGGTAAGAAACACTCGGTCAGCTGAAGTGATAATGAAGCTGGAACCCAGACTTATGGGGATGTTCTTTCCTTAACAAAGAAGTTCACAATGTTAGATTACTTAAATTCCAGTATTACACTGACTGTTGCTTCTTTCCTCCCTCTCACATCATTATATGTTTGTGGTAGGACTGGTATTTCTGACAGGACTAATGTGCTTCTAGTATGTTCTGAGCTATGGCACCTCTTTCATTTCTCAGCTGTAAGACCTGCTTCTCATGGTATGTCTGTATTACAGAGCAGTAATTGCTCTTCACAGTTACTGCTCCTCTGAGTTTTCATGAGGTGTGTGATAATGAGGTTTAATACACATCCTAAACCCCACCGTGCTTCAGAGTTTCTCAGTTGATACTGAACATCTATCTACTTGGTTAGATCATCTCGGATGCAAGGTGGATTCTTAAATTGCTACAGTCTGCACAGAGCACTTTTGCACCATGGGCTGGATGCTTCCAAACGGAAGGAGCCGGCCACATGGCTTCCCATCACCTCCCTCGTGCATCCTCCCTCTTGCTCCCATAATGTGTGGTCTTACCTATAAAGCTGTTGATGATAAAGCCAAACCCTGGTAATTAACAGGTTGTTCCTTTATTGCAGGGCGAAGACAGCACTCCAGCAGTATCTTGCATGATCAAAGACTAGTTGAACCTATGGACACCCCTCATGTCTACTTAAGGAACAGCAGGAGATATTCCTGACTCCTTATATTTGCACAAGTCACCTTGGGCTGCATTTTTCTCAGGTGCAGGGAGCTGCTTTGCAGAAACAGTTTAAATGATCAGGTCTCCAGTGCACTTGAGAATTTTCTTGAGGTAGTTTCTTTACTCAGAGGACTCTTGGGGGGTTGGTTTGTTTTTTTTGTTGGTTTTTTTTTTTTTTTTTTTTCATTCCCCTGAGCTACCTGGACTTTCAGATAGAACAATCAGTCATCATTTTCCTTTTGGGCCTACAATTTTCTGCTTTTGCTGCAGCCTGCGTGTGTGAGGGTGTGCGGGTGTGCTCGAGTGTGTGCGTGTGCTCGGGTGAACGTGCGTGGGTGTGATACCTCAATTTTGGTTTTCCTTTTTTTTGTGTGAAAATCTTTTTCTACAGGTTTTCAAGGGTTAACCATTGTTTGCTGTACGAATACTTCAATGAATTATATACAGTTTGAATGAAATGTTATTTAAATGAAAAAAAAACCAAACTGTTGTATCCCATAAAGTTTATTTTGAATTTTGAACAGATGAATGTTTTTAAGTAAAATATATGCATTTCTGAACTTCAGCTTAACTTACATTATACTTCCTTTTTAAAGAGAAAAATAGAGGGAGACAGTAGTCCCCAAACTGTAAGCAGCACATTCTGTTCTGACAAGGTCCAAGAGTTTCCTACTGCCATGCAAGGTCACCTGGTACTGATGACATGCTCAGATCCATGGAACGAGTCAACTGGATTGTTTTGGGTTTCATCACGGTTTTAGAAGAAAAGTTCATACTTCGGAGTTAGCATGACCGTTGACTTCTCTGGAAAGGAAGAGGTGGCTGCAATATCAGCAGGCATAAGCTATCGCTCTATTAGCCGAGAACTTGCTTAGATCATTGCTGAAGGATTGGCTTATTTCACTGGTGATAAGTACTTGTTGGTTGCTAATCAGGAGAGCAAATGGTGTGATGCAGAAGTTGTACTTTCACAAGACCAGAAGGAGCTGGCAAGCAGTGATGAAGGGATTGCTTTTGTTTTGCATCCTTTACCTCCAGATATAGTTAAGTGACTTACACATTATTTCCACAAAATATCAGCTGGGTGCATTAAGTGGGGGAAGGGTTGAAAAAACCGGGGGATTGGTTTTATGGTGTTTTTTGGCTTAGTAATGTTGCTACAAATTTTGTGTATATATGCAGATATACACACTTGCATGGATTTGGATACCCGGATAGTAAGTGATGGGATTTTACTACTGTCAGAAGCTTAGATTGTCCATGAGTTCCTGAAGTTGTGCCTGCAAGTATGGAGAGAAATACATGAGTACAAGTGAAGACAACTGTGTGAGATCAGGCTGGAACATGAGACTGCAGTGGCTTCAGGAGTCAGAGATGCATAGAAAGAAGTGAGAGCAGCAAGGAGATCCCCTTTGTGCAGTTCAAGGTTCTTACTTTCTTCCCGATTCTGCTTTCTGGTCTCAGTTAGACCATAGTTTAGTTGTCAGAGTCTCCAAACACTATATTTACATAGCACTAACAGGCACACTAAAGAGTGCAGCCGATGTCTTAAACCAAATTTTTCTGTTGTTACACAGAATTTCATGAAGGCTGCAGCAAGAAGAGGGGACTGTAACTTTGCTAACCAATTTTGATAAGTATCTTTTACTTCTGATCAGAAGGTCAAATTGTAATGGCCTTACTTTTTTTTCAAGGTAACTACTTGCATCAGAAAACATGACCACAGTTTGGCCTGGAATTTGAATGTGCTGTGTATAAGACAACTGTTACCGCTTGGTTGCAAAGGAGAATATAAATATTTCATGTAACTTCTTCCACTCTTGAAAGACAAATAAAAGTGAGCACCTGACACTTTTTCCCCAGGCGTTGCAGTAAGTGACTGGCAGGTTTTAACGTCCTTCTGCAAACTTTTCATGACGAATTCTGGGGGGCTGAACAAAAGGGAAAGGAAAAATACGTGAGAACTTGGTAAATATCAGTACCTCAGACTTGAAGTCTTATTTATAAAATCCAGTCAAATATGGTTTTGCTTGAACTGAGGTGGATATTGTAAATGCAAAATCGTACCGCTTGCATCTGACTTCTCAGTACATGCTCCTGGTACGTCTAGGAGCTCAAGTTCTCATGTATCTGTTCGCCTCATCCTCCCCCAGTTCACTTTTCTAAAAGCAAGTCTGAGTTTGACTCTATAAAACTTTGGTGCCTAAAGGTGTTTAGAAAAAAAGGTAAGGATCTGCGTACATGTTTTGAGGTGGTTTCCTAAAATTCTACCAGAAAACCCTAAAAACAATGCTCAGACAATCTTGTTGCTGCATGAGAATGGTGATGTTTTCCTCAGATATTGGTAGGATGAACTGTTGGATGAGAACATTTTTACATTCAGTTAAGCTTTGTGAATAATTTTTGATGTTGCTGTAGGTATGTACAAACAGAAGAATACTGTAAATAAAAAGAACTTTACCAGAACATCTACATTTTTCTCAACTTCCTGGAGAAACCTCAGCTTTCTATGCCAGCTCCTCCACAGACTGACAGTTGCTAGCCTGAGAGTCACAGCGCGAACAAACCTCTTTGCTGGTTGGCCACATCTTTACCACCTTCATTGAGGTAGCAGCGTCTTGTGAATTGCAGGGTTTCAAGCATGGAGTTTGTCTGGATGTGATACAAACCACCAGGATTTGTGCTGTCTCTCTTCTGAAAACCAGTCCTAATGAGTTTTGATAAGTATGTACACTCTTTATACCTGGGTCCAGTGATGGGTCCTTCTCTCAAAGGTTACGTGTGTAGTTCTGCGTGGAGTTGACCTTGCTAGTTGTCAGACACTCGGTTCCTCCCCACCTCCAGTAATTCTCTCCCTCACTGAAAGTCAAATGAGACAATGTGGTTGTTGTTCTAATCCCACATTGGCATTGTAACAGCTGAGTGACCTGCTCACGAGCATCTTGTGCCAGTATATTCATAAGGCAAACATCTCATTTGTTAAAAACGTATTGCAGGCTTCAGCCATTGTAGCAGGCGGTGCATCTCTGTGAAGCTGCTGAAGCAGGGGGACAGCAGGCAGAATAACTGAGGTGCATGACATTAGATTCTTGAAGACTAGAAAATGGGTTTAACAGGACTGTCTTGGGTCACCCTAAAATGTTGGCACAGGATAGGTGTAAACGTGCAAAATTACAATGGTGGTTAAAATTGTCAGGACTCTACTGGAGGTTTATTTCTACAAAAAAGGTTGCTGGTAGCATCCAGGAGTGTGATTTGCTCTGTGGAGCTGATGCTGGAGGCAGGGGAGCCCCTGCTGAGGTTCAGCCCCACTGTGTCCCCCGGAGGCACTGGGCAGTGTCCCCTCAGGTGCCAGGGGCAGCAGGAGAGTTGACGTGCCAAAAGCTCAACCAGGAGGGACCTTGACCAGCTGGAGGACCAGGCCACCAAACAGCGTGCTGCGTTACAAGAAGCAGCACCACCAAGTTCTGCACCGGGAGAATGGGAATGGACAGGGTGAGCAGCAGCCCTGCCTGAACGGGCATTGCCCTGCGGGGGTACTGAGCACTGCAAATAGAAAAAACCCAACCAGCCTTCCAAAACTGGGGTTTTGCATGGCGGCGGCAGCCTATTCTTTCTGGTCAGCGCTGGGGAGGTCATGTCTGGGTCCTGCGCCTTGGTTTGGGCCCCTGGTTTGGGTGGGAAGGGAATACTAGAGCCGGGAGCATGTGGTGGGCTGGGTCCCTCCTGCGTTGGGAGAGGTTGAGCAGGTTTGGCAAGCAGAGAGTAGTCAAGAGGGGCTGCAGCTGATGCTGCTTGAAGTGGGGAGGAACAGGAGATGGAGCTGAACTTCCTGGCTGCAACGGAGGGGGTGGACTGGGCTGCCATAGCAGCGTTGGGGCGCTGCCAGGCTCTGGCTGAGGCCGCTTCACCGAGTCTCTAAAAGCGAGCAGCAATTCAGTGCCTGCAGCAGCACCTCGTCTCTATGGAAAGGGTGCAAACAAAGCCGCGTCTGAGCTTTGGGCACTGCTGAGCTAATCCTGCTCCTTCCACCACGGCAGGGCTGCTGCTGGAGGTGGTGTGTGTTGGAGGTGGTTGGTGTGTTGGAGAAGCAAAGACAGGTTAAAAGTTTTCTCTGTGGTGCAGGGTGTCCAGCAGTTGGATTCCTGCAATTAGGGGAGGTCTGAAGAGCTTTGCGCTCAGGAGTGCTGCTCAAAGGACCCTTGTTCCTGCAGAAGGATGGCTGCGCAGAAAAAGGAGGTGGTCCTGCAGGTCAGTAGGAGCCAGGCTTTTAAAATACTTTTTAAATTCATAGGAAGTGCAAAGGATGACATTTAGTCTTGGGGTATCTCAGATTCTGCTGGCAAAGTCCTCCTGTGAGGTCCTTGGGGTGGAAAAGCATGCATGAAAGCAGGCAGGAGGTATGGGAAAACACGGCAAGTTACGTCCATCCCTTAAAGTCCATGCTGTGGGGCTGTATTTTGGAGCTGTTGCAAACTGGTGTGGGTTTGGCCACTTTCGTAGATCAAAATGCATCTGGTTTGTGGGACAATTGTTCAGAGGACACAAAGAAGCAGGGAACTGGGGAAGGAGAGTTCTCCTGGATGGCAGCTGTCACTGAACACTTCTGACCAGTTCATGCATTTATAAAAGTTGTGTAAAGGTGGGAAAGTTAGGAGGTACGAGAAAAATTGAAGGCTGGAAAACACAATGATGTGCAGGGAAATTTTTGCCTCTTTAGTCTGTGCCAAGGGATCTAACGATGCTGTATAGCTGCGTGCCTACAGGAGAGGGGGGTTCTGAGAGCAGTTTAGTGTGCAGAGCCATTGGAAAACCCAAAGAAGGTTATGAAGTTCTTCAGATTTTGAAATTATTTTACGTCTTCACAAGAGACAAATACTGAAGGAGATTACGGGCTTTATAACCTTGTTTATTCTCTGTCGAAATTGGAAAGCCTCAAATGAAAATGTGAACACTATGACAAAAAAGGTATCACTTTATTTAAACACAAAAATGGTTTCTATTGCTGCTTCTCCAACTGTGTTCCTCTGCAATAGGGAAAATTACAGCAACTAGACTTTGCATCTTTGACAACCAAGGGAAAGCTGGGTCTAGATCTGCACAAATAGGATTGTTCACGTGTGCAGGTGAAAGCTGAACCCCACATAGGATGTGATGCGATGTCTTAGGGAAGCTCTGGTTATAGTAGAGAACAGCCAAGTCCTGGCAGACTCAAGGCATCCAAGCAAGGAAAGTGCTGTGAAGGGTGCCAGCATTTCTATCGAGTCCATCAGCTGAAGTCAGGGCTGAACTTGTTATCACAAACTATTATAAATTAGTTGAACTCATTAACATTCTGTGAAACACTCTGAGGGTGGTCGTAGCACTGGAGATAACTGGAATAATTAAATTTCTTAATCCTGCAGGTGTTACCTGAAAAAATTGGCCTTGAGTTCATGTGCTCAACAGGAGAACAGAGGGAGATGTTTGAACAACTCCCACTCCCTGGATGTTTAATTTGCACTGGAGTTTCCACTCTTGGAGTTCTTGACTTCACAGTTTTAGCAGTCCTTTAACACACTTTGATGTTAGTTATTGTAAAATAGTTGGCCTTATTGCAACTTAGTGCCTTCCGGTGTAGACTAAATGTGGTTAGGATTGATGATACCAACTGAGAAAGTTATTAGGAATCTCCGTCGTTCAGGATAAACAATAGCAGACCTTACATTTTTCAAGAAGCCTTTTTTTCTTTTTTAGCTTAGTGTGTTTTTCTGACAACATACAGAGAGGCAAGCCCTGTGAGATGGGGCAGATGCTCAAGACATTTTCCTTTCTAGAAGCAGTATCCTAAGTGTGGGATGTGTTGGGGTTGGTCTCTTCTCCCTGGCAGCCATTGACAGAACTAGGGAAAATGGCCTCAAGATGCACCAGGGGAGATTTAGGTTGGATATTAGGAGGAATTTCTTTACTGAAAGGGTTGTCAGGCATTGGAACAGGCTGCCCAGGGAAGTGGTTGAGTCACCATCCCTGGAGGTGTTTAAAAGATGAGCTGATGTTGTACTTGGGGACACGGTCTGGTGGCAGACTTAGCAGGGCTGTGGGTCAATGGTTGGACTCCATGACCTTAAAGGTCTTTTCCAACCGAAACCATTCTGTGATAGTATAGTAGGTGGCACAACGTATGGCGTTGTCTAGAGCATCCTGACCTAACACTGAGCCTTGAGCCAGGGATTGGACTAAGGGCTCCACAGATCCCTTCTGTGTTCTCTGTTACTCTCTATGTTTTGGAAGTCTCTGGGTAGCAGCTGGTAATTCAGGTAAGGGCATGCTGGGCTCAGTCTGCGCTCTAGTGCCTGGACTTCATGAAAGATGTGTCTTCACTGATTTGTTTTATCAGAACTGAAACGTCTTGACAAAGCAGTATAGCTTGTGTGCAGCAAGGTGGGAAACTGCTGGTGGAGAGCCATCTGGCTTACGAAATGTACTGAGGACTGTGTCTGAGGTGTGACGACAGGAGAACTGTGCTGGAGACAAGCAGGTTGAAGCAGCACTCTGAATGCTGGTGGGTCAGCCTAGACAACCACCCCGCTGCTGCTGTTGAGCACTGTGCTAGCTCTCGTGGGAAGTCTCTGCCAAACTGGGACCTAGCGGGTGTCCATGTGTGTGGCTCTGCTCCATGTCAATGCTTGTTGGCCTGTGATTCAGGCACCTGCAGAGAAGCAGTTTGGTCAGTCCTCTGCCAGTGGCTCTCACCTGTTTTAGTTGCTAGTCCATGTTAAAACATCGTTACATATCAGACTGCCATTTAAAGGAAAGCAAAGTAGATCTTTGCGTTTCTTCTCTAGCAGGAGTGCTGTGGTAAGGAGCTCAGGGTCCCTCATCCCCGCTGCTCTTCCTTGCACGGCAGGGCTGTATGGTAAGCCAAGGCACAGGAGAAACATCTGGAGCCCTTCCCTGCTCTCAGATCTTACTGTGTGGCCACACAAGGAGTTGTGCTGCCATAACAGCAGGAAAAACCTGAGACTGTATGGGTGTTTCACAGACCTTCCCTCTTGCACCATCACAGCACAGCCCGATGGGTTCAGGTAGGGTTCTGGTTAGGCAGGGAGAGGCCCTGATGAGTTATGGGGGCTCTGTCCCCATTTACCTCCAGAACAACTCTTAGTCTCTCTGTAAACTGAGTCTGGGGTCTCCAAGCAGCCAGATTGTTCAAGTAGTTGCTGCCACTAAAGAGGGGAGGACTTGCTCTTGGCTGGATGCTGCTACCATTTCCATCTGCATTTCCTTGATTCGTGTGAGGCCACCTGAGTCTCTAACCCAGTAAGCTTTTCTGCAGTTAGCCAACGTGCTGATGGGTCTCTTGGAGCTACTGTTGGGGGGAAGTGGGGAAGGAATGAGTTTGGGAGTGAGGATATCTGACTTGAGCTATTTTTTCTCAGAGCTCTTCCACCCATGTCAGAACAGCTTGATGAGAGGATCCCAGTCAAGAGTTTCCTGAGCGCTCAGGTTAACACCTCTTTAGGCAGACATGTCCATCTTAGTGCAAGCATGATGTGATCTGATGGTGCGTTCGCAGCATCCAGGTGGTACAGGATGACTTTCGCTGTTGTTTTTACTGTGTTTTTAAATTTTCAGATTAACATCAATAGCCAGGAGCTTTGGGAAGACATGCTGTGTCTCAAAGGACTCATCGGTAAGGGTTTGGTCAACATACTAGACTGCTTTTGTGCTGTGTTAGAAGGACACCAGTACTGTTAGGAATCCGTTAACTGTGGATACGGATATTCTGTCAGTCCCTCCACTCCTCTGCCCTGAGTGGAAGAAAGAGATACGTTAACAGTGGTGAGACTGGCTGGAGGTTGTAGTCATCTTTGTTTATGTGGGACAATTATCATGTATTCAAAGGCAGTGCTGGTGCAGGAGCTTCTGGAGTCTCCATCCAGTCCAGCCACCCACTTGGAGCAGGATTGTCCCCAATGCAAGGACAACCGTGGTTCCCAGTGGTGGAGGTTGGAGGGATGAAGAGGTAAGCCTCACTTGCTCTACCTCTGTGCAGCAGCTTTCCCTAGAAAATCTGGTACCCCCAAGGTCACAGCCATGTCAGTGTTTCTTCTAAAGTCTCCTCTACAACATTGTTGTTAGCTTGTTGGACATGAGGCAAATCTCCTTCCCCAGGGTGGTGCAGAGATCACCAGAGGAGGAGACCTCAGTCCTTACAGGATTTCAAGGTTCTCCTTATGATACTAGCACCCTTTTGCAATCCTCTTCCAAATGAGAATGCTGCAACGGGGAAACGTGCAACCAAACTATTGGCTAAGCTGACCTGTTCTGACCTCATCCTTACTAATTTTCCTGCTTGCAGTTGTTGATGTGTTTCAAGCCTGGTGTGGTCCATGCAAAACAGTAGTGGATCTTTTCCGCAAAATAAGGAATGAAGTTGGCAGTGACCTCCTGCATTTTGCTGTGGTAAGATCTAATCCAGCACTGCTTAAAATATCCTGTCCCCTAATGTTAGCAGGTAACTAATGGCTGAAGTAATTTAACTTTCCAATATTCAGCCAAAATTATAACAGGCATAGAACCATAGAATGGTTTAGGTTGGAAGGGACATTAAAGATCATCCAGTTCCAACCGCCCTGCCATGGGCAGGGACACCTCCCACTGGATCAGGGGCTCAAAGCATCATCCAACCTGGCCTTGAAGACCTCCAGGGATGGGGCGGCCACAGCTTCCCTGGGCAACCTGGGCCAGTATCTCACCACCCTCATGGTGAAGAAATTCCTCCTTATGTCCAGTCTAAATCTGCCCCTCTCCAGTTTATGCCCATTGTCCCTTTTCCTATCACTCCAAGCCTTTGTGAACAGTCCCTCCCCAGTCCGGGAGTTCCACCTGTGTGAGCGAGCCTGCTAAAGGCAGACACTTGGTTACACTAATAAGGGCTCACATCATGGAGAATTTTCAGGCTCCAGTTTCTGTACTCTTTCCAGAGTTCTGTACTCTTCAGATTTCTGGTTAAGCATGTAATGCTGGACAGAATCGTTAACACCCGTGTCCCTCTGACGTACAGGGAGGGCCTGAAGGATCTGGGTTTTATCACCCTGGAGAACACTAAGGCATAGATGCCTAGTGGGGAATTAATAGTGAAGGCAGAGACAGACATTTTTCAGTCGTACATCACGGAAGAACAACAGGTAATGGGACCATGTTGCAGCAAGGAAAAATCCAAGTAGATAGAAGGAAAAAGTATTCAGTGTGTAGGAGTTGCTGGCTGCTGGGACAAGTTCCCAGGAGCTGTGGAGCACTGATTCTTGGAGATGCTCAAAACTAACGCAGCCTTGAGCAAGCTCATTTCCTGGAGCAGGATCTCAATCCAGAGCTCTTCAGAATTCCCTCCCCACCTCAGTCACACTATGCTTCTGTGTTTAAATGCCTTCCCTGGCTGAAAGCAGCCCTCAGTTGCTGCCCGAGCTATTGGTGGTGAGGTTTCTCCGGAGGCCCCTGCTCAGTGGTCCTGGCAGTCTGCTGCTGCCATCATCACAGCTCTTCCTGTCACTTCTCCTCCTCCTTATAGACAAGGGGACCTGATGTCATATTTTCAGGCTTTTTCTCTGGAATTCGCTCAGACAAGCTGCTGTGAGATAGATATCCCTGGGGGGGACACACACCTGCCTGCTGCTTGGGTCATTGATGCTGAGCTGGGTGTTGGCAGTTGGCAGTGGCCCTGGCTCTGGCCAGCATCCTTCTGCCCCCTTAGACTGCGCACCAGAGGGGGTTTGCTGGTGGGGGGCATCGGTGCGAACCCACTAAGAGTGTTTGAGTCCAGGCAGCTGCATGTCTCTTCCTCCAATGCAGAAACACTTCTTCGAGAAACATCTCTTTTATTTTACATTCCTTTCAGGCTGAAGCTGATTCCATTGATGCTCTGGAAAAATACAGAGGAAAATGCGAGCCTGTCTTTCTGTTTTACACAGTGAGTGAAAATAGTGTTTCAGTAGCTGCATAGCAATAAACATGATTTGCTGGTGGGAACTGTTGTCCTTTTTCATAGAATGGTTTGGGTTGGAAGGGACCTTAGAACCCATCCAGTTCCAACCCCCTGCCATGGGCAGGGACACCTCCCACTGGATCAGGTTACAGGTTTTTGAGGGTTACTATTTATCTTTTATGTCTGATAGGACCATTTTATTTACTCTGTGTCTGTCAGTATCTATGGTGATCAAGTGCTGCATGGATAAGAATACACAGCCAGTGTTTACATTTAAATACTTTCTGCTTTACCACCAAGAAACAGAATAATCCAATGTTGCTTTATTAAAAATAAAAAACAAACCAAACAACAGAATGAGAGATTAAGGTACGAATAAAGTAAAACAGTTTGAATTGCACAGGCAGATGAAAAGCGGGCACTGCACAAAGTGACAGGAACTCTCTAGACATTCTCTGTGCGAACCTTGTGAAGTTCAACAAGGCCAAGAGAAGGTCCTGCACCTGGGTTGGGGCAACCCCAAGCACAATTATAGGCTGGGTAGAGAATGGATTTGGAGCAACCCTGAGAAGAACTTGGGGTGCTGATTGATGAGAAGCTCCACATGAGCCGGCAATGTGCACTCACAGCCCAGCAAGCCAAACCGTGTCCTGGGCGGCATCCAAAGTAGTGGGGCCAGCAGGGCGAGGGAGGGGATTCTGCCCCTCTGCTCCGCTCTAGTCAGACCTCACCTGGAGTCCTGCCTCCATTTCTGGGGTCCTCAGCACGGGGAGGGCATGGAGCTGTTGGAGCAGGTCCAGAGGGGGTCATGGAGATGATCGGAGGGCTGGAGCACCTCTCATATGAGGACACACTGAGAGAGTTGGGATTGTTCATCCTGGAGAAGAGAAGGCTCTGAGGAGGCCTTAGAGCAGCCTCCAGTACAGAAAGGGGCTCCAGTAGAGCTGGGGAGAGACTCTTGACCAGGGAGTGCAGGGACAGGATGAGGGGTGAATGGTTTTAAGTTGAAAGAGGGGAGTTTGAGATAAGAATTTACAAAGAAATGTTTTCCTGTGAGGGTGAGGCCCTGGCCCAGGTTGCCCAGAGAAGCCGTGGCTGCCCCATCCCTGGAGGTGTTCAAGGCCAGGTTGGACGGGGCTTGGAGCAACCTGATCCAGTGGGAGGTGTGCCTGCCGGTAGCAGGGGGATGGAACTGGATGGACCTTGAGGTCCCTTCCAAGCCAAACCATTCTATGATTGCCACGCCCCTACAGCCTGTGATGTGTGGCTGTGTTTCATGGCTATGCTTCATGGCCCTTAGTCATGAAAATCCCTGTGACTCAGGCTCAGAGATCCCGAAACAGGTGAGTGTCTGCAGGGTCCTGGGCCTGGCTGAGTCCTCCTGAGCAGTGTTCACACCATGTTAGGATGTTCCCACTTGATGTCCTGTGGGGTCTAAAGGTTCAGCCTCCTGCTACTCCTCTCACGGGCTGATTTTGTTGATCAGGATCAATGAAGTTTGTTTTGAAGGTTCCATCTTGTTCTGGAGCAGAGCAGCTCTGTTGGGAGGAGGTCCTGGTACATAATATCTTATGTGATGTGCTACTGTGGGGACTTCTAGAGCCCAGAGGGCACTGTTCGAGTGCTTACTGACTGATTTGATCCTCACCCCTTCCAGGGAGGAGAGTTGGTAGCTGTTGTTAGAGGAGCGAATGCCCCGTTGCTGCAGAAGACCATCTTGGAACAGCTGGCTGTGGAAAGGAAGGTTTTAGAGCATGGAGGAGATCGCATGGTGGTAAATCGGTCACTGAACTCTGAAATACCTGTACGTGTGTGTGCCAGAGGAAAGGTTCAGCTCCCCACTGCCAGCAGAGCTCTCAGACATGGATACTTCATTACCAAAATCCTGTCCTCTTGTCTGGACTGGCTCTCAAATCTGGGGAGTGCTGCTTGAGTGTCTGCTAGGCTGTGGAGCCTTCCTACAGGGGCAGGCTGGAAAGGGGGACTGTGTTTCTGAAAATCTCTGTCCTCTTGATAAGAGCAAAGTAGTGCATATCATCCAGCTCTGCAGGATGAAAGAGAAACTCCATGGTGCTCACTCTTGACTTGTTCTTTTACCACAAGTGTTTAAGGAATAAAATAATCTTACCTTCCTAGGTGGTTTTGAATTCCGGGGTCTCTAGCAGGCCTCTGTGATGGCATTTCTCAGGCTGAGGTGGGGAAAGGTTCGCTGCAGTCATTTTTGTTTCTTAGTGTGACTGATGCAGTGGCTGGAGCCTTTCTGCCTGGAGCACCTTCCCGGAGCTCAGCTCATCTTTCTCCACAGTCCTGGGACCTGATGGACTCTGAGTTCTGCTGTGTGCAATCAGTCTGCCTTTCAGCAGCTCTGAAGTACAGCCGGACAGTCCTCACAGCTGAAACTATAGACAGCCCCAAGGCTGCCCTTCCCTTCCCAGCCCCACTGCTGTAGGGACTGTCTTTTTGTGTGCACTGTCCTGAGTGGGACTTCTGACCTGGTGGCATTTTTGAGGAACAAAAATGACTTTCCTGCTAGTCATATGGCATCCTTGAAGCACAGATGATGGTGTGTTGGTAACTGCAAGCTCCCTCTTCTGAGCAGCCCTTTCTGGTGATGTTGCGTGGCCTGGGTCTGGGAATGCTTTTCCCCCAGCTTTTACTAGTGAACTGACTCAGAGCTCAGAAGGTGACCCTGGACAGGCAGATCCTCTGTTCTCGCCGCTGAGCTGATGGACACCTGGAGAACTGGTTCCTGCTCAGGTGGAGGTAGAGAGTGAGGACCTGTCTGGCAGATGCTCACCTAGAGGGGAAGGGGGCACTTGGGATGTTCTTGTTCATCCACGTGCTCTTGCTGCTAGGTACAAGACAGAGCCTTCTCCAAAGAGAAGGGGAACGTGGCTGCTGTTCAGGTTGAATACTGGGCAAGCTGAGCAGGTAAGGAAGGCACAGCTGTAGGATGCTCTTTGTGCCCTTAGCATGAGCCTTTGCTAAAGCTGGGATCCTAAACGATGATTAACTGCTGTGGCTATTTGGACACGAGAGGGGCTGTTCCTCCCATCAGGCACAACAGGGGCTGTGCCCTCAGCCTCTGACACGTCAGGACACAGGGAATGTCACCCTGAAGCAGTGTGTGTAGGCAAGCAAGTAAGAGACAACGGTAGCTGGGGTGTCTGACCTCCATAAACTCTTAAGATTTGTCCTTCCACATGTGTTTTATTTCACAGTTATCAGTTCTGACCCCTTCCCATGCCTCCTAGCTGGGTGGGGGTCTTCTACTTTGAGTAACTGAAACACTTCAGCTTTTCCAGCTGGCTTTTAAAAGAAAGCACAAACACTTGGACACCAAACCTTGTTACGCCACCTCTTCCCTTGTCCAAAATTAGTCACGTATTCCCAAAGGCTTTTGCCTCTCACCCAGACCCAGTCTGTCTCCTACAGTGACGCTTTGTCCTGGCTGTGCTGGATGCAGCTGCACGTCTGTGCACGCCAAATCGTGGGCCCCAAAACGCTGGGAACTGCAACAACCCCTGCTTGGCCTTAGCGAAGGGGCTGTGGGGCTGGAAGGGAGCAGAGCACGCTGACCTCTGTCTCATTGTTTTACCTATTATGAATTATTCCCCTTTTTCCTTGCCAGGCTGACACATCCATCGGTCCTGGGCCTGGTTTCTGAGCTGTCGTCAAGGAGCAAGTCGGGGAATTGGCATGAAATAAAAGGATTTTGTGTGGTAGCACTGCTGGCTCTCTCCCTCTGTCCCTCTGTCCCTCCATCCCCCCTCTCCCTCTATCCTCCCGTCCCTGGGTCCTTCTCTCCCTGTCCTCATTCTCTCCCTCTGTCCTTCTCCCTCTTTCCCTGTGTCCCTCTGTTCTCATCCCTCTCTCCCTGTCCTCATTCTCTCCCTGTGTCCTTTTATCCCTCTACCTCCATCCTTCTGTCTCCTTCTCTCCCTCCATCCCCCTCTCCATGTCCCTCTGTCCCCTCTCCCTCCATTTCCTTTTCCCCCTCCTTTTCCCCCTCTCTTGCTCCCTCCATCCTTCTCTCCGTGTCCCTCCCTCCCCCTTTCTCTCCCTGTGTCCCTCTGTCCTTCTCTCTCCCTTCGTCCTTCTCTCCTGTGTCCCTGATTCCTTCTCTGCCTCCTTCCCTCCCTTTCCCTCCCTCTGTCCCTGCGGTCCCTTTAAGCCTCGCGGGGCGGGGCCGGGACTGCGCCTGCGCGGGGGCTCGCGGGGGCGTCTCCGGACGCGGGTTCGATTCCCGGCGGTGCCGGCGCGGCCATGGAGCCCGAGCCGTGCCCGGAGCCGCCCGGCCCTCGCCTGAGCGCGGCGGAGCTCGACCGCGACCTGGACTCCCGCAACGACCTGGTGCGGGGCGGGGACGGAGGAGGAGGATCGGCAGGACCCGCAGCCCCCCCCTAATTCCCTCATCCCCCCCCTAATTCCCCGGGTTTGCCCGCATCCCTCCCCCCGGTTCCCCCGCATCCCCCTCTCCCAGTTTCCCCGCATCCCCCTCTCCCAGTTTCCCCGCATCCCCCTCTCCCAGTTTCCGCGCATCCCCCTTCCCAGTTTCCCCGCATCCCTCCTCCCAGTTTGCCCGCATCCCTCCTCCCAGTTTGCCCGCATCCCTCCTCCCAGTTTCCCCGCATCCCCCTTCCCAGTTTCCCTGCACCCCTCCTCCCAGTTTCCCCGCATACCCCTTCCCAGTTTCCCTGCACCCCCCTCCCAGTTTCCCCGCATCCCCCTTCCCAGTTCCCCTGCATCCCTCCTCCCAGTTTCCCCGCATCCCCCTTCCCAGTTTGCCCGCATCCCCTCCTCCCAGTTTGCCCGCATCCCCCTTCCCAGTTTCCCCGCATCCCCCTCTCCCAGTTTGCCCGCATCCCTCCTCCCAGTTTGCCCGCATCCCTCCTCCCAGTTTGCCCGCATCCCCCTTCCCAGTTTCCCTGCACCCCCCCTCCCAGTTTCCCCACATACCCCTTCCCAGTTTCCCTGCACCCCCCCTCCCAGTTTCCCCGCACCCCCTAAGGAAATTGGCTTTTCCCCCCCCATTATTGAGTGGTCAGAAGTGCTTGTGCCCCACTGTCCATGTGCTTTGGAGAGGGAGCACAACTCCAGGAGCACTGATCTCTGGGAATTCAAGCATTTCAAGTTACAGGAGTGGGCAGAAGCCTGAGAAAAACCGTATCATTTCCTTAACAAACACTTCTTGTGCTGTCACATCTCGGAGAATGCAGTTTGTGTCAGAGAATCCATAGGATACAGTGCCTTTCTGGACAGGGGGATGTGGGACGGAGCACATGCAGAGCTGCGTTTTTCCTTAGTTAAAAAAGCTGCCTGGAAGGTGGAGTATGGGATCTAAACTCTGGTTTCTGATATCTAGATCGATGACAAAGAATTTGACATTCCTCAAGTGGATACTCCTCCCACCCTGGAGAGCATCCTCAATGAGGTGAGTGGTCCGTTGGACGCGAAACAGCTCCCGTATGGGAATGATTGGAGGTGAGGCAGCATCGACTCCTTGGGCTCTGCTGAGATTCGTTTTCTGGGAAATAAAATTTTATAACTTCATGACTTCTTTATACCTGTGGAATGGAATCCTAAAGGTTGGAAAAGAGCTCGAAGCTCATCCAGTCCAACCATCAGTGCAACACCACTGTGCCTATTGACCCATGTCCCCAAGCGCCACGGCCGCACGCCTTTTGAGCCCCTCCAGGGAAGGGGATTCCACCACTGCTCTGGGCAGACAGTTCTAAGGCTTCACCACTCTTTCGCTAAAGAAATTTTTCCTAATACCTCATCTAAACCTCCCCTGGCACAACTGAAGGCCGTTTGCTCTCATCCTATCGCTTATTACTTGGGAGAAGAGACCATCAGCCACCGCCCTCACTGTAAATTTGTACAATGTCGGTTTGACCTTCCTTCCTTGGTTGTTCTGTAGAGAGACTGTCCCTTGTCTTTTTAAAGCTCATCTTCTAGGAATTCGCATTGTGGCTGAGGTTGCGGTGTAGGTCCTCTTCCTTACCTCCTCGATACAGTGTGCCCAGTTCAGAAAACAACTCCCAGTCCAGAGAAATAAAATTATACCTCACTTCAGGAGGGAAACTGCTACTAGAATGGATGTATCCAGGTGGAAGGAAGTCTAGTGAGTACGGCCAAGGCTTTTACCAAACCCGAATGAGAGATGAAGAACATAACACAACGTATGTTCGCTTCATGAATTGCTGTGGGGTGTGCTACAAAGAGTTTTGTTTTACTCAATTGAAATAGCCATAACTGGAGTAGAGGGTTCCCATCAAACGTAAGCGTGTTGGGCTGCGTGTTTGGGCAGCCGGCGGAAGGCCGTACCGTCGTTAAAGGTCAGGGTCACCAAGCAACTGTGTTTTCTTTTCTCAGTTAAAAAATAAATGAATTCTGGGCAGTTCTTAGTTTGTGGGAGGTGATGAGAACTAGATTCTTCACAACTCCTTTGATGTTCATTCCTTGTGTTTGGCCCCCGGCAGGAGTAACGAACTGCCCAACACTGAATGTTTCCTGCAAGGGAGAACTGACTTTGTCTCACTTATATCCGTCTCGGGGCAGTTCTTACAATCGCAATGTGAGTGCATAATTCTTAGAAAGGAGAAGAAGGGACAGAAGGAAAGGCAAACGTAGAGAAAACAGGTTTTTCTAGCAAACCGAGGAGGCTGGTGGTTGGGCTTCCTGGTGGGAAGCCAGCATGAAGGGAAGAGGAGCCTGGGAGAGGTGACAGGTCTTTTAAAAAGCTCTATTAAAGGTACAGGTAGAAGTTCTGGACCCCTCACCACAAGAAGGATGTTGAGGCTCTGGAGCGTGTCCAGAGAAGAGCAACAAAGCTGGTGAGGGGGCTGGAGAACAAGTCTGACGAGGAGCGGCTGAGAGAGCTGGGGGTGTTTAGCCTGGAGAAGAGGAGGCTGAGGGGAGACCTTCTTACTCTCTACAACTGCCTGAAAGGAGGTTGTGGAGAGGAGGGAGCTGGGCTCTTCTCCCAAGTGACAGGGGACAGGACAAGAGGGAATGGCCTGAAGCTCCGCCAGAGGAGGTTCAGGTTGGATATCAGAAAAGAATTCTTCACAGAAAGAGTCATTGGGCACTGGAACAGCTGCCCAGGGAGGTGGTCGAGTCGCCTTCCCTGGAGGTGTTTAAGGAACGGGTGGATGCAGTGCTTGGGGACATGGTTTAGGGAGTGTTAGGAATGGTTGGACTCGATGATCCAATGGGTCCTTTCCAACCTTGTGATTCTGTTTCCCGAACGGATCAGTCCAGGAGCATGAGGAATAACCACTGATGTTTTGCTGTTTGTTTTTACCTCTGCGTTGGGGGGTAGCATACGGCAGTACATCGTGTTTCTGCTGATGCTTAGAGTGATGAGAGCAGAGGGAACCTACCGATATTGGGTGATACCGCAGGAGCCACGGTCGTGTCCCCACTAGAGGAGTATTATCATCGTAGTCCTAACTCAGGGCAGGTGGTCTGGAGAAAACAGCTCAGTGCAGACTAATACAAAGTTTTACTCCAACGTTATTTATCTCGGTGCATGTGGGATGGGAATGACTGGCAGAGCATCTTCTGGAAAGGGTTTTAGTGGAGAACAACCTGACTGAACCAAAAAGGTGTACCGCTGCACTGGAAATAAAAAAAGTATGTTTAATGGGCCCAGGTCTGCCAGTTCCTTGGGAGCAGGTGGGGAGCACCGCTCCGTTCTCTGCGTGTTTGCTGTTAGGTGGAGTTTTGTGTTTGCTGTCTGTGGCTCTGTGCTTCCAGAACAACATGGACTGTGTGTTTGAAAGACAGTGAGGAGAACGGCTGTTTGAAAATTGCTATAAAAACAATTCCTGGCTAAGCCTGAGGAGAGAGAGATGGTCAGCAGAAGAGCACAGAGGAGAAGAGCAGACTCGGCCCTCCCTCCTAGCAGCAAGGGGACTGCTGGATGCTGAGCCGCCTTTTGGCAAAGGACTGGAGTAGCTGAGAGAAGGCCACCTCTTGGGAACTTTGAGAACAGCTTAGTTCAAGGTCTGTTACAGTTTTGGTGGGATGGGTCCTATCTGGAGAAGAAAGATGGATTGAATAAGAGTCTTCATCTGGAGTATTGTGTCCAGTTCTGGAATCCTCAATGTAAGAAAGATATGCAGCTGTTGGAACGGGTCCAGAAGAGGCTACAAGGGTGATCTGAGGGCTGAAGCACCTCCCATACAAGGACAGGCTGAGAGAGTTGGGGTTGTTCAGCCTGGAGAAGAGAAGGCTCTGAGGAGACCTTAGAGTGACCTTCCAGTGCCCAAAGGGGCTACAGGAAAGCTGAAGAGGGGCTGTTCACAAAGGCTTGGAGTGATAGGACGAGAGGCAATGGGTACAAACTGGAGAGGGGCAGATTTAGATTAGGCATAAGGAGGAATTTCTTCACGATGAGGGTGGTGAGGCCCTGGCCCAGGTTGCCCAGGGAAGCTGTGGCTGCCCCATCCCTGGAGGTGTTCCAGGCCGGGTTGGAGGGGTCTTGGGCAGCCTGAGCCAGTGGGAGGTGTCCCTGCCCATGGCAGGAGGGGTGGAACTGGATGGGCTTTAAGGTCCCTTCCAACCCAAACTATTCTATGATTCTACGATTCCACGAATAACTTTCTCTGCAGCCCACTTTGTGATTAGTGTGAATTCTGGAGACAGGTTCTTCCACAGAACCAGTTTAGTAAAGGAATACATAGTTCTTTTTTTCACTTCTTGCCCTCTTCTTGATTTTTCTGTGTAATTGATGCTGTTTTGCTGATGTCTCAGGATGTTGTGCATGTTGAATGTTTTGTAAGCTCAGGTGATTCTCTTCCCTCAGACTGATGATGAAGAGGAGTCTTTTGTTTTGGAGGATCCCTTTCTCCTGAACGTTGATAACACGGATGCGCACTCCTATGACACATCTTCTGTAGCGAGCTCCGACAGTGGGGACCGGACACACCTGAAAAGGTACTGCAGGACCGATAGCCTGGGAGGTGAAAGGGTTTTTTAAGGAGCATTCCTTATATCCATAAAAAACTAATTCTTTTTTTTTGGGTGGATAGAAGGACAATCCAAAGCTAAGAACAGTTGGAATTTCCTAAGGCGTCTCCTCCCCGTGCTTTGCTGTGAGCACAGTATTCATCTGTTCCCTGGGTAGGGAGCCTTAAGTGGTCTGTGTGGGCTTTGTCTCCTGCTGTCATCTCCTAGTGCTGAGGTCCCAGGGAGGTGCTGCAGAGGCACTGGTGAAGCTGCTTCTGGCAGAGCAGCGTTATTCCTCCATGATGGAGTAGCCAGAGGTTGGATTTGTCCTTGCACGGAGGGCTGGTCCGTCTGAGCCATATATGCATTCTGTAGGAAATGGAGTATTTAAATTTCTCTGAATTTTAGTGGAATCCTTGAAACACTGAACTGTGATGGCTTTAAAGAAAGTCTTCCAAAGGTGTCTCTGACTTCCAGAGTCTGCAAGCAGCTTTTTAAAAGGCAAGTGAACTGCTGTCGCTCCTGTAAATGGAATGCTAACCTTCACGTCTAAAAGCAGCCTGGAATGTGATAATTATCTATAGTGGTGCTGACTTACCTCATTAATTGCTCTTATGACAACCTGATCCTACATCCTGAGCCACTCCTGTGGCCGCCTCACGTGCTGTAGGAAGTTGGTTGGTACATGAGCAGTTGCGCAGGATATAAATGCTCTGTGTGCGATGGTTTCTGGTGGTGTGGGGCGATGGACTGACTCACTGCCCCCTTTTCGAATGAGATGGTTTGTACTAAGTGAAATATAAACTGGAGTGGCTTAAACATTTTTCACTACAGAGTGGGCAGGAAATGTTGGAAGTGGTGTTGTTGTCTTTGGGTGAAGCTGGCTCCCTTGTTTATGGGTCCTTGGCCATAATGTAAGCTATTAACGGCATGTTTCTTCAGCCTCCGTGTGAGCTGCCTATTTGTGCACCTCTTTAGAGATAAGAAGCAAATATTTTTGTGTTAGTTTTAGATATTTGGCTTTCTGGTGGTGTGTACTTGGTGACAAAACTGGAACTTCCCTGGGGATTTTCTCTCTGCTGTGTGTGCAGCACTGTGCCAATGCTCTCGAGAAATAACTATCCCCTGTATGCTAGTTGCATTTAGAGACGTTTTCTCCATGATCAGAAGCACCCTTTATTTCAGATCGACTGTATTTCAATTGATTGTTATCCTTTAAGCATGCATCCAGTTTTCTTAGCGGTCTGTATTCTGCTAATGAGCCTTTTTCAGTTGTTTATTTGCCTTAGATGTTCACCTTTAGAGGCTGAAACTTCATGACTCACTGAAGATTAATTACAGAGCAAAAGAGTGGCTTTCAGGCTTTATTGATAAGGTCTGAGATTGCAGATACCTGCTTGAAACTGTCTGTTTGAAGGCCTGTATTTTTTTCCCCAGGAGATGAATTAAAAACAAACATTGTGCAGGCACGGTGGTGCAGAGCAGGCTTTGCTGATAAGCTCATATCTGTTTAATTCTGTGCACATAGGCTTCAAGAATGAGGATGGAAGCTGCATGAGTTATGTGTGCGTGCAGAACTCACCTGGTGGTTTAGCTGTGAATGAGGCAAAGTACCAAACTTCTGCTCTGCTCTAATGCATTTTGGTTCATTTCTTATTTCCTTAGGAAGAAAAAACTGCCAGATTCTCTCTCACTCCATGGATCAGTGATACGGCTCTCGCTTCTGAAAGGAATTTCTGCCCAAATAGTCTCTGCAGCAGTAAGTGTCATCTTCTGGTTGCGTCCATTAGGAAAAACTTGAATGTCTTCTGGCGTGGAAGAGGATGTGTGATGTCCTCTCCCCCCAACTCTCAGTTCTGGATAATACTAACATGTTTGGTACTTAAACTGCTAACTGGTAATCCCAGTGGGGAATCGGCTCACTGCGGCTGCAGTACAGTAGGGTCTCTTTAACACAGATTTGTGCTGCTGGATGTCATTAAACCCGGTGAGAAATTTCAGTATAAAATGATAGCAGTGCTTGCCTGAAGATGCTAGAAGCAGGTTTGCTTGATGCCTGCAGCAGGCACGGAATGTGTTTGTTGTTCTGAGCCGAGTGAGGAGCAGTTTGGCACCTTCCTGCGTCTGGGACTACGCCTCAGGCGTGGATGGGTGCAATGGAGCTGTAGATGGTACTGCCAGGGGAAAACTGGCTGTCTGAGGTCAGAGGCAGGGCAGGATTTACACAGCGTGGGATTTCTGGAGCGCACAGGGTAGGCTTGTTGAGGGAAACACAAGTGACCTGTCTGGCAGTGGTTTATGATGGCCTCTGTCTCAGCGCTGCCGCTGGGGAGGGGCAGGTGACCCACCTGAATGGGGACCTAGGAACGTGTGCTTGAGAGGCGGGTAGTTTGTGTTAAATGGTTATGCCGTGTACACCGAGAAGGACAGGAAGTCATCCTGAGGGACATTTATAAGCTGGAGAAGTGGGACTGGGCGGACTTCATGGGATTCAACAAGGCGAAGTACAAGGTTCTACACCTGGGTTGGGGCAGTGCATGGTCTCAATACCGGTTGGGGGGTGATGTGATTGAGAGCAGCCCTGCGGAGAAGGACTTGGGGTGCTGATTGATGAGAAGCTCGATATGAGCTGGCAACGTGCGCTCGCAGCCCAGAAGGCCAACCATGTCCTGGGCTGCATCCAAAACAGCGTGGCCAGCAGGGAGGGAGGGGACTCTGCCCCTCTGTTCCTCTCTTGTGAGACCTCATCTGGAGTGCTGTGTCCAGTTCTGGAATCCTCAACATAAGAAGGAGACGGAGCTGTTGGAACGGGTCCAGAGGAGGCTACAAGGATGATCGGAGGGCTGGAGCACCTCCCATACAAGGACAGGCTGAGAGAGTTGGGGTTGTTCAGCCTGGAGAAGAGAAGGCTCTGAGGAGACCTTATAGCGACCTTCCAGTACCTGAAGGGGCTACAAAAAAGCTGGAGAGGGGCTGTTCACACAGGCTTGGAGTGATGGGACGAGGGGCAATGGGTATAAACTGGAGAGGGGCAAATTTAGACTGGACATAAGGAGGAATTTCTTCACGATGAGAGTGGTGAGGCCCTGGCCCAGGTTGCCCAGGGAAGCTGTGGCTGCCCCATCCCTGGAGGTGTTCAAGGCCAGGTTGGATGATGCTTTGAGCCCCTGATCCAGTGGGAGGTGTCCCTGCCCATGGCAGGGGGGTTGGGACTGGATGGGCTTTAAGGCCCTTCCAACCCAAACTATTCTATATTTCTATGAATACTGTTATTAAGATTGGACAGTTTTGAAAGGAGTGTAGTAACTTTCCTATGGAATTACAGGATATTCTGCTCCCTCCCCTTTTCTGTGCACTTTCACATCCCTTCTGGGTATTTCTAGTCAATGGTTCCCTCAGGAATTCTTGCCCTGGTGGGATTTGTGTTGTTTTTTCTGCGTGTTGTAAGTCTAGCTGTTAAAAGCCTGTACAGGGCTGGGAGTTCTGTCTCTCTTACTGTGTCCTGTTTTTCTAGGACAAAGTGGATGCTGGCCTGCCCACCGCAATTGTAAGTACTCTAACAATTTTCAAATACTCTAGTTTTCATGCAAGTTTGTTTAAGTGGTAATTTAAGACAGCTGATAAATGCATCTCCCTTCTTGTGCGTACTAAGAACTTTCAGATGTGACGGGTGGGAGGAGCAGCATGAAAGGTCTGTCTCTTGGAGCAGAGTTCAGCCTTTCTTAACTACCTACATGGCCTTTTGCTGACCAAACCCTACATTCTTCCCTCTCTTGTGTCTTCACAGGCTTGTTAATTGAGCACCCAACCTTTCCCCATAAAGATAGCATTCGTCCCTTGAACGCGTTGAGTTTCCCCAGCTATTTCTTCTTTTCCTGTTACTGTTTTGACTCCTAACAATTTTTTAAAGAAACTTAAACTGAAGTTTAACTGAAGAACCCATCACAAAGTGATGGGTTCCAAACCTCTCTGCCTCCTGATGTAACTGAAATGTGACCTAAAAATATAAAATCTCACTAGAAGCCTATTTGAAAGATATTCCTGCTAAGCAATTTGCATTAAGCTTCTTGAAGCTAAACATTCTAATTAAAATACATCAGAAGTGAAGCTGCCTGTAGTTAAAGGAGTAGAGAAACAGTTTAAGGAAGAGAAATCCGCAAAGTATTTGTTCTGCCCCTGTGAAATGAGTTTTAGTGTTTCATGAAGAAACTCAAGGTGTGCTCAGTCACCCGGAGCGACCTGCAAGAAATTATACTTTTAATTTAACAAGAGGAAGGAAAAGAACTGTAGTCACATCTAAAGGCAGAAGATTGTGTGGCAGAATTAGATGCAGGCTGTGACTCGTGCACGTGGGATAAAATCCTTTACTTCCATACTCCAGCCATGGAGACACTTAATTTTTTTCATCTGACTTACTCTTGCTAAGAAATAGAAAGTAGAGCAGTGTTAATATATCTGCAGCATTACGTGATTTCTGTAAAGTTTTATTTAGTTGGGTTCAGGTTTGCCAGCGTGATGGAATCTTGGAGCTATGTTTAATTCCTTATGGAAGGAAGCTGGAGTCTCTGGGTTTGCCGTCTCTTTAGGGGACCAGTGCTGCCCAGGGTGTGGGAGAGTTCGGATATGGATGTGGCAGCTGAGTGAGGAAAAATCCTCTGAGTATTTACACTCTGCTGCTACCACACCACAAGAATGAAGCTGACTTTACAGAGAAGATATTTCACTGTGGGTACCATTCAGCATTTGAATTTCAAAGAGCAGAGGAAAAGGCAACCCTCTGACTTTGGAAAAATGTGTGTGATGATTGTTGAGGTGTAATACTTGTCTAGCATTCCTGCAGGAAGCTTTCACACAGAAAATGCTTTTGTCTATGACCTAAATCTTCCCCTTTTGGCAAATGTTGCATGAGCACAGTGAGAGTTTAAGTGGTGGATTCATGACTGATGTTTCTTGTATTTTCAATCTTTCTGCACGATTGTTTCAGGCAGCATCAAATCTGATAGCGGTGGGGACTTCCCATGGGTTAGCACTGATATTTGGTAAGTTAAAAATAAAGTTTTGAGGTTTTTGTATCTTAATAATTGTAGAATCCCAAATGCAAACAAGGAAAAAACCCAGCTAGAATTAGAGCTGCAGACTTCTAATATGTTCTGTTGGTGCTAAATGCGGTTTTCTTTCAGTAAAGAAAAAAAAGTAATATTTCAGTTGTCCTTATTCATGTATTCCTTCTGTTTTGGTGGGGGTTGGCACATTGCTATCAATCAATTTGTGGCAATTGTATGAAGACCTTTTTTTGTGTTTAGATATAAATTACTCTGTTTTCATGTGGAAGAACCCAGAACCTGTACACAACCACCCTCTCATACAATATTCGAATCATAGAATAGTTTGGGTTGGAAGGGACCTTAAAGATCATCCTGTTCCAACCCCTGCCATGGGCAGGGACACCTCCCACTGGATCAGGCTGCCCTATTATATTATTAATGATCTTCCCTATGATGTAATTAGCTGCCAGCTTTAGAGGAATTTAAATGTGTTCCTTGGGAAGGGGAGTGCCTGACCCATGGCTGCCTGCGGGCTGCCCCATGGCTGCCTGCGGGCTGCCCCATAGGTTTCTCCTGCCCTGCCCTTCCTCAGCTCCGGTCACCTCTGTGTCCTATCATTCTGTTATTCTCTCTCCCATTCCCAAACTTTCAGTTCTGTAACTGAAATTCGAGAGTTGACTCTGGTGCACTCAGATCCATCTGCAAAGAGAAATTCTGGCAGGATATGGCTTTATAAAGCTGCCTGTGTGCCAGAGAGAGGATGAATGCTGTGGCTTGGCTTTACTCTCTAACTTAAACCAGCAGGTTATATCTGTAGATTGATCAACATCTGTCTATTCTTAGCAAAACATTTTTCTCCTAGGTGTGTTAAATAGGATGAGATTTACTCCCTGAAGTTTTGTAAGCTGTGTGCATGGTTTATACTGTACAATGGAAACATCACCTTTTTTGCCTGCAAAAATATAGGTCCATTTTCTGGTTGAATGCTGCTGATGTTCAAATTTCTCTGAATAGTTTTGTGTCTCTTTAACCCTTTATTTTTTCTTTCATATATTTGACTTCAACTATTTCATTTATCTCCTGTTGTGAGTAGAGCTGTACCCCTTGACTTGTCTGCTTTGTCCTTTTTAAGGAAGACTTGGGTAGCTTCCATTCTGCTATTTCTGTTGCTCTTTTAAAATGATCGTGGGACAGGTCTCTGAGCATCTGAGCTTTGAAAAACAATATTGTTTTCATGGATTATAGTTGGATTGGGTGCCAGTTCTTTGGTGTCCTGTAAGTGTTGTGGATTTAAAGTACTGCCCAAGGGGCAAACACGCATGCACACACTCCTCGGGTGACCTCCAGGGCCACGTAAGCGTGCAGGGGAAAATAATTACTGACAACCCATCAGAACCTCTCCATCTGCCATTTCTGGTAATGGCTGTTGTTAAATGATCTAACTGAGGAGAGGTAGCACTCTCATTTTCTTTCTCTTTCAGGTAGTTTCTCTTCTGTTTGAAGCTTTGTTACCCGCACGAGGGTAATGGCAGTTGGGAATGGGCCCCTTAGCTTGTTTCTAGTGCTGTCCTTGCTTGGGGAACTTGTGGGGTTATTTTTAATATAAATAAAGGCCATCCTTTTACAAAGTTCATTTTGAAACTCGTTTGGAGTTGTTAGTATTGTGCAAACAAACAGCTGTGCTGTGTGCTCTGACTTTTCTGGAGGATTGCTGCCTGGAGTCGAGAAGTGCTCTCCCAGCGAGCCTCTACCAATAAACGAAAAAACTTTAGAGGCGTTTTTCTCTGTCTTTCTAGAAGAGCTAAGAGGTTTTTACACTACTCAAAAACTAGCCCTCAAACAGAACTCACTCAAATGTGTCATTTTTCATGGAGGCTTTGTTCCAGACAGAAAAATTCTCTGTAGCTAAACATTATTTTGATTAGAGTAAAACCATTTGTCTTCTCTCTTGGCTGTAAACCTACATTTAGTGTCCTGAGTTTTTGTTGGGGTAGGGGAGTAGCCTGATATCAGGAGAGATCAGGCAGTGTAAGTGCCTGAAGGCACCACTAAAGCTAAATTTTGGGAACCGTTGTCCTTGGTTAGTTTTTGAAGTTAGTAGGGAGTTGGTTAGCTGGCTGGTGGCAACTGTTGAAAGTAGTTTTACCCGGTATCTCACTGTTTTATGTCCTCTTGGATTTCTGTTTTTTTGTCTTCAATAAAATGAACTCCACATTTATAAATCCATTTTTCTTCAGTGATTACACTGAAGAAATTTTAACACTGAAGGCTTTTTAACCTGCTTGGTTTTAAAACGCTTGCTGTCACAGCACCCTCACCGTTACCCAAGTAATTCAAAAAGGGAAATGGTAACAAAAGGAAACACCATCAGCCAAATCTGAAGGTTCTCTCTGTCTCTGAAGATTATCGCGTATGTGGTGTTTGTTACTTCATACTGATTTCTGGCTTTTCCTTTCATCTTTTTGGCTCTTTCTGTGTGGACTGAAAAGGAAAAGGTACAGTAACACTGCCCTGTGCACGTACCCTGCATGACCGGCTCTTGCCTTGCCAGTTTGCATGTTGTCTGTGCCAGGATCCGCGGGGCCAGAGGAGCAGCAGGCGCCTCTGGCCAGCCCGGGAGCTTGTTAATAACACACGTGCGTGGCGCGCTTCCCAGTTCTCCAGGCAGGGACAGCAGAGGAGCGGGTAAACGTGCTCTTGATAATGTTGTAGGGCAGCGGGTCTGTGGCTGTGGGTAAAGGCAGGACAAAGGCTCTTCCATGAGATCACCATCCATCCGTTTCTGCCTGAGATAGAGCACGAATCCAATTCAAAGAGCCACAAGTCAGAAACTCTGCGACACCCATGCAAGCAGAGAGCAACTTCTGAAAGCCCTGTTCTGGCACCACTTGTGCAGCTGCAGAGAGATCAGTGGGTTCCTGACGTGATGGCCACAGCTGCTCTGGGTGATCATTTTCCAAGCTGAAGGTGAGGGCGCAGAGAAGGGATCAGCACACCCCAGCTTGGGGGAGAGCTGTTTTGTCTTTGGGGGAGATGGTGTCTGCAGCCTGTCCTGTTAGCTCTCCATCTGGTGCCTCCCAAGCCCTCAGCCCCAGAGGGATATACGCCCGAGACAGCATCCATGGGTGCTGTGTCGAGTAAAGGTGGGAGGAGAGGGCCTGGTTGTAAAGTTTGTCACATTCGAGTCAGGAAAACCGTCGCTTAAGGAAAGATCTTGATGAAAACCTGGGAAGTAATGGCTTCTGGAATGCTGGGCTTATTCCTCGGCTCTGCAAGGTGACTTATTTCATATTCACCAACTTGGGTGCATTCTTTGCTTGTAGAGCTCTGCCAGAACGCCTTCTCGCTTTGACCTCAGACTTCGAGAGCAGCACATGGTTACTGCTAGAAGTTTTTCGGATGAAGAATTGCTTTATGGAAATTGCAAAATTAAAAATGTTTTTGGACGATTGATAACCACTTTGTTTCAAGCATTTAGAAAAAGTTTTTTATCCTCTTTCTAAACATAACTTAATCAGAGCTGATAATATTACTCTGGAAAATCATGTGATTGGCTTTTATAACCTTTTGCTTTTATCTATTTTCATGAGTCTGCCAATTGATTTATAGGAACTCATTGATTCAGGCATCTTGCTTTGATCTTATCTAATGGCTCCTCCCTGTGTGTCATCTTTTGACTGACTGGAAACAAGAACAGGTTTCTCCATGGCTGGCTTTTGGAGTGATCATTTCTGAACTCTGAAAATGCATCTCTGGCAAACAATGGGCACTTCCTTTTTCATAGCATGGTTTGGGTTGGAAGGGACCTTAAAGCCCACCCACTTCCATCCCCCTGCCATAGGCAGAGACACCTCCCAGTGGCTCAGGCTGCCCAAGGCCCATCCAACCTGGCCTGGAACACCTCCAGGGATGGGGCAGCCACAGCTTCCCTGGGCAACCTGGGCCAGGGCCGCACCACCCTCACAGTGAAGGAATAACTTGAGTCATCCAAAGCATTTAATTTTGGGATGGAGGCAGGGGTCGTGTTTGTTTTGGGTGGACGTTGTGGGTGAGGGAAGAAGAAAATGGATTTGAAAGTTCCTGTGGATATACATGTAAAGATGTAAAGCTGGATTGAAAGTAATGGTGACTGTGAAGTTGCTGCCCTTTTCAGAGAAAGCTGTGAAATGTTCTCCTTTTTCCTGCCTTACAGAAACAGTTTATTGGTTGACTTAACTAACAGGGGTAAGCTGAAGTGGATGGGACAGGATGTAATTCACCTTTCATAGCAAGAGCTGCAGTATTCACCTTATTTTTAAAGATATTTCTGTGCTTAGCAGATTCTGTTTTTGTAAATGAACCGTTTTTCCAGACCTCTGAAACAGGAATTACTTCTTTGGGACTCAAGGGACACCATTTGGAGAATATCTTTCTGGGGAATTTGTCTTCCAGCTGTAGCTCTGTGTTCTCTGAGCTCCCGTGGAAATCTTCCATGAAGATTTTCTCTCCTTTGACCTGTTCCGATCTATGCTGTGTATACCCTTAGCACAGTTATGTCAAGGTGTTTTCTAGCAGCATGGCAAAGGGTGATTTTTATTTCCATTCCATAACTTCTGCTTTCATCTTGTCCTCATGAGGAGAGTTGTGTGCAGACCAATGGCCGTAGTTTTGAGGCATTTCCATTGCCTTGTGCTGGGTAACAGAGGTGGTGGTGGTGGAAATGCCCTGCCTGGCCCCTGGAGCAGAGGGTGCTGTGGCTCCCTGGCATCAGGCTGACTGTCAGGAGGGCTCTGCCTTGTGCTTGAGCAGCAGAGGCAGTGAACTGCATGTTGCGTTTCTAATTTCTCACCATAGCGATGATACTGAAGTAGTTTTGGCTCCATGTTCTGCTCATGTGTTGAGAGACGGCAGCCGTTCACAGTGTAGTGGCCTGAGTTGTATTTAGCCTTTGTTTAGTTAAAAATGAGTGTCAAGGCTTATAAAACGTAGATGTCTATTGGAACAGTAAACTTGTGTGCGTGTTGGAGCTTTCAGAGCTCCTTCTGCACATGTAGGTTCAGGCAGTTTGAACACTCACATTCTCCTTGGCTTTCACTGGATTTTGTCTTGAACTCTGTCACATTCATTTGGAAAGCTAATGAGAAGTAGTTTTACCTGGTTTCTCTTTATTTAATTGTGAAAACCAGTCTTCATCTACCTGTGCTTTAACTGAACATCTCTTGGAGCAGAAGCATGAAATGTTTTAAAGCACAAACAAGCAGATGTTGGATCTCATTGGAAAATGCAGCTCTCTTGACCTACGTGTGGCATAAAGCAGGCTGCAAGAGGAAGAAAGGGACGATGCTTCCTTTTTTGTGCAGCCTCAGTTGTTGTGTTGGCTTGCACGACAGAGCACGAAGGACGGGTTCTTCCAGCCTCTTCCAGAGCTGCCTATTACCTGATGAAGAAATGATGATTTTCACTGATATGGTCAACCGAAGGCACCTTTCTTTTCTCCTCACAGTGATTTCTGGAGCAGAAGTCTTCAATGTTCTTTAAGATCTTGTTGTCACTGAGCACCCAGAATGTATGTTGTCCTCTTGACCACTACTGGCATCGTGTTTTAGATCCAAACTGACAGTTTTCTGTAATACCTGAGCTTTCCCTGTGCATTCACAAGACACAGCATGGCCTGTCTGTCTGTCCCAGGCGCTGTCTCATTTGTCGTGCAGGACGAGTGGTGTTTGTAACACCCTCTCTATCCCCACCTCTCGGCTACCAGTATCCAGATTTTTCAGGAAGGGGAATTTTTAACTTTCTTTTGAGCTGCTGCTCAACACAGCAGATGAGTTTATTGAGGCAGATGCAGGAAAACAAGGAATAGAGTGGAAAAAGCACTTGAACTTGGTCCTGGCCTGTTTCTCATCACCCTAAACGGTGCTTTAGAGTAATCCTTAGGTTCAGGTACTCTTCTTGCTAATGTTTCTTTCAGCCTTCTCACTAATGTCTCTTCATACTGGCAGAATTTGTGAGGTGACCCCCACTGTCTGTGCTGCTGAAATACATCCCCTGGGTCTGGGGAGGATAGGAGAGATATGTCTGTGCTGTTTCCCATCTAGTATGTCACTAAGTTTGTTGCACTTTCTATGGAGAAATGTGTTCTGTGCCTTGGGCACTTCTAAGGGGTTTCTGGTGTTCAGCTGCGCTCTCTTGCCTTGGATCCTGTCCTTTTCCTCCCTGCTCAAGGTGAACTGCGTGCACACAGTATTATTGTGGTGCTTTTGATACCTCTCAAGTCTGCAGTAATCATTCCAACAGTCCCCACAAAGTGGCTTTTCTTATTCCTCCGCCACGCATAAGCAGCACAAAAATGGAGAGAGGTGGAAAATGCGGATCCAGACCATTTGTTTTCTGAGCTTTTAAGACCAATGAACTAAAGACAGGCAGAGGGTTATCATTTATAACACCTGAGGTGCGTTATGTATCTTACAAGGCAATTTTTAGTCTCTCGTGGTGGAAGCCCACGCGGAGGTGCCTGCGGCTTGTCTGCAGCGGGCACACGGGGCATGGCCAGCCCCGTCCCCTCACAGGCTCTGTGGGCACTGACACCTCCTGTACCCTTGCCTGGCTCTCAGGAAAGGAAGTTCTGTTGCAGTGTGGTGATTGTTCCTGTGTCCTGGAGCGGTGCGTGCTAGAAAGCATTGAGCATTCTAACTGTGTTGCTTCGGTTTCCTTCCAGCTTCTGGGTTTTGTCAGCAAAACCTAGGAATAACAGTTCAGTATAATTACACCTAGCAAAAACCTGTGGTGGGGGTTTGTAGCTGATATTCAAATCGTTGTACAGAAGTATGAGGCTCAGAAGACAGAATTAATTTGCTGTTATCCTCCTTGCTACAACTTCAGCGCCAGTGAAGAATAGTGAAAGGAAAGCTACGTGTTGCTTTGATTTTTCTAGTGGTGGTTCTTCAGTCTGTGATACCTCTGCTTTTCCATATTCCCTGTGCCTGTTTTATGCTTTCAAAAATTACTTTTGTATCACCCTGCGAGCCAGCGTCCCAGCACCTCCGTACCAACACGTGCTGTCATCTTGTAAACTCTCTTTTAAGAGCTTAACTCTAAGCCTGTGATTTGTTAATGTACCCCAAGTGAATTGTATACGTAAATAGTTGCATGATGTTAATTTTAATCCTTGCTCTTTCTTTCTCATCTAATTTCTTACTAATTGGTTTGCTCTAGATCAAAACCAGGCTCTTCGGCTGTGTCTGGGCAGCACTGCAGTTGGGGCACAGTATGGAGCCATCTCTGCTCTCAGTATCAACAATGACTGTTCGAGGCTCCTGTGCGGCTTTGCCAAAGGACAGGTAATTCCCATCGGATGCTCCATCCTGCAGACTGTTGCTGCGAGCCTCTCAGGCGACAGTAGCTCCAAGCCAAGCACACTCTGTAGGGAGCTGTTTGTTAGTTGTTGCTGTGCTGAGCAGCAGCACGTGTGGCTTCAACTGCCTGGTGCTTTTTTGGCCAGTCTGTTCCTGCATACAGTGAGTGAACTCACATTGTCTGAGGTAGGAAATGAGTAATGCAGAGTATAGTGGAGGATTCAGTTAATCGTAGCTCGTTATGACTTAAGTCCTGCTCCCAATAAACTGAGATGTGCAATGGCGCACCAGGATGAATGCTTAGTCCTTCTGGCTCACTTTATGAGATCTGTGCTTTCTAATTAAAGCTAGTTTTTAATGTGGTGATGAAAATTCCTGAAACTCATATCTAACCCTAAAGTTCATTTTTACTGATGCCTTCTATTGTATGACAGAAGAGCATAGCTTTTGAATGCAGGGGGAAAAGGGTTTGAGTTGGCTGTTGTAGTTTTATGCCCTTCTCCGAAGCTAAAGAGGGAAGGCAATTCCTGAACAAAAGTTATAAAACTAAACTAAAATGGATGGAAGTTGACTCGATAAAATTTAGAGGTCTATGGAATACAAAGAAGGCTGCTTTGTTTTTCTTTAGTTTTCTTTCTCTTTGCTCCTTTGCCTTTCACCTTCATTCCAGCCAGAACACACTCCAGCACCTGCGATAGTGCTGAATGACAGACCACTCCAGCCCATGTGAGAGTACAGAGCTGATCCGTGCAGAGCAGTGTCCAGGTCTAAATGATACTCAGATAAAATATTTTGGAGCAGCAGTTCTAAGACATCTGGTCTATAAAGCTTGGATAGCTGACTTATGGAACCATATAAATAGATTCCCAAACCCAAGTTTGATTCAAACTGTAATCTCAGCACTTCTGGGCTAAACATTCCTCAGTTATACAGAAAGTAGTTTGTGAATTCCTGCTTCGTAGTTGAGAAGTTGCCCAAATTTGATACCCAAGCGCAACCCAAGCTGTGTTCTCCTACAAGAGCAAAGGTAGAAAGAGAGAATCATAGAATAGTTGTGGTTGGAAGGGGCCTTAAAGCCCATCCAGTTCCAACACCCCTGCCATGGGCAGGGACACCTCCCACTGGCTCAGGCTGCCCAAGGCCCATCCAACCTGGCCTGGAACACCTCCAGGGATGAGGCAGCCACAGCTTCCCTGGACAACTGTTCTACTGTCTCACCACTCTCATGGTGAAGAAATTTTTCCTTATATCAAGCCTAAATCTGCCCCTCTCCAGTTTATACCCATTGCCCCTCATCCTACCACTCCAAGCCTTTGTGAACAGCCCCTCTCCAGCTTTCTTGGAGCCCCTTCAGGTACTGGAAGGTCACTATAAGGTCTCCTCAGAGCCTTCTCTTCTCCAGGCTGAACAACCCCAACTCTCTCAGCCTGTCCTTGTATGGGAGGTGCTCCAGCCCTCGGATCATCCTTGTAGCCCTCCTCTGGACCCGTTCCAACAGCTCCATCTCCCTCTTACGTTGAGGATTCCAGATCTGGACACAGGACTCCAGATGAGGTCTCACAAGAGAGGAATAGAGGGGCAGAATAGAGAGGAGTGATGAGGTTCATGGTAGCCATGGAGATGCTCGAGTGTTGCTGATGGGTATTAGCAGAGATTATTCAACTATTCCCTCATCCTGTGAGAGTGAAGTGCTTTGAGCAGTGTTGCGTAGCAGCATTTACCTTATGTTCTTGTGTTACCCAACAAACAACTGCGACGCGAGTGGGTTTGGGCAGGTGGTGAGAGGTTGCCTAAAGGACACGATTCATAGTTGTGAAGATAACTCTAACGTTGTCAACCAGAGTATAAGCAGATAAGTAAACCACTTGTAAAAACAGGGTAGGGACAGATTTCAGATCACTTCTCTTTGGTACGAAGACCCTACTAATGCAGGTTGATGTTGGGAATATAGACATTTGTTGATACATGGGGTGATGGAGAGAAGTCCTTGGCAGTAAGCGTGTGCTGAGAACAATCTGCTTGCAGATCACAATGTGGGATCTGGCCAGTGGGAAGCTGCTGCGATCAATAACGGATGCCCATCCACCTGGAACAGCCATTTTGCACATCAAGGTAACAAACCCTACATCTACTCCTTGTGCACCACTTTCTCCTGTAAAACACGCTTGCTTTCAGTCAGATGTGTTGACTTTCCTTGCTTTAGTACTGATAGATTTACAGATGAGAGGAGCTGCCTAGCAGCTACTTGGCATAGTATCCAGAGGTGAGAAAAATGAGCAGAAATTCTGTGTAAAAAAGAAACTGAATATTTTGGGAGCTGAAATAATAATATCAGCTGTGAGTTGTACTATAACAAACAACAGTTGTCTGTTATAACTCCTCTCTGATGCCAAAATCTATGACGAATTAATTGCTAGAGTACATTTGTCTACAATTTGCAATGGTTTGGACTGGGTACGTGGCTCGCCGAATTTCAACTTAAAGGAATTTGTAGTGTCAGAAGTAGCTTAGGTTAGCACTTTTTCAAATAACTCATTGGGAATGTTTGGTTGAAAGACAAATCCTCTGTGGCTCCTTGTTCAACGTAGTGGTGATGTCACATAAACTCATACCTGATTTTGTGCATGGCTTGTTTTCTGTGGACCTCTCCTACCAGAACATAATGCTCCTTGGCAGCTGGCCAGAGCAGTGGCTTTGGTGCATCACCCAAACTCTTCTCTTTCTACTCCTTTCCTGGGCCTTGCTGAGACATCCCAGACCCATACAGTGTCCCATGTGGAACTAGTGTAGTGGGTCTGGTGGGGCATGTTGCTCAAGGACAATTTCTCATGTACTGGTTGGTCTGACCTGGCTAACCAAAAATGTGTTGTGGGCGTGAAGGTGTCCCCTTGCTGCTGTGCCTTCCGGACTTCCCTCTCTGCCCTGGGCCTAAAGATGACTATTGCCCTGTGCTGGGTCTTCTGCTCCTAGTGGCTCCCTTCTTCAGCTCATGAACTGGTGGCAGTACTGGTGTTGAAGAGTCTCGGGCACTGCTGTACAGCCAAGATGCCCGTGCTGGGTTCAAGGTCCTCCAGAAGAGAGCCTCAGCTGTGGCTGTGACTGTTGATTGTCTTGTTTATTTGGTATCATTCGTAGTTCTAGTCTGTTTGTGACTGTAGCCCACTCTGTAGCTCTGGTGCCAACTTATGGGCTTGAGGCTGAGGGGTCTTCTAGGGGTAACCCAGGTTTTGGTAAGCTCCAGTTCTGAGCTGCAACAGAGAGTAATGGGACTTCAGTAACAAAATGTAGCCTTGCTTTTCTTACACATCACAAAAAGCCAGTAATTGTCTCAACAATGTATGTTAAAGGTGTCTTTCTGGTATAGGGACATTGCTTGTACTTTTGTGTGCTGTTAATAATGCCGTAATAGCAAACATTTTTCTATCCACTATTTTTTGTGTTTCATTTCTTAGTCCTACTTTTAATCTGATGGTCTGTTCAGTTTACAGATGACCCGACGCTTGCCATTTGCAATGACAGCGGAGGCTCCGTATTTGAATTGTCGTTCAAGTAAGATAATAACTCTTAAGTACTCACAGAAAGTAGAAGAAACTCATGTTGAGTCATAGTTTCTAAAACCTAAGCAAAAAACCCCCATTGAAACCCGTAGAGCAGCTGTCTGAATGTTGAAGGTGTGATTTAGGGTTGCAGTATAGTTTCACAGCTGAAGCAAGATGCTGTCTGGATAGTGTAATGCTCAAAGAACGGCTGAAGTTATTAAGGTATTACTGCATTGTCCAGAATCTTGGCATTCCTTTTGGATGCTTGGTAGTTGTCATAAAAGTGCTGCTTCTTGGTTTTTCTTTTTTCATTAGTGAGAGCTGCCCTGTAGCGCTCGCTTTCTTCTTGGCCTCTTCAGGAGGAGGAACGACAAGGAGGAAGGATTGACTGTGTAGGGAGTCTGATCGTGACCAGGAACTACCAAAACTTTATTGTTAAATAAGATGTTAAGGAATTCTTTCTGTATTAGAGCAATGTATGGTGCTGCTTCCAGGGACACACTGAAAGTGATCCCTGGGGCTGCGTAAGGGTCTTAAAAGCAATATTTATGAAGGATCACTCTTGAGATTTCATGAGCTTGTTGTGCTGATCTCTTCACAATAGCTGGCCACCAAGGTGATTTCTCTTCTTTGCAGGAGGGTTATGGGAGTGAGAACGTGTGAGTCTCGATGTCTCTTCAGTGGCTCCAAGGGGGAGGTTTGTTGTATTGAACCGTTACATGCAAAAGTTGAGCTGAGGGACCATCCTATCACCCAGTATTCACTGCTGGCCATGGCCTCCCTAACAAAGGTAACCTGCTGCTTGTGTAAGGCTTTGTGTGAGAAATCAAAAAGGAGAAGTTTTCTGGTATAGATTACACTAAGACATTTTATTTTGCCTTTTTGTTTTTCTTGAAGATATTGGTTATTGGGCTGAAGCCGTCTCTGAAAGTGTGGATGACCTTTCCCTATGGCCGTGTGAGTAATGAAGCCAAACAGTTGCTTCTTGGATTATGGCTACAAGCAGTTCCTAGAGTGAACGGGATGAGATTAGGACCAGGTGTTTGGCATTGCTACTTTATCATCATACAGTAAACTCTGCACTGTGGAATTGTGGTGATAATCGTTGGTCTGACATGCGCGGATTGTGGGCAGAGAGGAGGAAAGGCTGCTTTTAGCTGTACCTGTATGAAGAGGCTGAATTTCTCTGATAAGCAGGAAGGGGGGAACGCAGGACCCCCTCAGCTTCTTGTCTTCCTTTCTGCAGTGTGGATGCACCCACAGACGGGCATTGGCCTTGGACTGGGACCATTGCTTTACATAACAACTGTACAGTAGAACCCTTCATTGCAGGGGCAGAAACAAAGTGAAATTAGAGCCCTGAACAGTCTTGATTATTCACTTTCACTAGTTGCTGCTAGAATTCCTTTTGGAAAAGCAGCTGGGGAAAGAAGTTGTGGGATAAGTTAGATTGGAGGACCAGAGGCGAGGCTGCTAGCAAGCTGCAGTGTGTCGTAGTCCATCCATCCCTGTGGGACGGGGTCTACGGTAAGCAGTTAGGATACAGGGTTTGTTCTAACTGGCTGTCTGCGTTATCCAGAGACAGACACTGCCCCTAGACCGTGTGGCAGGACTGCACAGCACAAGCTACTGCTCAGCTACCAGCAGATCAGGAAATTGCTTTACAGCCTGTGTGTGTACATGGCCAAGTCAGCGAGCAACAGTGCCCAACAGTGCCCAACAGTGCCCTGCCTTGTGTACCTTAAACACTGGCTGTGCTTTTTGTCCAACAGATGGACCCTTCTAGTGTCCCTCTTCTGGCATGGCACTTTGTGGCTGTACAGAACGCTGTGAACCCCATGCTTGCATTTTGTCGAGGAGACGTCGTTCATTTTCTTCTGGTAAGCCCTGGATGTATTATGCTCAGATAGGCACGCCGTATTCACATATTGCACATATGACTCAGCCTCTGTTTCCATGGAAGTATGATATCTGTGTGCTAGGGATGTCTGCAGCTTGCAGTCAGCTTGGGAAAACAGACCTGTTGGTCATTGCTCTTCAGGAAACAGCAGGGGCTTCCCTGAGAGTCAAGAGGCACGAGCTTTATGCGTTCCAGAAGTGTTGATTTGCAGCTAATCTAATTTCTGCTGGAGGAAGAAGAATGTGGATTGTTTTCAGGAAGATCCCATGAATTTGAGATACCATTGAGATACTTTAAAAGATGGGTTTGGAAAAAACTTGTATAAACCACTAAGAAACTGCAGCTTTCAGGTCCTGTTGGGATGTGACTTTAGGGCACGCTGCTCATCCTCTTTAGATCTGCAGAAGTTGCACATGCAGATGTCATAGAATCATGGAATCATAGAATAGTTTGGGTTGGAATGGACCTTAGAGCCCATCCAGTTCCAACCCCCTGCCATGGGCAGGGACACCTCCCACTGGCTCAGGCTGCCCAGGACCCATCCAACCTGGCCTTGAACACCTCCAGGGATGGGGCAGCCACAGCTTCCCTGGGCAACCAGATATGATTGGTTGAAGGTGATTTTGTGCCTGATTTCAATGACAGCTGTACCTAGGCTTGTCTGAGGAGAGCTCCAAACTCCTGCAGTCGGTGTAGTGCCCTCTGAAGTAGAGAGGCTGAGCTGAGGAAAGTCTTTGAGTTTGAATCAGCCTTGTCCGATTTCTCTTTTAGGTGAAGAGAGATGATACTGGTGCAATACATGTCACTAAGCAGAGGCAGCTTCATCTTCACTATGATCTCATCAACTTTACTGTAAGTCTCAATGCTATAGAACGGTTGGTTATTTTTGTCACTGGTTCTCCTGCCTGTCTCTCAGTAGCCCTTAGCTCTGTACTATTGGCTTCACCGCTTCGGCACAAGAACTGGCTGTATTTATCTGGAGCTCACTAACTGAAAATGTCCTTAAACGTGGGACTCGGTGAAAAACTAGCACAAGCCAAATGGCATGTAGTAGCTACAGGGTGAAAAATAAGTAACGTGCAGGCAACGGTGCAGTCCTTTTTGGGGAAGGGAGGTGGCCTGGTTGAGGAAGTATTTTCAAGAGCTGGAGAGACTCTGGCGAAAAGAATTTTATTCTATATTTTTACGAAAGAAAGCAAACTTCTGTGTAATTGGCTCAGTAAAATTCTAGTGTTTGCGTATGTGAGTGCTTGCAACAGCCCAGTAATTGATGCTTTTAACAAAAGAATTGCTCAACTCTAAAACGCAGTTACTGAATATGGAGAATAAAACAGGAAGGACCAACGTACCAAGACAGCAGCATCCACAGCAGCTGGAATTTGAAGTTGTTTAAGAAGTACGCTTGGCCTTTTCTGAAAAAGAATATAGGTGACAGGCTTTGGGTTAAACTGCGGTGTACAGTTTCTCTTCTCAGTGCCTCCTGGTGCCATTTTTACCTCTTGAGGAATGTGAGAATGGATGTTGTGGTAGTCTTGTTTTTGAGACCTTTGAATAAAGCATAAACAGCGCAGCAAGGGGACAGGCTCTGGTAGATTGCCGTTTGTCTACACGTACTCTCTGTGAAGAAGATTTCTGGTAATTTTTTGAGTGTTAAAGCTGATACTACAGAAGGAGCTTCCATATCTTTACCTTTGGAGTTATGCGTGGGTGCTGGTGTGAAGTGACCACACACAGTAACAAAGCTACTAGCCAGCCCCAAGTTTCCCATGTTGGTACTTGGGGATGTATCCAAAGCCTGTTTATTTGGCCTCTAATTGTGCATACATTGATGAAATGTGCAACTTTTTGCTTTTTCAGTGGATAAACTCCCGGACAGCAGTGCTTCTGGACAGCGTGGAGAAGCTGCATGTAATAGACCGTCAGACGCAGGAGGAGCTGGAGACTGTAGAGATCTCAGAAGTTCAGCTCGTCTACAACAGCAGCCACTTCAAGTCCCTGGCGACAGGAGGCAACGTCAGCGAAGCGCTGGTAGATACAAATGACCTACATGTGTTAGCCGGCTCTGGTTTAGATTCGTCCTACGGGCGGGGGAGCTTGGAGCTTTGTGAAAAGGCTTTTTGAAGCATCTCATAAATCATATACAGTGTTGATGTGGCCAGCTAACAGTTCATGTTTCCTTTTGTGCCTTTCTGGTTTGGGGAGCTGCTCTTAAGTTACCAAGCTTGGACTACTCTGTACAGGAAAAAAGCTCGCGTGCTTTATTCTTCCAGAGATTCCTATAGGCTTTTCTGATTTGTGTGCCAGAAATAATCTGCTGCAGCAGTGTCTGCGCAGAACATGCATTCCCTGCCCTCGTCTCATGGATGTCATGTAGGGGCAGAGAGGGTGAAACAGAGGACCTGCACTTGTAGGTAACGCATTTCTTTCTTGTTGGAAGTAAAAATCCAAACCCTTCCATCCTAATGGATGTTGCAACACTTCAGGCATTGTATCTTCTGCTTTTTCCTCTTTTGTTTACTTGTGCCTCCTTTATTTTGACTTTCATGGCTGGGCTTTGGCCCAGGTAGTGTCTGGACATGTTTTATTCCTGAAGTAGGTGTTAATTTAACCTGCAGCCCACCTGTGGCTTTGCAGCAGGCTCGCTTTGGCATGGTATTTGTATTGCCGCAGTGTTGCGGAGGGTTTTGTAAAGCCGTGTTTGTGGGACAAAATATTAGTTTCGGTAGAATATCAATATCTCTATTTTGGAAAGTTTGCAATAGTGTGTAGGGAAGAGCCTTCTGTGCTTGCACTCAAGCCTTCTAGAAATTCCACAGCTAGACAATAGGGTTCCTGTTCAATTCTGCTGTAGCCCTGTGAGACTTGCTGGACCAACCAACCAGAAGGTGGCTCGTGTGGGTCTGGAGTTTGGATCTGCAATTCCAAGCTCAGTGTACGGTCATGACTCAATGCCAGAAGCCCGAGAGAAGTGCCTTCCATGCAGGATGGCAGGGTTTCATAAAAAAGACCTCTGTCCTCTGTCAGAGTGCTCCTCTCAGTCTGACTGGTCAGACTGGAGTATTTGTAGCCTTTAGACCTACAGAGCTGCTGCTCGTCTGCCTTGCACTGCTTTATCCGCTTCACACTGCAAGCGTTGCTGTTCTCAGCTGCAGAGGCATGCTGAGGAAGGAGGACTCAGAAGGTGGAGTCTGGTATAAGAACTTAGCTTAGCGACTGCCTGCCACATGATCTGGATTTACGAGGCACAACAGTGCAGAACATAGTTAGACATTGTCAGTAAGGTGGTATACGAACTCCCTTTGCTAGGATATGTTGTTATTCAGAGCCCTTCACTCAATTCCAGACACTTGGCAGTGTCCTGTGAGGACTTTGGGTGATTACCCTCAAAGCCAGAGACACGTGGCTTGAAAAACTGGTGGGTCCGAATAAGTGCTGCCTGTTAAAGTGCTATTGTGAGTCCTGAAAAGACCTCCACTCGATTCACAGACTGAAAGTGGCAGATGAGATCTGAGGTCTATAATGTCATTTTGAAATACTGAGGGTACAAAACAGGCAGTCTGCTTCCTGGCTTTTCAGTAGGAATTACAAGATGTCCTTGACTCAATTACTCAGGCTGACTTCTGACGGGGAGCCTTTTTGTTCGTGGCTCAGAAGATCAGAAATATACCTTTTTCCGTGTTAGTTCTGCAGGCACTCTAGACTGCAAATCTTAGATGAGGCTGCTGCTCCCAGAAGGGCTCTTCTGGTTTCAGAGGTGCCGGGGTTTGTGGATGAAGAGCATCAGAGCCTATTCTTCTACTGCAGCACCTGAAGAAAGATGCGGGGAATATCTGCTACTTCAGCCTGAGATTCTGTGTTCAGCAGGTTGAAGGGTTGTCCTGGCAGTCTGTGGAAGGGACACACTTTTCAGCAGTGGGAAAAGATCCAGCACACTTCCCTACCTGGCGAGAGTGAGGAAAGTAAAGGACAAAAGGCTCTACCTTGTATAACCGTGCAGGGCAGTGGGAAGCAAGCGCTGTCCTTGCGTTGTGGGAAAATCTCTTAATTTTTATGTGATCCTCCATTTCTCCCACTGTAAATGTGCCCATATATAGCCTGGTGAACGCTCATTACTGGCGTTCAGGTTCCTGTTGTAGCAACTCACTTCAACAATAGTCTTTCCATCTATGTCTCCCATACGTTCGCTCTTGAGGAAGGTTTGTGAAGAAGCAGATGGCAAGGAAGGAGCTCCTCTAACTTGTTTGGCGTCTGGGAACAGACACAGAGCACTGTATGTGGCTCCCTGGGGCTCTGTCTTGGGCAGCCAGTATTTTTACTCACTCCTGCCCAGCAGTGTGCATTCTGTCTTAATCCTCATTTTGATTTCTGAACTGCGGAGCGTCTCTAAAGTTCAAATAAATATATATGTTTCTTGGGAAATCTTGTGAAAACCAAAAGCAGTTCTACTTGCATGTGACTATTCTCCCTGCAGGCACTGGTTGGAGAGAAAGCTTGTTATCAGTCCATCAGCAGCTGTGGTGGCCAGATCTTTTACCTTGGAACTAAGGTAAACGTGGGGAGTTTTTAAGAAAAATACAGGCGTTGGTGGAAGCTCATCTTCTGGAGAAGGGCGATTTCTTATTCTATGCAGATGTGAATTAGTTATGGGTTCTCTGTGCACTTATGTCATGAGATTAAAGAAACGTACTATAATTTGGTCTTAGCCACGATATGGGTCAAAATGTCGTAGTTTCACGGCCTCCTGGTTTGTGCTTCTTCTTAATATTAACGTACTGACATCTCCTTGGTCCTAAGCTTCAACTTTTCTGTTCTAAATGTGGTAGTGAGTAAACAGAAGTTGATAACCCAGCAGGGGACACTAGATGCTATTGCATAGAATGGGAAAAGGAATAACCTGTTCACTTTTCCTGGCCTGCAGGGCAGACTGTCTGTGAAAAGGCAGAGAGAGGTGGCCCATACGGCACATGGAAATAGGGGAGGAAGTGAGGGGTGGTACCTTGGGGCAGGTGGGCTGTAAGGCCAAGTAAAGGGTGTTTTCTGTTCAATATAAACTTACAGTTTATTGCTGCCATGCCCAGCTTAAAGCTTGCTTTACTTAGCTTCATCTGTACCAGCGTGCTCTGGTGGGTCTGTGGGATACCACAGGCTGCGTGGGACACTGTAAGGAAATCACTTGTTCTTTTTCTTTTTTAGTCTGTTCACGTTATGACATTGAGAAGCTGGAGAGAGGTACGTTGAGAGGAAAGCTCTGTGGCTTAGTATGTTTGAATTGCTTAAACATAGCTTGAGAGGAGGGAGGGAGTGTTTGTGAAGCACATTCTGAGCCCTGTGTTCAGGATCCCCGATTGCTACACACAGCCGGCACTGTAGGTACACTGCGTTCGTGGTGTGATGCTGTGGCACTTCTGCTTGCAGAAATTTGCAGGCTGAAGGGAGACCTTATTCTCCCAAGCAAGACATAATGCCTTGCCATGTCTGCGCTTCTGTTACCAAGACACAGTTAGTGCAGTATATGACTTCAGAGGACTGTATAAGTGCAAGCCTTCTGTCTGCCAGATAAGCATGCAGGAGTGGAAGGAAATGCATGCACTGCAATTTGTCTCCAGCTACTGCAGGAGCAACGTCATAAAATCCATCAAAGATTACCTAGAAGGTAATTGACTGAATCATTACGTAGAAGGCGGCTTCAAGGCTGATTCTCAAGGAACTCCCCAACAGTTATTTCTCTCCAGTCTCACGTTTCTCCTTTAAGCAGTGACCTTCACCCTTTTTCCTCCTACCTGTTTTGCAGCTCTTGTACTCATCCAAGATTATAAGTTGCTCGATTTAACACTAAATCAAGACCTGTCATAAAATAGAAGGGTTCAGATCTATTGAACTTGGATACGGTCACTGCTTTTAGTTACCAAGATCGCGTTCCTCTGCTAGTTTTCCCTCCAGCCATTCACTACCAACATAGATTTACTAAACTGTTAATGAAAAGTCGTGCTTTGACACATAAGTTAGTGTATTGGCCTTCCTAAAAGTCAGTTGCAGCCAACCTCCTTCTAAATTACTGTATGGTTTCTCTTTTTCTGGAGGCCTCTCTGTGGTAGGGGACTTACGAGTTGTAGTTAAGTATGTGGGGGGTTGGGTGTCAAGCTGAGGGTGAGCTCTTACTGCAGTAGAGTGCCGGTCTGAGACTCAGAATCTCTCCTCTCTCAAACAGTGCTTTAACGTTTTGACCTAGTGTGCTAAGATGAGTAGTGTTCAACCTTGTGATTCCTTCAAGTAGAAAATACTTGTGACCTACTTCAGTCCTTGGTGACTGTGAGCTCAGAAGGATATAAAAGTAGGATGAGAACATCTGTATGCTGAAAACATGGCAGGGTTTTTTGTTGTGCTCTAAGTGATGAGGCAAGTATAAGGCATGGAAAATTTTGGTTGTGATTGCAGACACTCACTGATGCTGTTGGTCTCCATCCATCAAACTTCTGACCTAAAATGTAGCCCACGGGGATTTGATGTACTGGGGCCTGATCTTTCTTAGTCTCTTTTAACTGTCCAGCAGAAGATGTAGGTATGAGAAAATCTTTTTGAGATACTGTCCGTGACTGCAGTTCATTGAGAGATTCCGAGGCTCCCTGTCCCCCTGCTGTCAGGGTTCATGACCCACTGCTGGGAAATGCTGATCTTCAGTGGGAGGGGATCATCTTTTCTGTGACACTAAGGTCCAGTATTACTTGTTATTTTAGAGAGTCGATCACCTTCTGAAACAAGAGCGTCTCACGGATGCCCTGGCTCTAGCTTGGTCATTTTATGAAGGTAAAGCAAAGGCTGTAGTAGGTAAGTTTTGTCGTTTCTTTGTTTTATTTGAAACCACTAGGGAAGGTTTAAACCTAGGCATATGCTGAGATTACTGTTTCAGGAAAAAAAGGAAGAAAATTGAATTGAATAAGAAAAAGTAGGCTTTGGGTTTGGCAGAAACAACACCTTTCATATGGATGGATTTGGCTTTTTTGGAGTCGTCATCCCTTTAGCTATTTTCAAATGAAAATCAGACTTGGCCTGTGTTTGACTCCTGTCTGTTATCACTTTGTCATGAATGAGGTGGACCCACAGGTTGGATAACAAGCCTGTTAAAATATTCCTGAAGGTCATGCATGACCTGTAGAGTATCTCCAGTGTGGTGTTCTCCTAGCTCTGCCGAGCAGGTGCTTTGTGCCGGGTCTCCTTGGACAGTACAGCTGACTGAAAGAACGGCTGGGTTTTGGCACCATGCTTCGTATAAAGGAAGATGCATTGTGAGCCCTTAGTTTTTATGATAAATGTGTTAATTATGCTGTAAACTGCTGCTTGAACAGTCTGATTTGGACTGGACACATTAACTTCTCAACAAAGAACTTCTGATGGGTTTAGCAGATGGAACTCAAGTTCTTGGGATGAGATCCTCCTGCTGTGAAATTGCTAGTACGTGAAGATGTGTTTCATTTTAACACATGGGTGTAATGCAATTAAGTAGATAGTTTTTCAGTATTCAAAGGATTACTGTCTTTTTTAATTAGCATTTAAGGTATTTTTTTCCCTTATAGTGCACTTAATTCAGCTGTTTTGCATCAAGGCATCCCCCTCCAATTAGCCTCACGTATGCAGTCTTTGTCATTCCTCTGTTAATGCTTTTCTCAATGTTAAAACAGCATTGAGATCTGTTCTTGCCATTCTTGTGCTGGAACAGTCTTTACATTGAGAGAACAAGCTCTTCAGAAGAAGTGAGGGCTACAAGTAGAACACAAAATTCTGTATGTAGATATCCTGACCTCTGCAGCTCAAGGGTAGTGGTGTTAGCACTGTGGGATTTTTGTATTGCACAGATAGTTTAGATAAGTAAAGCTTCATTTTCCCTCCCTCATTCTTTCTAGGCTTGTCTGGGGATGCAAGCAAGAGGAAAGCAGTCATTGCAGACAGAGTGAGTTGCACATCTCTTCCTAAATGGAGTTTCATGTGTGCTGATGTGATGGTAACTGTATTCCTGGAAGGAAATGGCTTCTATCCTCCAGAAGTTAATCCAGCTAACTGTAGTATATGTACATGTGCCTCTCTTGCTAAGATTGTGAGCAAGATTTTAGAATAGGCTTGGAAATACCTTTTGGGTAAAGGTGGGGATAAAATCTGCAGCATTACCAAATCAAATGTGACATTATCATCCAGGTCTTGAGTCCTATGGTCCCCTTACAATGGAGAGAAAAATTTATGTAGGTAACTCAAGAGTTTCCTGACCTCTGGCTGGCAAGTGTCCATCAGTGTGTAACTTGCTGGCTCTCAGGATGGAAGCTTTGCTCCCTGTACACATGGACATGGACTAAACTCTTCAACTGACCCTGTTCAGTTAGAATAACAGAATTATAGAATAGTTTGGGTTGGAAGGGACCTTAAAAATCATCCAGCTCCCACCCCCTGCCATGGGCAGGGACACCTCCCACTGGCTCAGGCTGCCCAAGGCCCATCCAACCTGGCCTGGAACACCTCCAGGGATGGGGCAGCCACAGCTTCCCTGGGCAACCTGGGCCAGGGCCTCACCACTCTCATCGTGAAGAAATTCTTCCTAATACCTAGTGTAAATCTGTCCCTCTCCAGTTTATACCCATTCCCCTTGTCCTATCACTCCAAGCCTTTGTGAACAGCCCCTCTCCGGCTTTCCTGTAGCCCTTTCAGGTACTGGAAGGTCGCTATAAGGTCTCCTCTGAGCCTTCTCCTCTCCAGACTGAACAACCCCAACTCTCTCAGCCTATCCTCGTATGGGAGGTCCTCCAGCCCTCCAGTCATTGCCCCTCGTCCTATTACTACAATCCTTTGTAAACAGTCCCTCCCCAGCTTTTGTGTGACCCCTTCAGTTGTTACAGGAACCCTTTTTCTGGAAAGAGTATGTTTAAAACACACAATTGCAATAATGGTTCAGCTGTAGTTTGTTCTTCATGTGTATTTTTATGTGCAGGTAAATAAGTGTTGCTGATTAAGGAATTATAACTTAAGTTTTGGGTGGAAATGTGGCCCAGGTGAGCCTTGCGCTTCAGGATGTGTTTGTCTGCCTGAAAATTTGCTGGCAGGCTGGCTGCCCATTTTCTCAGACAGTTAAAGCTATTGTAGGCTGCCTGTATCCCGCTGGGCCACTTCTATGCCATGTCATGCCATTGCCTCTTGGCATCCTCTTCTCTCCTTCCTGCCTGCAGTAGTTTACACCCAAAATGGACAACAGAGTTCACAGTGCTGCCATCATCTAGAAAATGTGTTACAAGTAGGGCCTCTAGTGTAGGATTTGAATGTATTTTCTTCTTTATTGTAATTCAGATGGTTGAAATCCTTCTGCATTATGCTGATCGGGCTTTGAAGAAATGTCCTGACCAAGGGAAAATCCAGGTTATGGAGCAGCATTTTCAGGTATGGAGCTCCAGAGGACTCTTGTGTGGATCTTTGCAATTTTTTGAGTCAGACTTCGCTTTTGCTGCAAAAATTACTTGTCTATTTAGGAAAAAATATTGTTGTGGTTCACCTGAACACTAATTCTGCGGTGTGCCCTAATGAAATCAGGACTTAGGGCTAGGTGGCAGAGCAGAACTTGTACGCTCTCTGTCGCCTGCGGAAATGTGACTGGAGCTTTTCTCCATATGAACGGGGGATCCCCCCAGCATACGGGGGAACCTGTAACTGTGCCAGCTACCAGCAGATTCACATAACTCATTGTTTCTGCGCTGTATTGGCCAGGATTCGTTTTGTGCTCTTCAGAATGTGGTATTTGGTAGAATTTTTTCCCGTCTCTACAGTTTTTTCTGTTTCCTCTGCAGGACGTGGTGCCTGTCATCGCTGATTACTGTCTTTTACTCCAGCGCACGTAAGTCTGAGTTTGTAAGCCTGTCTGCCAAAGCAGACCACCAGCCCCTGTAGTCCTGAGTGCTGTCTCCTATAATATCACATGGTTTTTGAAGAATTGTGTCACATCTTTGTCATATCGTGTATCACATCACAGTTTAAAGGAATGCTTAAAAGCAATTACTAAGGTCAGGGTACTCTGTACTCGAAGAAAAGTGCGTCTTACATTTTCATTGATGTGTTGAGCAAGAAAGGTCTGCTACAAATTGTTTCCCCCACGCCATCCCCTTAAGAAAGAAGCTGCTGTGGTAGATTTTCCTGTCGTCATTTCTCCTCTCAAAGCAGTTTTTGTGCTGCACCATCCGTAGCTCATTTATTCTGTGTAGCTGCACCAGTATAGGAACTAAACAGGGCATTCAGCTGTGGAGCTTGAGAAATACAGAGGAAATGGAGTTTAATTTGGAGCCCCCAGAAAACGGATAAGTAAGGAGATTTTAATAAGATTGTTTGATGACTGAACACTTGTTTCCTCCTAGGGATCTTTTATTTAACCAGATATATGATAAGATGAGTGAGAATTCTGTAGCTAAAGGCATCTTTCTAGAGTGCTTGGAGCCATACATCTTAAGTGATAAGCTAATGGGAATCACAGCTCAAGTGATGAAAGACTTGCTGCTTCACTTCCAAGACAAGAACAGGCTGGAAAATTTGGAAGCCTGCATTGTGCATATGGATATCACCAGCTTAGACATACAGCAGGTGAGCTGTTGTACTGCGCACTATGTTGAGTTCCCCTGAATAAAAGACAACATCCCCAGTCACCAATGTGAACTGCCTGTGCTTTTAAGCGCAGCATAGCATGTGGAAAACAGTGTGTCACCTTTCAACAGACAAATCTGGTGTAATCCAAATCATTCACACCTTCTGATCACTGATTTGTGACAGAACTTAGCCCCATGTCCCTGGGATCAAAGTGGATGAATGTGGGAATTATGTAGAGTGGCTGTGTCCATCCTGTTACACACATGTGCCTATAAATGTGTTTTGCTCCCCCAGTTTGTGTCCTGGGATAGGCTAATGCGGCGGCAGCTGAATGTGTTGGGAACTCCTAGTTTGTCAGGATTAGTCCGATAAAGTCAGTCTCTCCTTTTTGGAGTTTTGTTAGCATCAAAGGCTGAAGGGGCACTAAAACCTGGAGGGTTTGTCAGTTTGGTGCCTCCCAGCCTGCTCTGCTGTTTGGTCTTGTGTGACAAAGGTGGCAGAGGAAGGAGGTGTTCCTGCTGGATACTCCTGTTTTCCTTGGTCAGTTTTTATTCCCACAGCATGGCTTTCCATTCCAAGGAGGGAACTGCTTGGGAACTCAACAAAATGATTCACTAACCCAACCAAAAGGCAAACTAGAGCAATCGAGGGTTTTGAAGAACTGATTTTTTTCATTCTCGTGCAGGCTATGAATGCTAGAATCGAGACAGCTAGATTCCATGTTTGGTCCGTGAGCAATAATCTGGATGCTCCCTTTGGAGATCTAAGGTCTTTGCAGAGACTGGTTCTGCAAGTGGAAATTCTCATTCTTCTTTAAATCCTACTATCAGGTGGTTCAAATGCAAGAGTGGAGATAGTGTTCAGGAGATTGGGGAATGAGAAAACTGTGAGCTAAGAGCAACTGTTTGTTTACGTTGTGCTTTGTTTACCTTGCAGGTAGTTCTTCTATGCTGGGAAAACCGTCTCTATGATGCCATGATCTATGTTTACAACAGTGGGATGAATGACTTCATTAGTCCCATGGAGGTAGGAACGATGCTCAGTGCAGAGAGTTGCTACTTGTTTGTTCAGCACACAGTCCTCCTGAGAAGCAGAGTTTCAGAACCAATGCTTATCTCTTCATTCAGTGCATATATTTTCTGTCTTTTTCTTTTTTTTTTTTTTTTCATATTTTTTCATGTATGACGTATGCAGTTTATTTGACTGATCAGTAGAGGAGAAAAGTGATTTGTAATCACTGTGCTTTAGAAAATAAATTTCCCTGCTGAGGTAGCAATACTCTGTAAAGTTAGAGAAGGAAATTCACTTCTGTTAATACGATAAATATAAACAAAAGGGGCAGAAGAGGCTTAAAGAGCCTGTGTTGCAAAGCTCTCTCTTATCAGCTCCGCTGCTGGTGGTGAGCCTGGCCTACAAGGCACGATGTGCTGAGAAACCATCGGCTTTCTGTGCAGTGGGGTTAATGGTGGTGGCGTAGGTGTGAAAGCTTCTACGAACACCTCATGCTTTTTTTTCCTTCGTGCTGTGGTTCTGCTGAGGGCTGGAGCACCTCCCATACGAGGACAGGCTGAGAGCGTTGGGGTTGTTCAGCCTGGAGAAGAGAAGGCTCCAAGGAGACCTTATAGCGACCTTCCAGTACCTGAAGGGGGCCTACAGGAAAGCTGGAGAGGAACTGTTCATAAAACCTCGTGGTGACGGGACTGGGGACAATGGGTATAGACTGGAGAGGGGCAGATTTAGACTGGACATTAGGAAGAATTTCTTCACCATGAGGTTGGTGAGGCCCTGGCCCAGGTTGCCCAGGGAAGCTGTGGCTGCCCCATCCCTGGAGGGGTTCCAGGCCAGGTTGGATTGGCCTTGGGCAGCCTGAGCCAGTGGGAGGTGTCCCTGCCCGCGGCATGGGATTGGAACTGGATGATCTTTAAGGTGCCTTCCAACTATTCTATGATGTCTTAACATCAGCTGGAAAAAGCATCCTTTGCCACATCTTGGTGTCTTCTTTGGCTCTTATTGTATATGGCTATTATTGTTTTATATGTGTATATATAGTATTGAGAAAAGCAATAAAGCTGATGAGGGGCTGGAGAACAAATCATATGAGGAGCGACTGGGGGAACTGGTGTTGTTTAGCCTGGAGAAGAGGAGGCTGAGGGTTAGACCTTATCGCTCTCTACTACTACCTGAAAGGAGGTTGTGGAGAGGTGGGCAATGGTCTCATCACCCAAGTGACAGCTGATAGGACAAGAGGGAATGGCCTCAAGCTGCACCAGGGGAGGCTCAGGTTCGACATTAGGAAAAAATTCTTCACTGAAAGGGTTCTCAAGCACCGGCAGAGTCTGCCCAGGGAGGTGGTGGAGTCATTATCCATGGAGATATTTAAAAGGTGGATAGATGAGGTGCTCAGGGATATGATTTAGTAGTGGACAGGTACGGTTGCATTTAATGATCTCAAAGGTCTTTTCCAACCTAGAGATTCAATGGTTCTATGATGAGAAAGACTTTGTCTGCTCCAGTGATCTCTGCTTTAAAAGCACACAGATCCTTTGCCTTGAGCTTTCCCAGCTGCTTGAGCACTGCCTTCTCTCTCGTTACAGAAGCTGTTCAAAGTCATCGCTGCTCCGCTGAATGCTGGGAAGTCACTCACAGGTACAGAATTCTTTCGCTCTACGTGTTTCTAGTTTTGAAATTTGATGTTTTGAACATGTCTAATCACTTTGAACAGAAGTATGCAAAAGGGAAATACTCAATATATGGGTCTTGGAGACTGGAGAAGTGCTCTAGTACTGTTTATTGTGTGTAAAGCTGCTTTACTTAGAGTGTCAAGTGAGGTGCTTTGCTAGCAGCTAGAAAAAATAATTGCATCTGTGAGTTTTCTTGAGAAGAAAACAAAACTAATACTTTTTATTTTACAGATGATCAGGTGGTGATGGGCAACAAGCTGCTTGTATATATAAGGTAAGGTCCCTCAGAGGGCATGGCAGAGTGGTGGCAGCAGTGGTTTAACTCACTGTAGTTACGTCATCTTAGTGTGTTTCAAGGTCTGAGAGACTGTGTGAAATAGCAACGGCTACTTCGTACAGCTGAGATAAAGTTACGATGGCTTGTTGTTACCCGTCTGTGAGAGCGTAGGTGGGGTAAAGTTGGAGACTTGAAGCTCAAGTTACTGCTGATATGCTAAGGCCCTATCTTTTTTTTAGAGTTTGGTTAGAGTTTTTTGTCCCATGTGTTACACGGTGCTCCCTTGAACAAAAGCTCTGAAGCCAGAAAAGCTGTATTTTGGCCCTTTCTGGCATGCTTTTGGGATAGCTGTGCTCAGGTGCTGCTTGCTGTATTGCCTATCATTTGCAGAGGGGTTCCTGAGATTGCGGAGAAGGACTTGCGGGTGCTGGTCGATGAGAAGCTCGACATGAGCCGGCAATGTGTGCTCGCAGCCCAGAAGGCCAACCATGTCCTGGGCTGCATCAAAAGCAGCGTGGCCAGCAGGGAGAGGGAGGGGATTCTGCCCCTCTGTTCCTCTCTTGTGAGACCTCATCTGGAGTAGTGTGTCCGGTTCTGGAATCCTCAATGTGAGAAGGAGATGGAGCTGTTGGGACGGGTCCAGAGGAGGCTACAAGGATGATCGGAGGGCTGGAGCACCTCCCATACGAGGACAGGCTGAATAAGGTGGGCTTCTTCAGCCTGGAGAAGGCTCCAAGGAGACCTTATGACAACCTCCAGTACCTGAAGGGGCTAGAAGAGAGCTGGAGAGGGGCTGTTCACAAAGGCTTGTGGGGATAGGACGAGGGGCAATGGGTATAAACTGGAGAGGAGCAGATTTATTCTGGACATAAGGAAGAATTTCTTCACGATGAGAGTGGTGAGGCCCTGGCCCAGGTTGCCCAGGGAAGCTGTGACTGCCCCATCCCTGGAGGTGTTCCAGGCCAGGTTGGATGGGCCTTGGGCAGCCTGAGCCAGTGGGAGGTGTCCCTGCCCATGGCAGAGGGGTTGGAACTGGATGGGCTTTAAGGTCCCTTCCAACCCCAACTATTCTATGATTCTGTGATCAATTAGTGAGTTCCTCTCCCTGAAATCTCTACAAAATTCTTTATTACTTTTCCTAAAATGCAGGAGAAAAGATTTTTGGGAGAAGTAGAGTTTCTCCTGTTACTTTTCAGCTGTGGCATGGCATACCTTGGGTGAGAATTTGCGCAGAGCATTAGCTCATCATGTATTAACCACAGTGCTGTCTGCAATGCTTGTTTTCATGTTTTACAGAATAGATTTATTTGTCTTGTTTTAAAAGCATGCTGAAAACTAACAGAAAAAATTAATTAGCTTGAGGAGAACAGTTTCTGTCAGGAGGTATTAAAAAAATTTTCTTTCCTCTGCTTTTTTTAGCTGCTGCTTGGCAGGCCGTGCGTATCCGTTGGGTGATATTCCTGAAGATCTGGTACCTTTGGTTAAAAATCAGGTGAGCAACCTTTTGGAAGGAAACTTTCCCATATAGGGTTTTTTTAGAAGAAGCTGCATATGTCTTATTTGGTGGGTTTCTGATAGAAAGTTATTATCTGTATCCTTGTGATTTGAGTATATATCGCTGTAAACAACAATGACATTTTTAAGGAATGAAATCAAACGGTTGTTACAAAATGAGCATTTAAACTTAAATGTTTATCTTTCAACTCCAACTTGGGGAGTGAGAACTCTTGGCTCTAATTTTGATTGTTTTTTTCCTTATTCTTCACTGCAAAGATACCAGAACTTTGAAGCTGTCTCTTCTTCCTAAACTCAACTATGACGTGTGAAATGTAGGAGCTTCTTCCCTGTTTTCAAATGTAATATGGGGTTGATGAGTAGAAACTGAGATAATATCAAAGAAGATGAACTAAGTATTCTGCCGTCTGTTTGGCTGTTGCTAAAAATTCAATTTGTGTTGGGAGTTTTTCTGCCTCAGATATTACCCCTCTGGCCTCTTTGCACAGGGAATTGTGAAGTTCAGCACAGTCTTCTTCCACAATGGAAGTCCCAGTAGGTGCAATTCTGTCAGTCCTTTCCCTGGATCTTCACCTCTGAGGCGTATTCCGTCTCTTAGAAAAGACCTTTAACCCAGCACTGCCAGATTCACCACTAACCCATGTCCCTAAGTGCCATATTCACACGTCTGAAGCCCCTCCAGGGATGGTAACTCCACCGCTTCCCTGGGCAGCCTGTTGCAGTGCTTGACAATCTTTTCCGTGAAGTAATATTTCCTGATAGCCAATCTAAACCTCCCTTGTCGCAGCGTGAGGCCATTTCCTCTCATCTTATCACTTGTTATTTGGACAAGAGACCAGCACTCACCTCACCACCTTTCAGGGAGCTGTAGAGTGCGTGTAGAGTGCAACCTCCTCTTCTCCAGACTAAACAACCCCAGTTTCCTCAACTGCTCCACATAATCCCCGTGCTCCAGACCCTTTACCAGCCCATTGCCCTCCTCTGGACATGATCTAGAACTCTTTCTTAAAGAGTTTGTGGCTGGCAGGTGAGTATCAGGTTCAAGGAGGCCACCAGGGAAAGCTGTGGGTCTGAAAGTCAAGCTGCTAACTCCTCCTGGCCTCACTTGCCAATCAACTCGGAGTAAATGAGAGAACGTGGCATTTCCTGCAGACAGCTGGGAGAGCGTGTTCCCTGTCAGTTCCCTCTGGAATCCCAGTGTGTGCTTTATCCCGTGCTCACACGCAATAGCTGGTCTGCAGCAGTCACCTGTCTTTCTACTGGTGGCCGGATCTGTTGTGAGCGCGTTTGAGATGGATGGAGCTGCCGCTACCCTCCTGGGAGGATCTGAACTCCTCTGGCAGTGGTTCAGTAAAGGGAATTACCTTCCTTTGGAAAGACATGCTCAAATTTCAGGAAGTAGGAAGTCCATGGAGGAGCTGCAGAGTTGAAGAGCATCTATGTCAGTCCTTGCAGCGCCAAGAGCTTTGTGCTGCAAAGTGAGGGGGCAGATTGACTGGCTCTTCCCAAGGGAACTGCTGATAGGGAGAGGAGCTGTGCCCTGGATAAGGAGGAGTTGCACAGTTTCTGCGGAGAGCTGCCAGGAAGGGGAGGGAGTTATCTAATTTCACACACTTTGGTCTGCAAGTATAAGCCTTAATTTTTGCATTATGTTAAATTTTGGTTGATACTAAGTTGGTTCGCTGGTCTGAGGGGGAATTTTTTTCCTACTAACAAGCAGCAGAAAACATCATTCGAGTAAGAGTACTGATGGACTCCTTTTAAAGCTTAGCGCGGAGCAGGTAAAATGCTGCTTTCCCATGTGCTGATGCTACTGGTTATCTGAAATCTACAGGAAATCTGCTATTTTTGTTTGAATTTTCATTGCAGATCTTCGAATTTCTCATCCGGCTCCATTCAACTGAGGGATCTGTGGATGAAGAGGTCTACCCTTATGTCCGTACCTTACTGCACTTCGACACTCGGGAATTTCTTAATGTTCTTGCACTGGTAAGAGATTGCTGATCTCCACGATAAGAATGTAACGCCAGTTCTTCTGTCATCTGTGTCTTGGATGCACAGTCTGTAAGATTCCTATTAAATAGTTCATGCTTCGGCAGGACCAGTAGCCACTGGCTCGATGCAGGAACGGTTTTGACGTGTGTTCTGTAAAGTAGCAGAGATGGCAATAGTCTGTTATGTCCCTAAGTCTAAATTGCTGAAAGTGGCATTGTAGAGTGGAGACTCTGGTAACAGAGGCCATCTTTAAAGCACAGGTAAAAGAAAAACAATGTCTTTGTAAAGAGCGTTTTATACCTACATCTTTCTCCTGCAGAAATGCTATTCTTCCTTCTTTTCTTGGTTTTCTTCCAAATTTCTTGGTTTTTCTCTGTCTGTTTGGAGCTTTACTTTTACCTGAATACGGAAGAACCGTTTTGGTAGTTAGAGAAGAGCAAATTGCATCTCAGAACTTGCATAGAAAGAACTGAAAAGCATGGCCAGCTTTGTGTTTGCCGGTGTTTCTGGGGGTGGCAGTGGGGAGAACCTTCTTCTCAAAGTGTCAGTGTTTTGCCTCCTGCAGACTTTCGAAGACTTTAAGAACGACAAACAAGCTGTGGAGTATCAACAGCGAATTGTGGACATACTTCTGAAGGTGAGTGTGCCTGTAAAGTCACTTCTGTTTACATCTGACTGATGATACACAACTCTGCAGTAAAACCTGTAATTTGGATGAGGTGTTTCCAGTCCTACCCTGGGTGATGCCTCTGAGAAGGTGGTGGGCTGGAGCCTGGATTCCCCTCAGCCAAGACTGTCAATTGGATATTCAGAAGTGGTGCTGTCACAATTAAATAGGGGGACAGGTCTCCTTTCCTGTCTGTGGTTTCACCTGAGTTGTATTTTGTTGTCAAATTTCTTCTCTCTGCGCTGATATGTTTATTTTTATCTACTTCTCATTGATTCCATTCCCTGATTCCTTCTGAGCAGGAAAAAAGGTCCCAGGAATCCTGTGCTTAGCAGGATGCCAATGCTCTTCAGTTAAAACTCTGTTCCCTGTATCTGTAAGTGCTGTGTTTGGGACGTAACGTACCCAGAATGACAGGCCTATCTTTAGTAAATGAGAGAGGAGAGAGATGTCAGCGTTATCAGCCCGGTGCTCTAGAAATCACTTGTCATCTGCAGCCCGTGTTCCTTAACAATGAATGTTCTCATTAAAAGCTATCACTGCCAAACGCCGTTTGCTTTTCCCTTCAGAGCTGTCAGCATTAATAATGAGTAACTCCACTTGGAATCTGTTTATGTATAAACATATCATAAGTAGCGTTTCCTTGTCACTGCCATCACTGCTAGATGAGCTCCGGGGCACGCGGGAGTGAATGCAGCAGGCTGGGCGGGAGGGGAATGTTTGGGAGCCTGGCTGAGCAGGATGGTGCTGTAAGGGTGTTAGTAGCCCTGTGTGGGGTTAAAGCATGTTTTCCTGTGTCTTTAGCTGCTGTCAGCAGGAGGTGGCACGCTGCAGCTGTGTTCTGGAGCTACGGTGGGATGTGTTCCTGCGTCAGGCGTAGGCTGGATTGAGCTGTGCACAGCCCTGCTCTGCGCTGCTCCCCACGTAACAAAGCGGTTCTGTCCACCGCAACAGAATTCAACCCTTGGAGGGGACTGTGAGAAGTCCTGCAGGATTAGATGCATCTGCAGGCAACTAATTAGGTGTTGTGAGAACTCTCAGTCCCTTGGTCTGGAATATGCTCTCCTTTTAGATAAAAACAAAATCCTGCAGGTTTTTGGTTTTTTTATTTTTTAGATTTATTATTGGCTTTGGAAATCAAGGCACTTTAAAACTGGTTTGGCCAATGTAAACATTCTGCTAATGCTGATCTAAACTTTGACAAATCTATTATCTTTTAGAAAGTCCACACGGTCACCCTGCAGCCTCTGCAAGGTTGCTCTGTTTCAGAGGTACAGTGCGCTCAGCTTCATGTGAGCTGCCGAGGACCTGACTAGTGAAAAACAAAGCCAAAATAAATAAAACAATCCTATTCTTTTAGTGAGCCATATTTTTAATGCTGTTGGCTAACACCGTTCTGACTCGGCTTCTGTATGAAATAGCCTTTCCAAGCAGAAAATGAAGAATGATGGCATTAGACAATGTTTCAAGCAGAGCTCTGCTCGATTCCTTAGAATCTTGCCCATCTCTCCACTTGTTGATGATACTCATCAGCATCTCAGGAGGATCTGGGACCCTGGGTCACTTTAAGGATCAGTTGTATCTGCCACACTTAGACTGATGAGGTTATAAACTGTGCAATGCTCTGTGTCTAGGCTTTGCTCTAGAGCAATTCTCGGATGCTAGCTGACAGACTTGTTCAGATAATGGATTTCCTCACAACTAAAAGCACTGCCCTTAGAGGGAGGACCCTCCAAACAGGGTTATTTCGCTTTTTCTTAGTGTTTGGGACTTTTTTAGAAGCATGAGACACTGAGTCAGGACACATCACGCTCGCTTTTTTGCATGCCAGACGGCTGACAAGCACTTCTCAGGTTTCTAATGCCTTTTGTAGTGACTCTCTGTTCTATTTTTCTGTAGTTTCAGGTCAGCACAGCCACAAGTTTCTTAAGATATTCATAGTCTGAACAGCTAATTTAATGTGAGAAAAGAAACTTTTCCCCAAACCTGCAGTCTATTTTTTGCACACCACACCTGCTGTGGTGAGTAGGGCTTGAATTCAAATGTATTATTTTTTCCTCCTGTAATTGTTAATTTTATCTTTTTTCCCCCATGTGACAAAATTTCTCTGCTCAGAAGCCCTAAGATGTGTCTGGTGATCAGCACAGACTACAGAGATGGAGATAAATGGGGGCTTGGGGCCCCTTCACACCCGAAAAGCAGGGATATGCGAGAATACTTCCCTTGAGTATGCGGCAGAAAGGTCAAACCTCTTCAGCTCTAGGAGAGAGGTGATTTAGCAAGGACACATCCACTATGTCTTCAGAGGACACAGAAGGTGGCTTTTCTTTTGACCTTTAGGTGGACTAACACGGGGAAATTGTGTAGGTGTCAGGGCAGGAGGAGGCACGATGGCTGTACAGGGATTTCTTGTTGCAGTGTCCTGACTGCTTTCCCAAAGGCACCTGCAGAAACACTCACTTCTGGTTTTGTTTTTCCCTCTTCTCTCCAATGCTTCTCAGGTGATGGTCGAGAATTCTGATTTCACCCCATCGCAGGTCGGCTGTCTCTTCACCTTCCTTGCCCGTCAGCTCGCCAAGCCCAACAACACATTGTTTGTGAACAGGACGCTTTTCGACCAGGCAAGTATTCCTTTGTGAGGGGTGGACAAAATTCCAAGCAGGGTGCAGCACAGTGGGCAGTGTGGCTGGTGCTGTAGACTGAAAAGCAACCCTGGAAGTACTGGTGTGCTATAAAACAGGTGGCATCTTGCTGGGATTTTGTTGCGGTTTCAAAGAAGCAGAGGAGGACCACAGAAAGTTCCGTCTTTCAGCTTGACTGCTGGAATTGTGTGAGAAATAGGGTTAGATCCGAGGAAATGGAACAATCTTTGCTCTTCTCCATGGAATGTTGGATTCCTGTGGTCACTAGTTGACAGGAGAGGGAAAGCAAAGACCCATAAGGGTGGGAACCAAGCTGTTTATGCTGCAGTGAGTGTTTTGGTGGCTTTATTGTCACTTGTAATGCGTACGAAGGTGCCGAGGTAGGGCGATAAGGAAGGTCAGCTAAAATGGCATCGGCAAACTTATAGAGCACATGTATGTAGCTGGTAGTTTCTAGTTTATGTGGCCGCTGTCCTTCTCTGCTGTTTGAAACAGGCTGGTGGGCACCACTGTGTGCTTGGAGCTTGCATGGGTTAAGCTCATACTCCAGTGTAAGTCCCAGAAATTCCTGGGATTTAGGAGAAGGATTCAGTGGCTGCAGCAGTTTTGCTTTGATGATGATATGGATGTATGAACCCAAATTAAACAAAAAGAGTTAGAAAACATATGTTCTTTGCTATAATTTAAGACCAAAGAACGCTGTGGAGGCTAAATGGAATTGGATTCAATACTTTAATTACTGATATATTAAATTTTATGAATTACATGATTTTCTGTTTTTCTGGGAGAAATGGCACAATCCAGGAAAGAAGTCGAAAGGGTCAGCGTAGTGGTTCCAGCTGTTTGGTGTGTAGTCCAAGGCAGGGGCACGGGATTCCCTGGGGAGTTCTGTATTCCCTGGGTTCCCCAAAGTTTGTTTCTGGTGCTGAGTCATGGCTTTCTCTCCCTGGAGTCTTCCAGCAGCTCTTGGTTACTCCAGTGTTAAATATCCTTAGTTATAGGAGCAAGTAGAGAGAATACCTCACAGATGTATGTTCAAATTGCACAGTCATGTTCTGCTTTGCTGTTGCTATTATCGGTGCTCACAATCTGCTCATTGTCATAGAATCATAGAATAGTTTGGGTTGGAAGGGACCTTAACCATCATACAGTTCCCACCCCCTGCCATGGGCAGGGACACCTCCCACTGGCTCAGGCTGTCCAAGGCCCATCCAACCTGGCCTGGAACACCTCCAGGGATGGGGCAGCCACAGCTTCTCTGGGCAACCTGGGCCAGGGCCTCACCACCCTCATCGTGAAGAAATTCCACCTTATGTCCAGTCTAAATCTGCCCCTCTCCAGTTTATACCCATTGCCCCTCGTCCTATCACCACAAGCCTTTATGAACAGCCCCTCTCCAGCTTTTCTGTAGCCCCTTCAGGTATAAGGGTCGCTATAAGTTGTCCTCAGAGCCTTCTCTTCTCCAGGCTGAAGAAGCCCAACTTGTTCAGCCTGTCCTTGTATGGGAGGTGCTCCAGCCCTCCAATCATCCTCGTAGCCTCCTCTGGACCCGTTTCAACAGCTCCATCTCCTTCTTATGTTGAGGATTCCTGGACTGGACACAATACTCCAAATGAGGTCTTACAACAGATGAGGTTCTTTCTAACAGCTATGCGAAGGAGGCCTAACTCATGCTAACTTCTACACCCTTGCACAGGTCCTTGAGTTTCTGTGCAGTCCGGATGATGATTCCCGCCACTCGGAGAGGCAGCAGGTAACAGCCTTCAAGGGGATATGATATCTCTGTAAGCACCAGGTGTGACCAGACTGTAGAGGAAGTTCAGCCTCGTTTGGCACGGATGCTGGCTGAAGGTCGGATGCTAAAGCAGTCGCCTGGTGTAGGAATGGAAGTCAGTGCATACACAGTGGGAGTGAAGGAGGTTTCTCCCCTGCAGGTGAGGTTTGACAGCAGTAAGAACTGAGGCAGGACAAGTCCTGCATGAGCACCTTCATATTCGTAGTTAATGGACAATTGATTAAAGAAATCTGCTCAGTGAGCCCTGTGTTAATACAAAGTTTAGTGGAGCAGGAGCAGTGTGCTTCTGAATGGCGCTGGCTGTCCAGCTGCTACTGCAGTAGAAATAACCAGTCTTCAATATCTGCAGGTCCTTTTAGAACTGCTCCAGGCAGGAGGGATAGTGCAGTTTGAAGAGAGCCGTCTTATCCAAATGGCAGAAAAAGCAGAATTGTAAGTTGCTGTGTAAAATATACAAATATGGCTTTGAAATCTCCTCCAAAGCTTTTCCCCTCCGTGTTTCCTGTCCCTACTCTGCAACTGTGTTTGTGTTTATTTTCCCTATGCATTCACACGTTTCATTTCATGTGTTCATATTTGGCCCCAGTCTTCTGGCCTTCTCTCTGCTGGGTGGTCTTACAGAAAGCATTGTTAAGGCAAGAGGGGATACAGCTGTGAGAACCCTTCTGGCATGAAATCCAGTGGGGCTTGATGAATTTTGGCACTTCCTAGCCGAGCGCCCAGGCTTTGCTCGAAGGCATTGTTGTGTATTTGAGTGCTCTACCACTGACAGATGGAGATGAGTCACTGGGGTGAGACCCACAGGTGGATTTAAAAGCACGAAGGGGTCTGAAGCCACCGCCATGGTACTCATTTTAGAACTGAGTAGGAGAAACACAGTGTCTGGAAAGGCTAAAAATTTCCACTATCTCCTTTAGAAGCTTTACACTCTCCAGAAGGATCTGTCATGCTGGAACAGAGTCAGATGGGGAGGAGCATCTTCATCCAAGTCTTGGATTTGGATGTTGTGTGAATTAATCCACTATACTACAGAAAGACCAGAGGGACAGAAGTGCCGTGGTGTGATATGTCATGCCTGTTTTCTTGCGTGTCTGAGGAGTTACTCAACTGAATTTTTCTGACTAAAGAAATGCATTTTTTTTCTCCTTGCTTTGGAGTTTGACAGCCAGAACAACCAGCTCAGGCCCTTCCATCAGAACTAAAAGACCTATGATATATGATATTTAGCAGACTTATCATTTGTTTTGCCTCCGTTGCATCTGGTTTTATGTAAAGTCTTGAAATATTAAAGTTGTTTATTAAAATCTGAAGGTAGGAGGCTGTCATAAAACATTGAGTCACATTCACTGTATTTCTTCGAATTAGTGTTGTGGAGCCGAGCGTGTTATGGAAATAAGGTGATCTGTGAATAGCAGAACCTGTGAGACTTGAATTTTTGAAGGATTTTTGTCCTCTGCTCCTTGCCTCTCACCTCAGTAACTCTGTTTTCCTCTGTTCTGTATGATAACTGAAAGAGGGAGGTTGAGAGGCTGATTGGCCTCTGGCTGATACCAAAAGGCCTATGGAAACTGGAGCCACCCAACCTCTGCTGAAAACCTCCCTGTGAGATACTTCCAAATGCTTTTTGTAAAGCATGCTGCATTTCTTTCGAGTACTGTTGAACTGTGCTGGGTCTGAACTACCTGCTTCTGTTGACTCAGCTGAGTGTGGTTTTCATTTTAGCTATCAAATTTGTGAGTTCATGTATGAACGACAGCTTCGCTATGACAAGATAATTGGCTGTTACCTGCGTGATCCAGTGAGAAAGGTGAGTAAATCGGGTGTTTCTGGCCTTTCTTCTTCATAGCAGTGCAGCCTGTCCAGCTGGCCAGAGTGTGAATGTGTCTTAAAAAGTGTCCTCCTTTACAGCTGATTTTATGTAGTTGTAGTCAAGGCTTTTTGCATTTGTGTCTGCATTGAAGAGGAGTTGATTTTTGTAAAGCTTCAGAGTTTTTTGTTTCTTTTTAAATAAAAACAATGTTAATACTAAATCCAGAGTGCAAGGTGGGATTCATTGCAAATGTTGCTAACTGCAGTACTTTTTGTTTCTGCCGTCAGGCCCCTTTTTCTTCCCCTGGGCAGAATCTTTCTGCCCTTTCTGTCTCTTTGCAATTACCTTCTGTTGCGTATCTGCCGTGATTTTTGAGGTATTCTCTTCCCTCCCACCAACATAAGTTTGAAGGAGAATCTGGCAAGTTTGATCTCACCAGCTCCTTGTGAAACCATTATGCTGAAAGTTGTGGGGGTGAAAGAGTCAGAAGACATTATGATAGAAGAGGTTATGATAGTGAGACGGTCAAAAAATGTGTTGCAGGAGAGCATCTGAGCTGAGGACAGTGCAAAAGAACCTGGGGAAGAGGTGTTCAGGAAGATGCTGGGAAAACTGACCTCCACTCTGGCAGAGTGTTCTTTTCTCTGCCTGTGCTCGTAGCTAAAGAGAGACATCCTCTCCTTTTTCTCTGTGAGCAAGAGGGGGGTATTTCTAATACTGGAAGAAAAATTCTCTTTGACCTTGGTACTTAACACATTTAGCATCAATTCTGTTGCTCTTGGCCTTTTTTTCCTGGCAGTTCTTCAGAAACTATTCAGGGACGTATAATCTCGCCTGCAGATAACTTATCCTGACTTGCTAATAGAGGACAAGCCGTGAGGTCATCCTAAGAGTGTTTGAAATGCTCTCTCTTACTGAAATCTAATGCTGGTAGTGGTGCTGCAGAACATACAGTACCATTTCTGGTTTTATGCCTTACAGGAAGAAGTTTTCAACTACATTCACAACATACTGTCCATGCCTGGCTACAGCGCTGAAGAAAAGCAGTCGGTGTGGCAGAAAGCTTTGGAACACGTCGAGGTACCGTATATCCCAAACGCACGGTAGCTGAGCTGCTGCTAACTCCTGTAAGATCTGCCTAGTGCTGTGCTGGAAGCGGAAGCGCCACAGTGTTGGAGCAGAGCTGTTTAGAAAGCTCTGACTTTCAGGTTTAGTAGTCTTGTACATTAATGTGAGTGCATCTCTTCGACTCAGGCTGGCTTCCTTGGTTTCAAGTATTGCTCTTTGAGTAATGGGACTTCATCTGGGGGGATGGTGGCCACTGAGTACTATGGGCTGGGATGGGATCCATTAGCAAGTCTTCCATCTCCTGAGTGTGCAGCAGCGAGGTCAGGACATTGACATCGAGGTCAGGACATTGACATCGCTGACCTCACAGGCTGCGGGATCAAATTTCTTATCTTACAGAGATAATAGTGCTCAGCTGTGGTACCCTGGCACTTCTACCCTGTGCAAAGATGGGGTCATGACTTCTGCTGTAAGATGCAGACTGTTGCTAGACTCCTCTAGCTAATAATTTTCCTCATCTCTTCAATCTCTCTTTGCTTCAGGGGATGGAGATGTGTCAGAAATAATTGCCCAGTCTGGAGACGTGGGGATCCGTAATATCTCTAGTTCCTGTAAGGTAGTGTCAGTCCCCTCCAGGGTGATCTGGAGATAAGCCAAGAAAATAACTCTGTCCATAAAACAAACAGTAATGCACTTGCCTGGGCTACTTACCAGAAAATGGCCAGACAAGTCTCTATCCCGGGCAAAGGAAGTACATTTGAGAGAGACAATAATTCTAGTCTCCACCAGCATCTGCAAGGAGTGCATGACTAATGAGAGAATGGACAAAGAGGGAAAATGATTCAAAAGACAATAAATGAAGAGACGGTGTGAATCCAGCTGCATGCTGTGCAGCTCACTGAGCTCACACCCACTCTCCAGATGCACATTCAAAGCCTGTGGGAATTGGCGGTGGTGCTGGTTGTGCTGTGGCTGAATGCGCCTGGCTCATTACTGCCTTATCAGAGCAACTGTGGCTTTTCAAGTTGAACAAACTACTGTCTAAATTGCTGCTTCCTGGTATCTGCTTTGTTTTCCTGCTGCATCCCTTGTCTCTGCTTGTACTGGTGTATACAGCCCAGATGGTTTGGCATTAGGCATGAGTCAGCCTCCTTTGTAAGCCTTATTTTGTCTTTGTCAAATCCCGTGTAGTTCTCCTTGTTGGATCTCTTCATCCGGAGGCCTTTACAATTGCTGTTCCACACTTGAGTGTCTCAGGACAAATCAGAAGTATCCTGGGTTGCCCTTCCTTATGTTTCTTGTTGTGTTGTTGCAGGCTAAATGCCAGCTTTTCCTATGGAGTTGTTTAGTTTTGTTTTCTCAGTCTAGAGCCACTTCTTGGTTATTGTACCGAGTCAGAAGTGCCTGCTGCCCAACTCGTCAGAGCTGCATACCTTTCTGAAGTTGGCAAACAAATATTTCTCACAATTTGTCCTTGGCCATCCTTAAAACCAGAGTTTCTTGCACTGTCCCACCAGCCTGGCAGATAATGCCGGCTACTTTTACCTGTGTTTTTTGCATCTTCATCCAAAAAGCTGCCGGGTAGATGATCAGTCCCATAGGTCACCTTTCTTGGATGCTGTCACTATGATCAACTCCCTGTTTCCTTTTGGCATCTTCTGTTTACTGGAGTAGGTGAACAGTATATACCATTTTGTGTGGCTCAGTGGCTGCTATGGGCTTTCTTCTTTTCCAGTTTATTAATCCTGCTCCTGGATATTCAGAAGACTTGAAATAGTAAGTGATGTTTTACTAGGATCCTGCGGTGATTTTAGGTCTTTGAACAACTGGGCTTTCACCCCTGAGGTATGAAAGTAGGAGGCCAGCCTCTCCGGTTGCAACTAGCAGTGTCTAGAGAGATTTTTTTGTTAGTAATTCTTTCCTGGTGATAGTATGATGGAAAGTGAGGTTTGTGATCAGTGCTACTTCTTATTTTCTCCATCATCCTGTTGTTCTTCAATATCTATTCCGAAAGGCTAAGGTTTCTCTTCAGTCATCGTGCTGTTCGTGGTGGTCACTCTCTGTCCTCAGACCCACTTGTCTTGTGCCTGTACTGTCTCCTCAAGGGCTGTCTGCCCGAAGAGTGCCATGTTTCCAAATTGCTCAAACCTGGGAGAGGAGCCCCAGACTTTCTGCCTGGGGGTAGACCGTGAAGGTCACACTGATCCATCCAAGAGCTACAGTCAGTTATGGCGAGGCTGGTCCATCTCGCTCCAGCCAGGTGATCCTATCCTTAGCACTCCAGAAGGCTCCAGGGGAAGGTTTGCACAGAGAGAAACAAATTAAAGCAATCACATTACATCTTTTCTTCATTCCTCTTCTGGGTCCATTGGGTTGCTTGGGCTTGAAACAAAGATGTCATGGTCCTGAGCCCTTTGGAAGTCATGAAGAGCTGTGGCTTGTGCAGTAAAGCTGTGGGGTCAGACACTGCAGAGTAGCTTTACATGCAATATGGTAGGCAAATTGTGCTTTGGAAACATAAAAAAATGCATCTTCTATGATAGCTCTTCTTTAAAGAGCTTGTGAAGTAGTCACACTCTTCCTTGTTACATCCTTCCCACCTTCCCTTCACCCTGGCTTGTTGTTGATGTTGGCCAAACGTGGTGGCTGATACATCTGTCTGGAGACTGAGCTGGTGCAAAGTGACTTTTTTTTCTTCCAGATATATGTTTATGACATTTTTATTTCTTTGCCACTATATCAGTTGTTTTGGTTTAGTAAAGTAATGTTTTCTCCTTTGCAGGCTTAGCAGGAGCTTTGGGAAGGGTTACCAGGTACCCAGGATTGGTTTGAAGGAGGTGCTTCTCATTAGGGATCTGAACAGGCTGGACTGCTGGGCCGAGACCAATGGCATGAGGTTCAACAAGGCCAAATGCCGGGTCCTGCACTTGGGGCACAACAACCCTATGCAGCGCTACAGACTGGGGGAAGAATGGCTGGAGAGCTGCACGGAAGAGAAGGACCTGGGGGTGTTGGTTAACAGCCGACTGAACATGAGCCACCAGTGTGCCCAGGTGGCCAAGAAGGCCAACGGCATCTTGGCTTGTATCAGAAATGGGGTCACCAGCAGGTCCAGGGAGGTTATTCTCCCTCTGTACTCAGCACTGGTGAGACCGCACCTTGAATACTGTGTTCAGTTCTGGACCCCTCACCACAAGAAGGATGTTGAGGCTCTGGAGCGTGTCCAGAGGAGAGCAACGAAGCTGGTGAGGGGCTGGAGAACAAGTCTTACGAGGAGCGGCTGAGAGAGCTGGGGGTGTTTAGCCTGGAGAAGAGGAGGCTGAGGGGAGACCTTATTACTCTCTACAACTGCCTGAAAGGAGGTTGTGGAGAGGAGGGAGCTGGGCTCTTCTCCCAAGTGACAGGGGACAGGACAAGAGGGAATGGCCTGAAGCTCCGTCAGGGGAGGGTCAGGTTGGATATCAGAAAAAAATTCTTCACAGTAAGAGTCATTGGGTACTGGAACAGCTGCCCAGGGAGGGGGTCGAGTCGCCTTCCCTGGAGGTGTTTAAGGAACGGGTGGATGAAGTGCTGAGGGACATGGTTTAGGGAGTGTTAGGAATGGTTGGACTCGATGATCCAATGGGTCATTTCCAACCTTGTGATTCTGTGATTCTGTGATTTATTTGGAAGTACTAAGAGGAAAAATCTTATGTCCTGGGTTGTGCAGACTTGTATGATATGAAGCCTCTTAGATCAAGCTTGACAGGAGGCAAACCCACAGGCATCTAACAGGTTTATTTTTTTTTGCTTTTATTACAATAAAGAAATTGTTTAGGGTTTTTCATGTCTGGACAGGTATCAGTTACAGTTAATAGATACAGGAAACCTGCTTTTAAACCTCTGAAGCCAGTTAAACACTATTTCCATTTGACCGAGAAATTCCCTAGGATCAGCTGAGGGCTTTGTTTCCTCTCGGCTGCTGGCTCCTAGTTGGCACTGGGAATGCCTTGTTGGCAGGGAGTAAAAGGCACTTGTCAGTGAGCCTAATGAATAATTTCCTCGCCTTAGGCCGGAGATGTGATCTCGTTGGTGTGAAGAACTTCGCATTCAATGCCTGTTGAGTAGTAAAATTGTCGCCTTCCAAAAATGCCATTTTACACACTACTCTTCATTCTAATTTTTTTCAAAATCACTTTATATGATGGTATTCATTATTTTACAGCTTTCGTCTAGGCAGAGTGCAGTTACGATATGAATGGACTTGATGATACCACATCATTATATTGCCTATGAAATCAGAAGTAATTCTTTTTGTTGTGTTTCCCTCTTTGAAGGAGCTGCTGTTGCTGAGCCCATGTAAAGCAGCCGAGTTGGTAGCCACTCACTTCAGTGAGGAGATTGAGAGCATCATCACAAACCTTCAGGTAAGGTGCCGGACATCCTTGGTTTTGGTGCTTCTTTACAGTGAGTTTGCCCTTCATGTTAAAAAGAGTAATGGTGAGTTGTTGCTGTGTCATAAACAGAAGAAAAATAGGTTGGTAGCTGCTCGACTGCAAGTATTGCTACGTTTAAGTTATTTGTCCTGTTTGTAGAATTCTGGCCATAAAACCATACATTCTTGAAGTTGCTGGTTGCATCCCATGATAACACAGTTTTTAGTTCAGAGTCCAGCGTGCTTTGCACTCGGAGAGCAGAGCTGTTGTCAGCAAAGATATCCTTGAAGTAGTCACTCAAGACAAATGTCTAAACCAGCTTCTTCAGCAAGCCCCAGCCGTGAGCGGTATTTTCTTCAACTGCTGTAGTTCAGGAATCTCTAGTTTATAGCATGTTACTTAAAATAGTAATAATCTGTCTCCTCCTGTTGTGCAGGACCAGTTCTTACTCTTCCAGTTTCTGAAGAGCCTACTTGATCCAAGGTATGGAAGCAAATTGGACTGTTAACAAACTACAGCTGGAAAACGTGGGTTAAAATAACTCCCTATGAAACGATAGATCAATAGAGAGCCTGCAGCCAAGTTTTGGTGTGGAAGAGTGGACTTGGCTTTTCAAACTGCCCGAGAGCTGAGAAGGATAGCCCAGAAATAACAGTGTTCCGGGGGGGCATCTTTTAGTAGAACCTTTGCCAGCTTCCGAACTGGTAAGTGGTGTGGGTTCCAGTACATGCAATGTGATGCCTCCCCGACGCTGGTGGGAGTTTGGGTGTTGCTGTAACAGCTCTTTGAGAGCCTGTGAAATGGTTACCCTGTGCCTGAAACTGCCATTTCTCTGCGTATTTCTCACAGCCCACCAATGTAATTACTTGTCCGAGGTGCCTGAGTTTAGCATAAATAGAAAAGCATTTTGGTCTATTGGCGTTTTTTCATTTCTATCTTATTTCAGAGTTGCTGCCATATTTCACTGCAAACTTCTCTTTAAGTACTTGCTTGCTCCATCTGCTCCTGTTCTTTCAGTATTCCAGCACTGAGTGTTCTCTTTCTGTTGAATCAGTTTCAAATGCTACAAGACCTTGATTTTATTTATTTATTTTGCAAGACATTTTTATATGCAGAGCTCCAATTGCCTTCGAACTATCATTAATGCAATTGAAAGAGTGATCTTGTTTTTGTCAGTTAGGTAAAAATTAATTGTACTTTAGGAGAAGAAAAAGGTAAAATTATCTAAATTCAAGGGTTAGAGTTTCAGTTCTTGTTGAAGTGGAATAAAAAGCATGTTTTGGATGCTAGAACCTGGAATTAATGACTTTTTGGATTTTTTTAGGATGTAAATTAAAAAACTCCACACGTTTTATTTCCTGTATTTTATAGCCAGGTTTGTATGGCAGGTGTTAACTTTCACGCCTATTGTTTTCTTGGAAGTAAAAAAAAGAAATCAGGATTTTGCCAAGAAAATATCTTGATTGACTTCTATAGGAGAGAAATTAGATTACTTCATTACTAAATGAATAATTAAAAATAAATCGAATAGTAAGGCAGAAATGATACTCAGCTGAATGTTAAGTAGGACCTTGTTTATGCTGTGGTATCACTTGCAGCAAGTGAGACCCAATGAAGGTACTAATTAACCTGAGTTATAATCTTATGCACAGAGTGGCTTCCATAATCCCTGCGTAATAAATGTATCTAATTTAACTTTAGCATAATTAGAGCTAAATACGACCATTTCTCCTGTAGTTATCTTCTAATCAAAAGCAACACACGATGTGTTCAAACCAGCGATAGGGAGCAGCTTATCTGTATCCCACCTTTCAGAAGGTCTCTACTTTTCCTGGTGTTCAGCAACGTGTTGGTTTGTCTCCTTGTGCTCTTCCTTGTGTCTCGGGGAAGTTGATGAACGATTCCTTTTCCTTCTGTGCTCCGAAGTCCACGAATTCTCTCTGCTGCAGTAAGATGTCGAGCACCCCAAGGAATGGAGATAAACCATGTACTAAATGGATTGTAGGTGCCAGAATACGTGATAAGCAAAAGATAAGTGGGGCAGTTATACAGGAAAATGATCAAAATACTACTAAATATTAATACTCCGGGTTCTCTGTGGCAGCGACTGACCATAAAGCAGAAGGTTTGGAAGCTCAAGCTTTAGTTTATTATTATTAAACCGTGTTGTCAGTAAGAAGTGTAGATCTGTAGAGATCCAAGATTGCTGGAGGGGCTTTGCTTTTTCAGTAACACTCAAGGTTTGTTTTCAGTGCTGTGAGGTTGTCGACTGCTAAGACCTACTGAAATGAGCTGGACTGTATCCTGACAGGTATGGAAGGAGGGAGGAATCTTGTTATGCAAGGCCAAGCCTGCAGATATACCCATACTTTAGTATATCTCCACATCAAATAGTGATTAGGTTCTTCTGAAAACATCCCTCCCTCTTTAATCAATCAAAATGTTTATATGCTTTTTTGAGCAAAATTCTTCTAAAAATAATGGCTCTTAGAGCAGTAAATGAGCTTTTAATGTCTCAAACACAAATGATTGCTTGATCATATGGAGACAAGACTTATCATGCTAGTATAACTATCCTAGTTGCTGGAATTGCATTAGGGATTAATTTGGCCCATTTAATTTAGCTAGAGATTTATTTTAAAGGAGGTGGAAGGGGGAAGGGAGGCAACAGAAATTGCCTGGGGAAATTAAAACCAAATGTCCGTATGTTTGTATCTTATAAGCAGCTGCAGAAAGCAGAGAATGTGGTGTGTGTGCTCAGATCATTAATCACAGCCTTTGCTGCATTTCCATTTTAAACTCTAAATTATTTTTCCTTTAAAAAAACCCAACGCTGTGAAGCATGGCTGTTTGCAGTATGTGTTTGTGTATTATACCAACACTATGAACTTACCTAGCAACACAGTGCTCTGGTCTATAAATACATTAACAGGTACCTAAGCTTTTAGGTTCTGTTACAACTGGCTCTTCTCACTGACTGGCTGCTGGTGACACCTGCAAGGATCACTTGTGCCAGGTTGTGAGAAACCAGTGATTATCTCTCCCTTTTAGGAAAGAGCATGTAGAGTATGGCAGAGGAGATGTTTCGCATGGTTCTAGTGAAGGTGAATATAATCACTTGGTGCTGAGCAGGGTCTCAAAGACTTTCACTTAGTTTTTAATGTTATCAAAATCCAGGTTTCTTTCTGTTCTCTCTGCATCTCTTAAGTGAAATGGTTAAGGAAAAGGTCAGCTTGCTCTTGAAGTCTTGAATAGTAGGTGCCAGAGTTATTTCCAGGTTAGGAGTTTGTTTTGTACTAAAAATGTATGTCTTGTAATTTTTCCCATTTTGGTAGACAGAGGTCACTTAATTCTTGATTTCAGTTTAGTCACAAAAAGAGTGGGACACTTGCTCCCGTACAGGCATTGGGGAGTTTATAGGGTGTGTGTTGTGGGAGGAGGGAGTGGGGAAGGTAGGAGACCAGAATTTGGGGTCCTTTCAAGTTCCAGTCTTTATTGACTGTCTTTATTGAATATCACTACAGAATGATTTGATTACCAATTCTTGTATAACTGTGTCCGTACCTTGGCCACTGTGATCAGTACCTGTGTGAGGCTTTCATTTCGGGGCAAATGTAATTTATAATCAAGTGATTGACATTGTAATTGCAGTAAGCTGCTTGTGACTTGCCAGAGGTACAGCGTTCTCTTGGCTTTTCTTGGGTGCTTAATAATCAAGTTAGCTTTTGTAGCTCCCAGGAAACATAGGATTGTGTTGTCCTTAAGACCTTTTCCATCCCATTACAGTAGGGTTTGCACATCAACACGTCTTCTCCTGATAGGAATTTCTCTTCAGAAAAGTAGGAAAACTAAATATGTGCCTTGATCTGTTTTCTTCTCTACCAGGAGCTTCAGAATAGGTTTCAGAACCCTGTTTTCTAGACGGGATAAACTTGTGCTGTTTCTCTTCATGATGCATCAATCCTACAACTGTCACATGAAGTTTAACTTGCAGCGCTGGTGAACTGCTGTTCGTTTTGAAGTTTGCAGATGCTCTCATCCTGTCCATCCGAGCTCCTTCAAATGTCTTGCATAATGTTGCTCTTTTTAAAAGCAAGATAGGTAGAGAAGAGACACACAGGGACAGTCCTGGGCACTGCACACAATTCTGTTCTCTGTTTTGTTCCCCTTACATTAGGAGTTTACCTACTAACAAGCCAAGTGATTAGAAAATGGGCACTGCATGAACCACTGCAGGGACAGCAGCTGCTGCTGGAAAGGAAGTGGAGAAATCCTTTTTACAGGAACATCTTTATTAAGTTATACTCTGAGCTTCACCTGCAGAAACTACCTGGGCCAGGATCAGAAGGGAAGCCCTAGTTTGGCAGCATGGCAGTGTTGGTTTTAATAGGGCAGAGGAATTAAGGAAGATAACAAGGACAAGAAGCACAGCAGAGGTTGGAGACTTCCTGTACCTGTGTTGATGGAGCACACGCCGTGCTGGGATGATGAGACAGATGGCTTTAGTGCCAGTTCTGTAGTGCAGCTGGTTGCAAAACCCATGGGAGAGGATGCAGCCTTTGGCTTAGCAGAGTGCAGGGCCTGCTCACAGCCTTACAGCTGGCAATCTGCTCTACCACTGACCATAAAGTGCACAGAGTCATTGTCTGCAAGAGCAAAACAGGATTCACTAGTTCTATTTTGGTCCATGAGAAGCTTGACATGAGCCAGCAGTGTGTGCTCGCAGCCCAGAAGGCCAACCGTGTCCTGGGCTGCATCAGAAGAAGTGTGGCCAGCAGGGAGGGAGGGGATTCTGCTCCTCTGTTCTTCTCTTGTGAGTCCTCATCTGGAATACTGTGTCCAGTTCTGGAATCCTCAACATAAGAAGGAGATGGAGCTGTTGGAATGGGTCCAGAGGAGGCTACAAAGATGATCGGAGGGCTGGAGCACCTCCTGTAGGAGGACAGGCTGAGAGAGCTGGGGTTGTTCAGCCTGGAGAAGAGAAGGCTCTGAGGAGACCTTATAGCGACCTTCCAGTACCTGAAGGGGCTACAAGAAAGCTGGAGAGGGGCTGTTGACAAAGGCTTGTGGGGATAGGATGAGGGGGAACGGGTATAAACTGGAGAGGGGCAGATTTAGGCTTGATATAAGGAAGAATTTTTTCACGATGAGAGTGGTGTGGCCCTGGCCCAGGTTGCCCAGGGAAGCTGTGGCTGCCCCATCCCTGGAGGTGTTCAAGGCCAGGTTGGATGGGCCTTGGGCAGCCTGAGCCAGTGGGAGGTGTCCCTGCCCATGGCAGGGGGGTTGGAACTGGATGAGCTTTAAGGTCCCTTCCAACCCAAACTATCCTATGATTTGATGATTCTTTTGTCTGAGAAGAGGAACTAATAAAAATGGGGATTTTTCCCTAAAAGAAGCATAAGGTAGATAAAAAGGATCATATTCTAACAGATGAAACACTAGAGGAAGCCAAAGAATTTCAGGAAGGATAAGCAGAAAGCAACAAAATATTTCTTCAAACAAATGCAGAGTAGGGCTATAGGACAAACAGATAATCAGCATCTAAAAAGACTGCTTAGAGATCCATAAGGTTTCGTTAAAGAAATTAGGAGAATTCTTTGCACCTCTCTGCCATAGAATTACTGAAGATGTTTCTGTGCTGGTGTCTTTCTTCACAGAGTCTTTGTCAGTCTAATTTATGCTGAGGCATCAGTAGGACATGTTGTGGAACAAATGAAATGCCTACTAAAAGACTGGTAGCAGCAGTAGTTAGTAGAGACAGCATAATTTTTCTCTTAAAACCAGATTTTTTAGCTCTCTATTAAGGATAAAAACAACACGCTTGAATAAGAAACTCTACTTTCCAGCCGTACTTCTGGGCTAGGACTTGACTTAAGTCTCCTGTGCATTTTTTATTCCAGAGAAGGCATTAGCCAAGACCTGCTACACTTACCGCCCTGCATCACTGAGCAATTCATCGAGCTGCTCTGTCAGTACAGCCCAGACCAGGTTTTGGAGACACTGAAAGTTCTGGAATACTGCAGACTGGAAGAAACCATCCAGGTATGAAAGACATGTAAGGACAGGGGTTGGGGGAAGCTCCCACCTCTTTTAAAGTGCTGTAAAAGTACTTCAGCCTAGATTGTGGGTTAGTTCTTAGATACTCTTCCAATCCATTTCTAGCAGTGTTCATCCCCTCAAGCTGCTAAACTGCTCTACAGCAACACGCTTGGCTGTATTTAATATACTGGTTCTGAATTTAGTCTCAGGGCTAATAAGAAAAAGGCCGTTGGTGCACAGAAGCTACTGAGTAGCTGCAGAATGTACACTGTCTGTGTTAATGTAGATTAATGTGTTGAAAGGACTTGAAATCATGGACCTGGAGTTTTGGGAAAGCAGCGCTGCCAAGATTTGGCTGGTGCTGGGAAAGCAACTGTTTCTTTATGAAGGCTTTAACAATGATCTGTCCTTGATCTTGATTTTTAGATTTACTTTTTTAATAACTTTAATGGTAGTGGTGAGAATAGTGCAAGTTGAGAAATAAAGGCAGCAGGTAGGTAGGAGTGCTCAGAGCGGGTAACGTGCCTGCGAACGCATGGAGACACAATCCTTTCGGACCATCTGGTCGTCATTGTCTGTGGAGTAAACAAACGCTAGCAGATTTCTTAAGACAGGCATTTACCTTTTCTTTCTCTTTTTCTTTTCTTTTAACTCAGATAACCCAGAAACATCAGCTCCATGAAGCTTCTTCCTATTTACTGGAGAAGAAGGGAGATATCCACGGTGCCTTTCTGGTTATGCTTGAGGTACAGTACACTGAAATCCTGAATGTGGCATTTGTGCCGTGCTCTTTATCAGCACCCTGGCCTGTACTAAGATTTGATATTGTCATTGCTTCCCAATTTATTTCCCACTAGAATCCATGAAAGCATTTGCCTTCTGTCAAACAACCATATGTCGAGTTGTCTGCACTCAGCAGACCAGTATATTTTTCTGGCATGTCCTCAAACATCTAGTAAATAATAGGTGCTGAAAATTGTTTTTCTTAGTCAAAAATCAACTTTCAGCTCCTGTTTTCTTTTCCATATTTGAAAGACCTTTATGCTATGTTAGTCATATTGGGGAAGAAAATGAGGATGAACCTTTGTAACCATGCCTCTTAAGAACACTTCTATCAAGATTCTGCAAGTTTACTGTTCTGAGTTCTCTCTTTTGTTTCAGCGATTGCAGAGCAAGCTCCTGATGCTTATGCAAGATGATGAAAGTAAGAGTTATCAAGTTAAATTCCTTTTTCTATTAAAAAGAGATAAACACAAAAATGTATAGTGCGTATGCCTGACATCTGGCATAATGAGATCCTATTTCGGGTTTCTAGGGATCACAGTGACATTTTTTCGTTTATATTCACACGGTTTTGATAGGTATTCTGAGGACACTTCCTTACTCCGTTACTCTGGTCTTGCTGCAGATCTGGAATAAGCTGTGCTGGGTGATATTTTTTGTTTGCGTGGTCAGCTGTCCTGTTAGCTTTTTTGTTTGTGACTGGTACTCTTACTGGCTTACCAGACACGTTTCCTGTGTTAGAATCCATTCAGAGTCATTACTGAGCTTTAGTAGGCATAACAGTAATGAGAGACAGCTGGAAGTAGCTTTTTTTTTTTTAAAGCAGACTTCCCAGAGAAGTAGAAATGTTCTGCCTGCACAAAATAAGTACACTGTTCAGTAGCCCGAGGACTCATGGGCATCTAATTAAATGCAGTGCCTGTATTTGTTACTTAATTGTATCCCGAACCACAGCTAAGATCTTCCTTATTCAATTATGTGAAATGCTTTATTATGCCTAATATATTGTGCTATTCAGGAAAAGTGCCAAAAATCAAGAGCTATCTTTGTAGTTTAGTTGCTCACTGTAGCGAGCAGACTTTAGATGAACAGCATGGTTTTATTTTGCAGAACGATTGGGTGTTAATATATCTGCTAGTTTTTATAATTGCAATTTGTTTTTTCCCCCAAAACTTAGGCTCAGCTGAACTCTCCTTACTAGAAAACGTTGAAGATACCTTAATGAAAACAATTGCCCTTTGCCAGAGAAATTCATACAGTTTAGACCAGCAACAGCGAGAGGTAAGGTTGTTAGAAGGAAAATATATCACTAAAATCAACAAAGGCCTCTGCATCTCCTCAAACTTTCTCTTCACGTGCTTCTTCCTTTCCCCATCTATTGGCTACTGAAGTGCCTTAAGCAGTCTTTGTTTTCCTCTGCCTTGTGTTCTTCTTGCTGTGGTTCGGGTTTTAGATGCACAAGAGAGAAACCCTCACTCTCTTGGTGAGGGTGAAGCACAAAATAAAGTGTGTATCAGCAGACGAGGAGCCGATGAGACAACATTCCTTCCCCTATTTTAGCCCGAGTTGGAATTTTGGTGTGAATGTTAATCAGATGCTAAAGAAGGCATGATAAGGTTTGAGCCTACTTTGTGGTGGCGCAAAGCTGATGCTGCTGTCACTGTGGTTGCTCATTATTGCTGTTCTGAATATGTCCACAAATCCTGAATTCAACGTCAGCCTGGTCTTTGCCAGGCGGAGACAATACAGGTTCCTTGAGCTTTTGCTGAGAGAACTGGGTTTGCCTGCCTCCTTGTACTGAGATTGCATTTCCATTTTGTTGACGTCAGTGACACAGAAGGCACCTTTATTCCTAAGATTACGCATTACTTATGTAATTGAACTGAGTACTGAGGATGATGTTCCCGTATCGGAAGCAGTTGCATGTCTGCAAGTCAAAAATTCTGTAGTTTCTTCCGAGCACTGCCCTGTGTATGAGGTGACCTGCTCAGTTCCTCCTCTTAAATGATTTTTTCGTGCAGCAGAGAGCTGCTGTGTCGTATTGGAGAGGGGTCTGCATGCACCTCAAGCGCTCATGGCCCACCTGCCTGCCTGACTGGTTTGATTTAGTGTTTGCTTTTGCTCTGGGTCCTGTTCAACCTACTGGAATTACCTGGTTGATGCCCAAGGAAGAATTGATGCCGATCACCAAATGAAGGACCAATTTCCCCTGTACAGCATTATGAGAATTTTCCCAACTCCTGTATACTGCCTGGAGAATGTAGGTGCCCTTTTTGAGTTGGAAACTGTTTACTGTGCTGTGCAATTATGTAAGCAGATCTACAGTAGAGAGTGCCAGGTCCTGCACTTGGATGACAACAACCCCATGCAGCGCTCCAGGCTGGGGAAAGAGTGGCTGGAAAGCAGCCTGGTGGAAAAGGGCCTGAGAGTGCTGGTCAACAATGAGCCAGCAGTGGCCCAGGTGGCCAAGAAGACCAACAGCATCCTGGCTTGGATCAGCCACGGTGTGCCCAGCAGGAGCAGGGCAGGGACTCAGTGCTGGTGAAGCCACACCTTGAATCCTGGTTTCGGTTTTTGGCCCCTCAGTATGAGAAAGACATTGAGGCATTGGAGCGTGTCCAGAGAAAGGAATGGAGCTGAGGAAGGAGCCGGAGCCCAGGGGTTCTGGAAGCAGCTGAGAGACCTGGGGCCATTTAGTCTGGAAAAGCAGAGGCTGAGGAGTGTCCTGATTGCTCTCTGCAGCTCCCTGAAAGGAGGTTGTGGTGACGTGGGTGTTGATCTCTTCTCCCAATTATCAAATGACATGAAATGGCCTCAAGTTGTGCCGTGGGAGGTTTAGGTTGGATATTAGGAAATATTTTTTCACTGAAAGGTTTTGGAGCATTGGAACAGACTGCCCAGGGCAGTGGTGGAGTCACCATCCCTGTAGGTGTTCCAAAACCATCTAAATGTGGCACCTGGTACATGGTTTAGTAGGCAGGGCGGTGGTGGACTCACGGTTGGACTGCATGAGGTTAAAGCCCTTTTACTACCTTGATGATTCTGTCATTCTGTGTGTTTGCAATTCACACGGAGAAGTAGTTGCAGTAGAAGTAGATTGTTGTCACAATTCCAGTAAAGAAACCTGAGAATGGAGTAGAGAGAGCAGTGGACTCGGTCTAAGATCTGAGCAGTCTAGACTGAAAGCAGATTC